>NC_056686.1:148173356-148485320 GCF_018350215.1 Panthera leo | reverse complement strand
TGAACGGGGGAGGGGCAGAGAGAGAGGGAGACACAGAATCAGAAGCAGACTCTAGGCTCTGAGCCATCAGCCCAGAGCCCGACGCGGGGCTCGAACTCACGAACCGTGAGATCGTGACCTGAGCTGAAGTCGGTGCTCAACCGACTGAGCCACCCAGGCGCCCCCTACATTATTTAATATTTTATTAAAATTGTTCTAGTTTGGGCCATTGGGAGCTCTTTCACTTGGCTCCTGTGCCTCTTTCAAGTACCCTTATCACTGTGCTTTTGTTATTGTTGTTACTGTTGTCATTTTGTTACTGTTATGTTATTCTTCATTTGCTTTTAGCTTTCTGATTACTTTATTTCTTTTTGGTCCTAATTCACCTCACCTAAACTCTGGAAACCTAATTTGATAAGCAGGCTTTCTGACTCTCTTAACTCAGATGAGTCTCTCCTTCTCTACTCAGTCACACATATTAGAGTAGATAATTGTTTTGCCTGAATTTCAAGTATTGTTGTTTAATGTCTGCAATTAATATGTAAGTTCCTTAAATGAAAAACAATGTTTATATCTTTTTTTTAATCCACCAGGCAACTATACTATTTAAGAACCTATTATATGTGTTGTGGCAATACGAAAAATAAAGTATGCATTTTACCTCCCTTGTTAATAAGAAAAATCCAGTTTTATTTAACTTTAGAAATGGTTGCATGTCCAGTCTTACCCAAAATATGTATTTTAAATAATTTAAATTTAATCACTAATACTCTTAATTTAAATATTATAGTTGACTACAAGGAAGAATATAATGCTACTCTGCCACTGTTTATTCCATATGAAGATGGTATTTATAATGTTATTCAAAAAAAGGTAACATGGTATGAAGCATTGAACATGTGTTCTCAAAGTGGAGGTTATTTGGCAAGTGTTCATGACCAAAATGGCCAGCTCTTTCTGGAAGATATCGTAAAACGTGATGGATTTCCACTATGGGTTGGGCTCTCAAGTCACGATGTAAGTCTTGTCTTGTTTTCCAGAAATTTTCCAAATGTGTTAGAAGGTTGGAAATTTGAGCATAAGATATTAATTCAGAGTATAACATCAGAGTAAGTCCTGGGACTCAATTTGCATAGCATAGTGCTTTCTTATCTTTTTACAACAGAAACTAAATAGAAAATTGTATTTGTGGAATGTAGTAGAGCAAATGGCCTGGACTGCAGCCGCCCTAGACACTGCCAGGCCATCCTAAGGGCCCAGTAGATTAATATCTCAACAACACCTCTCTGTTACCTAGATGGGGCAGACTAATTGCAAAGCTGAGAAAAAAGAATAGCACCGAATCAGAAAAACCCGAGTTCTGGTATTAGTGGTAGGTCTTCCATTTATGTTTGGTGATCATGAGCAGGTCATTTAATCTTTGGAAGTTAATTTCTTCATTGGTAAAACTGGGGTGATAATATTTTCCTTAATATAGGATTATAGTGGGATTAACACAAAAATTTATATAAGATGTCAAATAAAATTCTTAATATTAGGACTAACTAATATGTGTATTTTCTTCTCACTTTCACCCTACAAATGAGCACTATTTGAGATAATGTTTTGGTAGTAAATACATCTTTTGTGCCACTATTTGAATCCTATTAATTAGTATATTCATGTACCTATAATAATGTCCAGTTCCTGCCCGCCCCCCCAAGAAATAGGCTACTATAGAGATTAGAATTGAAAACCTAATTTAAATAATCTTTAGAACAAAGTGGAGAAAATTTTAAAAAGCATGACAAATTAGGTTTATAGAATAAAGGAAAAATCAAAAGTAATCTTCCCATATGAGTTTCTTGGGAAGTATTTTCCTCTTCCAAACCCCTGCTGCTTGATGGCTTCTGTAATATAAAACATGTAGCCAGAGACACAAACCACAGAACTATAAAACATAAAAAACAATATTCAGAGTAATATGAAGGTTGCTAATATAAATCTGTAATTGTGACAAATGGAAGCCATTTGCACATCATTTAATTTCAAGTATTATATAAACTCATCCTTAAAAAAAATAAATAAATAAATCTAGGGACAGAGTATAGTAACTGTCTATAAATTTAAAGTCCTACTTAAATTGCACCAGAGTAAATGTCTCAAATCAATGCATCAAAAGTAAATCCCTGATTTTACAAATAGGTCCAGACCTATAACAATTGTAAGCAAATAATTAACAATCCATTCCAATATTTCTTAAAGTATATACATTCTTCTTACTGTTCTTTTTGAACATTCTTTTGTCTGGATTCAGGTTTTCTGTATTATTTTTTTTTAATTAAAAGCAATTCTTATGCTAAAAATGTGCTAAGCTTTTTTATCTCTATTATTCTTAAAACAGGGAAGTGAATCAAGTTTTGAATGGTCTGATGGCAGTACATTTGACTACATCCCATGGAAAGATAAAAAATCTGCTGGAAATTGTGTTGTCTTGGATCCAAAAGGAATTTGGACACATGAAAAATGCAAGTCTGTTAGGGATGGTGCTATTTGTTATAAACCTACAAAATGTAAGACTTGATTTTGAATAACTATATTAATTAAAATATGACATTTTGTCTTGTGCACATGACTAAATACTCAAAGGAATTTTTTGTAGGTTTTAAATAATGTTTATTCACACATCCTACAAAAATAAATTTGATACTTTGTGAAGAGAGATGAACATGATATACCCATTTAGGGTATGTACCCAAAGACTTTCAGTTCCTCTATCACCAGGTACATACTACTCTAGAATTTGTGAATTTTGGTTTCACTTAGCAATGTTCCTCAAAGGCTGACACTGCTTTTAAAAAAGAATTTGGGGTGCTTGGGCAGCTCAGTCAGTTAAGCATCTGACTTCGGCTCAGGTCATGATCTCACAGTTCATGAGTTCAAAACCCCGTGTCGGGTTCTGTGCTGACAGCTCAGAGCCTGGAGCCTGCTTTGAATTCTGTGACTCCCTCTCTCTCTGTTCTTCCTCTGCTTATGCTGTCTCTCTCTCAAAAATAAATATAAATAAATAAAAACAGTAAAAAAGGGTTCAAAAGCACATAAATTTGGGAAATACTTCAGGTCTGATTTATCATATTGACGGCTCTGATAGTTTCTGTAGTAAAGACAGCAGTTTAACTTTGTGTAACTCAGCATTTTCCAAACTTACATGATTCTTAAAATCTAAGGAAAGAGCCCCTTCCACCAGGGTTGGGCTCATCCTGACAGGCGGAGCCTTAATGAAGAACAGAAGAGCTAAGATGCCCCCCCGCCCACCCCGGAGCTGCAGGGCCTGCTGGACAAGCCAAGAGATGGTGGCGGTGGTGGTCTCTGAAGCCTCTGGCTCTCAGCGCTTGCCATGCTTCTGTTCCAAAGAATATTCTAGAGAAGATCCAACATTTGGAATTAAACAGATTCAGGCAGAAGAAAATGTGAAAACCTCATCTAGGGAAGCAAGTGAATACAAGAAAGGGAGAATGATATCAAGAATGAGAAATAAATGGATGATCAAAACCTGACATCCCAGGTGTTAGGTACAGAAAATGAATGTAATGTTTTAGAAAAACAATGAGGATACATGAGAAAATGGAAAGGACATCTGTGTTAGCTAAACAGACTTTATAGGATCAAGTTGAATGACATGAACAAACAAATTCAGTGCCATACTGGGTTGAATAGTGTCCCGCCCCCCCCATATTCACATCCACCCAGAGTCTTAGAATGCAACCTTATTTAGAAATAGCCTTTGCATGGGGCACCTGGGTGGCTCAGTCGGTTAAGTGTCAACTTTGGATCATGTCATGATCTCACACAGTTCGTGAGTTTGAGCCCCGTGTCAGGTTCTGTGCTGACAGCTCGGAGCCTGGAGCCTGCTTCAGATTCTGTGCTTTCCTCTCCCTCTCTCTCTCTCTCTCTCTCTCTGCTCCTCCCCTGCTCACACTCGTCTCTCTCAAGAATAAATAAACACTAAAAAAATTTATTAAAAAAATAAATTAAAAAATCGATTCAAGGGGCACCTGGGTGGCTCAGTCGGTTGAGCGTCCGACTTCAGCTCAGGTCATGATCTCACAGTCTATGAGTTTGAGCCCCGCGTCAGGCTCTGTGCTGACAGCTCAGAGCTTGGAGCCTGCTTCAGATTCTGTGTCTCCCTCTCTCTCTGCCTGGCTCACGCTGTGTCTCTTTCTCTCTCAAAAATAAATAAACGTTAAAAAAATTAAAAAAAAAAAAAGAAATAGCCTTTGCAGATGTAATTAGTTAAGATGAGGTAATGCTTGATAAGGATGGGCCCTAAATCCAATGACTGGTGCCCTTATAAGAGGAGAGAAGCAGACAGACCGAGAAGGCCATTTGATGATGGAAGCAGAAATTGCAGTGATGCAGCTACAAGCTAAGGATTGCCAGCAACCACCAGAAGCTGGGAGTTCTGACTCTCCCTCAGAGCCTCCAGAAAGTACCAACCCTGCTGACACTCACTTTTAGACTAGACTCCAGAACTGCGAGAGAAGAAATTTCTGTTGTTTTAAACCACCAAGTTTGTGGTAATTTATTATGGCAGCCCTGGGAAACTAATACAAGAGCAAACATTAAAAACTGAATCTTCAAAAAACAAAAAAGGAAAATAACAAGTGTTGGCAAGGATGTGGAGAAATTGGAGCCCTAGTACACTGCTTGTGGGAATAAAACATTGTGTGTAGCCACTGTGGAAAATGGTATGGAGATTTCTCAAAATTTTTAAATAAAATTACCATAGGATCCAGCAGTTCCACTTCTGGGTATATTCTCAAGAGAAATGAAAACAGGGACTGGAACAGATATTTGTACAACCCTGTTCACAAGCGTCATTATTCACAATGGCCAAAAGGTGGAAGCAGCCCAAATTGTCCATTGACAGATGAATGCATAAGCAAAATGTGGTATATACATTCTGTGGAATATTAATCAGCATTTAAAAAGCAGGAAATTCTAACACATAATACAACATGCATGGATGAATCTTGAGGATATGATTCCAAGTGAAATAAGTCAGACACAAAAGGACAAATGCCATATGACTTGAATTGTATGAGGTACCTGGAGTTGTCAAATTCATGGATTCAGAAAGTGCAATGGTGGTTTCTGGGGGCAGACAGGAATGGGGAGTTATTATTTAATGGGTACAGAAGCCATACTTAGACTTTTTGTTTGAGACAGATTTTGCTGTGCAGATACACTGCACTGTGTAAACAAATTACCAAATTTTCACTTGTAGATGTGATTTTTAAAAGTAGTTCTTTACATGGCAAGGTAAAACTCGTTATATATTACCAAGATAAAAAGAATTCAAGGAAAGAGTTTTAATTGTTTCAAAGTAGTTACAGGCCTACTCAGCCAGCCTGTCTTTGCTTCTTTTCTTATTCTGTCTCTCCAATTGTTTTTACATTAAGCTAATTACATCTTAGAAAGCTAAATAGTTTCTTCTATTTTCTAAGTTAAAAATGGTATTCCAAAAAAGCTAATTAGAATGTGTATTCTTAGGGGTGCCTGGATGGCTCAGTCTGTTGAGTGTCCGACTTCAGCTCAGGTCATGATCCCAAGGTTCATGAGTTCGAGCCCTGCATCAGGCTAGCTGCTGTCAACGTGGAGCCTGCTTTGGGCTCTCTGCCCCTATTCTGCTTGTGCTCTCTCTCAAAAATAAATAAACACTTAAAACAATGTATACTGTTAGAGTATGAGCTGTAGCTTTCTCTGGTGTGTGTATTGAGTTGAATGCTTTCTTACTCACAGGCACCACAGTTTCAAACAGGGTTTAGTGAGATTTTTAAAGCCAATCATTTTGTCTGTGCATGTTTACAGTCATGTCTAACATTTTTATAGCTAAAGAGGTGTCTTCTCATACATACTCATCAAGATGTCCAGCAGTGAAAGGGAACGGATCACAGTGGATCCAGTACAGGGACCACTGTTACGCGTCCAACCAGGCATTGCACAGTTTCTTGGAAGCTGAACTGTTTTGTTCAAAACTTGGTGAGTTAAAGTCTGTTGATTTTCTTGGACTCAATAATTTAATCATTGGAATTTTTCCCAAGGATGTAATGATTATATTTTTGAAAATATTTTTAGAACACTCAATATCTATAATGGCATTTTATAACCGAATTGCCCAGTGGTGGGGAAATAGATAAGTATTTTATGATGTATGAGTTAAGTGGAACATTGGAATAGCCATTAAAAGTGACCAATGTAAGAATAAGTACATGGAAAATAAAAGTAAGTGGGAAGAAGTAGAATAAAAAATTGCTATGTGAATTATTATGTGAAAATAAGGACAAATGAAATGGTTTTAAATATAGTTAGATATGCTTAGATGAAGGGATTAAAGGCAATTTTTTTTGAAGTTGGTTAAGTACTAAATACAAATTACAGATTTTCCCACTACTTAGTTATAAATAAGTAAGCTTATCACTGACCAGGGTAACAAAATCAAGGAAGCATGGGTTGTTCATCCATCCTGCAATAGAAATGGCCCATATCCTCTGAACATCATAAGGAACAGGACTTTTTGTCTTCAAATTTAACTATTTTAGAAAGAACAGCAATAATTGGATCTCTCCCATAATAAATTTACTCTATAGTCAAACTGTGAAATGACTTCTGGGGAGACCACCGAGAGTATTTCAAAGACCTGCATCCTTGGGTAGCAGTTTAGCCAGACTGGTGGCATATCTCTCATTTATTTTGCTAACTGTTGTGGAGTCATTTGCCTAATTTAAAAATCTCCTTGTTACTGCTTGACTACATGATGGAAACTTTTGTGTGGGAACTCCTGTGTGGTGTATGTGTACACACACACACACACACACACACACACACACACACACACATACGATGGGAACTATTGTGAACTATGTATGTGTTCGGAAAGTGAGACGCCTCTTGCTCCTACAGGAGAAAATAGGAAGGGTTACTGTCATTGTAGTGTGGGAGTTAAGTACTTAAGCCTTGGAGGCAGACAGGTCTAAGTTTTAAATCCTACTCCCATACTTACTACCTGAGTGATACTATAGATGTTACATAATTGCTTCTCTTTTCTCACCTGAACAGTGAGAATGAAAATAGTACTTATTTCAAAGGTTGCGTTGTTGTAAGAATGAATGAAATGAGATAATATATGCAAATGTAGCACCGTGCCCTGCAAATAGTGAGCAAATTATTCTTATTATTAGAAAATATTGAGATTGTCTCTCTAAATTTATAACTGGCTAGCTGTAAAAACCTGAATGATTAATCTCCTTGAGGCTCAATTTCCTCATCTGTAAAATAGTGATATCTTCCCTACAGGATTTTGTAATATTAAACAAGCATGTGCACACTGTGGTCTTCTATAAAGGAGTAAAGACTTGCCTTTGCCATTCTCCCAGTATCACCACCACGAAAGAAATGCTTTAGTTCAAGTGTAGATAGCCTTGTCACTGTTGGAGAGTATTTGATTCTACTTAGGATTTATTTCCAAGTCTAGTTATTATTTTATTTTTATCCCTTGCTTGATGATGGTGATAATACTATTTTCTCTGTGGGTTTAGGGCAATTTATCAAACTTCAAGAGTATTCAATTCCATACTATATTTGGGAACATATAATGGGCATAACCAAGTTCATTTATGTATAAAATAATATTAAAGGAAATGCTAATGCTCCTCAATATCCCAAACCTGTTTGCTTTTATTTTCATTTTAATAGAAGCGAATTTAAAGCTGAGCTATTATATGGAGAGTATGCTGATATGTCTTTTTACAATCACATACCCCACTTCTTCTAACTAGCTGTTCATATACAAAGGTCTCATTGGTAGGCAGTTCCAAGGTCAAATAATATTATCAGGTAAACATTTTAAAGAAATATAACATTTCTCTAAATAAAGGTTCAATCTAGAAATATGTCTAACTTTTTTTGGGATCTATTAATGCTATTCTTTTAAAAATATGGCACAAATATCAGATTTAAAAAGTATTCTCTGTGTAAAGCTTGAATTTCTCAATGATCTTTATCAAGATTGATTTTTTTTCTCAAATGGCTGTTTGAAAATAAGCCATTTCCCTAGTTTGCATAAAGCTCATTAGTTTAGGATTTGTTTTCCGTCAACAGATCATTCTGCAACTATTGTTACCATAGAGGATGAAGATGAGAATAAATTTGTGAGCAGACTGATGAGGGAAAATAATAACATTACCATGAGAGTTTGGCTCGGATTATCTCAACATTCTACTGGTAAGTGACATATTTGTGTGGACAGTGTGCAAAGAGAGTTCCAATTTGTCCTAAATACCAAGTCAACCTTGCTAAAGAATGTCAAGTGGTGGTTAATTCAAATGCTTCTTATTGATGAATAAGCTAGGTCTGCTGGCTGTTTTGGACATTTATAAAATCCTAATGAATATTCAAGTGACTTATTAGTACCGATGGAAAATACTAATGAAATAGAAAGTCAGATTAAATCAACTGGGATGTTCTAGATGCTTAAGGTACTTGGATCAATAGCATATTTTTTCTCCTACAATGATATTTGTGCCCCCCATGTCCCACAAAGAACCCATGACTTACTTTCCTTAGAGTTCTAGTGTCTATCAGTCATATTTTTATAGCTTATAACTCTGTTATTCAGAAAGTTCTCTTCTTATTGTTCTCTTCCATCTTGAAATATTTTTACCATAGAGAATAATTAATTCTTTTAAAAAAATTTTAATATTGGGGCGCCTGGGTGGCTCAGTCAGTTAAGCGTCTGACTCTCGGTTTTGGCTCAGATCATGATCTCACGGTATCGCATTAGGCTCTGCACTGACAGTGCAGAACCTGCTTAGTATTCTCTCTCTCCCTCTTTCTGTCCCTTCCCTACTCACACTGCCTCTGTAATTTTTTTTTAAGTTTATTTATTTGTTGAGAGACAGAGAGACAGAGAGACAGAGCACAAGCAGGGGAGGGACAGAGAGAGAGGGAGACACAGAATCTGAAGCAGGCTCCAGGCTCTTAGCTGTCAGCATAGAGCCAGAGGTGGGCTCGAACTCACTAACAGGAACTGTGGGATCATGACCCCAGCCGAAGTTGGACGCTTAACCTACTGAGCCACCCAGGCACCCCAAGAGAATAATTAATCCTTAATGATGATTTTGTCTTTCAAACCAGCTTAGTAAAATTGCACAGAATTAAAAAAGATTTGTGGAAGAATTTCTCAAGGAATAATGGATTAATCCAAGCAGTAATGGGTAAAAAAGATTTTAGTGAATTTGAAATGGATAAAGAATGAAGAGTACAAATTCAATAGAAGAATAGGAAGTGTGTTTCACATTTTATGCAAAGTTGAATTCTAAATAATTGAAATACATGTGAATTCCAAAATATTAAGCACTTGTCAAAATGAATGGATTCAAAGTTGGCCATCTAAATGAGTTCTAAATTGTGTTTACACTATCACCACAAGGTGGTGCTACCTCAGCTGGAAAATAAAAATGGAGTCCTGGTGGGGAAACCCTCCTGGACCCTCTAGACCCTTCTTCCCCAGCACATCTTTAATGATACGAGTTTTTTAGTAGGAGGTGAGGTTGCTGATGGAGATGCAGGTCTTTAGAAATCTATCCCTTCCACAATGAATGTGCAAGCATTCTACTTTTTAATCAAAACACCACATTTTATATCAGTGCTAATAGAACTTTCCGCAAAGATGGAAATGTTCTATATCTGTGCTGTGTAACAGAGTAGTCACTAGCCATATATGGCTATGGAGCACTTGAAATGTGACAAGTGCAACTGAAGGACTGATTTTTTTTAAATATTTTCATTTTTAATAAGTTTCATTTTCAACAGTGGCATAGCATAGTTCTATGTAAATGAGTTATACGAGCCACATGCCTTTCTACCTTAGAAATTTAGAGACAATAAACTTAATTTCTTTCTTTAGATCAGTCTTGGAATTGGTTGGATGGATCAAAAGTGACATTTGTCAAATGGGCAAATAAAATTAAGAGTGGTGATGGAAAATGTAGCATTTTGTTAGCTTCAAATGAAACTTGGATAAAGGTTGAATGTTCACATGGCTATGGAAGGGTTGTCTGCAAAGCTCCTCTGGGTAAGTATGGAACCTGCCCTTAAGGAATATTTTTGCAGAACAGGTCAGGAAGTAAATGTACAACTCAATTATGTGCAATGTTTTGCACTTGCCTCCTGAAGTCCTTATTTAGTCCTTAAAGGATAACCAAAAAAATTGCTTAAGCTACACAGATGCTTTCCCTCAGAAAAATGTATTGTAAGAGATAATAAATACCAAGATGTCTAAGACTCCCAGGTGAAACCACAAACAGCCTAAACTTTGTGTAATTATTTCCTAAGAAAAATAGAAGCTGCCAGAATATTAGGGAGCTCATTTCTTTGAATATGTTCTTAAGATATATTTGATTCTGTTGGTCAGATATGTAAAAGGTCAAAGGTCTAATTCTGTAGTTAGCTTGCTTCCTTTCTCCTCATTCCCATAAAACTCATGATTAGCTTAGCAACAGTGCAAAACTGGATTTAATTACTTAAAATTTCCTGGAAGAAACATCTGTAGAAAGTCATAATTTAAACTTAGGTTTCATCCTGAATTGATGCGTAGAATAACCAGAAAAAATCTTACCTTAATTTCATTTCTAGAGAAAGGAGCTCTAAGTTTTTCATGGCAACATCTTTAAAGATTTAGCATAAAAGCGTCCTTTTGGTGAATAAATATTGAAGATAAATCGCCAATACTAAGTGATTGGTATCTATATATTCATGCATTGATTCAGCAAATATTTGGAGTGTCTACTGTATGCTGGGTTTTGTGTGCTGGGTATGGGGATGGCTACACTAGATTAGGTTATCAGGGAAGATGTCTAAGAGTAGGAGACACTGAAGCTGAGATTTGAAAGGCCAGCCAAACAAAGATCAGGGGAAAAGGCACGCCAGGGAGAGGTACCAGATGGAGCAAAAAGCCTCAAGCAGAACAAGCTTGACGAGTGCTCAAGGAAGAGCAGAAAGGTAGGCGTGTACCAGCCACCTAGGGCTCTGGAAGCCAGGCTGAAGAGTTCAGGTTCTATGCTGAGTGAAATGGAAAACAACTGGAAGATTATGGGGGGAGCCCAGGAGCAGGGTTAGGGTGATGTAAGCCGAGAGTTCTGATTTGGCATTTTGAACTGTCCATATGGAGATGAGATATTCATATGGAATGTCTAGCATGCAGTTGGACATATGAAAGAGAAGGGAGGTCAGCTTAGAGATGATGTTTAAAAGAAGGGGACAGAATGAGTCCATCTGTGCAGCCTGTAGAGAAGGGGCCTGGAAGAGCATTTGAAATTGAATAGCTAGTAGCTAAATGAAGTCATCCTAAAGTCGTAAATTTGCTTTAAAGCAAATAACACTTTATTTGGCACTGGGTGAGTCAAACACAAAAATTTACAACTTACAGCAATTTGCTATCAAAGTAAGGTAATATACTGGGAGTAATGTTCTCAGAAAGGATGATGAGGAGGGAAAGTGAGAATAATGACAATGCTCTAAGTTCTTTAAAAGAAAATTGCTAAAACAATGAATAGGATTTGAATGAAAAGGAAAACGGTTAAATCTGTAAAGAAAATACTTGAGTGTTTGATGATGACTTTGAATTCTGTGTTAATGCTATGAAACAATCAAGTACTTATTGTGTCTAATTCATACAGAGTTTACAATGTGACACACAGCCTAATGTATTAGATCAATAATGATCGCTTTTATATTCTCTCCTCCAATGTCAAACCTTTCCCTATTCTAGGCTCTGATTACCGAGGAATAACTATCACATTCGCTGTGCTAAGTGTCTTAGCTCTCATCAGTGCACTGATTTGGTTCCTCTTCCAAAGGAACCGTTTGCACTGGGCAGTCTTCTCTTCAGTTCGATATGAACAAGGAATGAATGAAGATGAGATTATGCTTCCCACTTTCCATGAGTAAATTCTTCTAAAAGTTTGTTAATTTGCACTAACGTGTTAAGGAAAATGAGCCTTCTCAGATTTTCCCAGTGTCAGTATTTACTCTGTTCTAAAGTAGAAGTCATTAGTACTTTTTCAGTTGTTTAATTGCAGTCCTAGTATCCACAGTGAATTATCCACGAAATGCCATGTTTAAAACTTTACTTAATAGAATGGAAAAGAACCAAAGCTGGGACTAAAGTCCAAGTTATTTGTAGGGTAATAAATTTCATGTGCATTTTCTCTGTAAGAATGTAGTTAGTAACTAGGATATGTATATTTTAATGGTATTTTAACTTAAAATTGGCATGTTAATAAGTCACAAGTCTACCTTTTTGCTTTTAAAAATATCCAGCCTAGGGGTGCTTGGCTGGCTCAGTCAGTAAAGCATGCAACTCTTGATCTCAGGGTTGTGAGTTCAAGCCCCACATTGGGTATGGAGCCTACTAAAAAAAAAAAAAAAAAAATCTAGCCTAATGCAAAATTTGTACCTCAAGGTAAAAACATAACTGTAAATAATATCAACATTGTTTTAAAGTAGTCATTTGTAGCATTTAGGAGAAATTATTAATGAGATATGCTTACTTTTTTATACAGCAAAATAATGCTCTTGACAAGATGCTTCTTATACTATTCCAAACATATTTCATACTAAAATTGATTAAATGCAAATATTTTGTTTTGTCATACTTATTCATAAGATGATGGCTTTTAAAGAAGATTTAATACTTAACATTTTTCTAAAGTATACAGGAACATTGTTTTTAGACTGATTTAGGTATACTGTAGCAGTGTGGTTTTTGTCTTTTCTTATGTACAATATTTAACTCTTTCCCTCTTAAAGGGAATCAGCTAAGGATACAAGTTCTTGAAAATTTTGCAATTTTTATGCTTTATGTGACATGTCAAATTTTGACTAAGAAGTTTGTGTTACTTTAATGCCTTTTTCTGTGAGCTAAAGAGAAAAGGTGTCTATGTATACAAGAAATTGTGTATCTTGCATTTGTGAAACTGAAAATTTTATAATGAAACTCTAAACTTTGTGATTACTACTATTTTAAGTGATGAATAATTAAGGAAACACTGGTGGTTATCACTTTAAGTTTACCACCTAGAATATATTTTGAATGATAGTTTCCACTGAACATGGTGAATGTTTTATTCAGTGTTTATATTTATACTTTAGAATATTTTTGTATAATATCCATAGATTTATTTTAAAATTTTAGAGTGTTTGTACTATGATAAACTTATAAATAATTTTCAAAAGACAGTTTTAGTATAGTCTAAAGTATAGTATGGTTGTCCTGAAATATCTTTTACTGAATTTGTTAGACTAGGTCCTCTTACCCTGTGATCTGTACAATTTTAGTTGTTAAAGACTTTCTTCAAAGAACTAAACCAACTTGATGTGAAAACACAGCTATGTATAGTAGCGATGCTATAATAAACTTGTTTCATTTTTTTAGTGAAAGTGTTGTTGATCCTTGTTGAAAAAATGTATCTCAAAAACATCTCTAGATTGGGTTTTATTATGTGAGGCATGTAGTATAAGAAAAGGTAAATATACAGCTGTTGTAATGTGAGGTATCCTTAAGATTTTGTGTACATTTTTTAAAGAATAAATATCATCCTGTATCTCTGAATGTTTGACTTGAGTCTCTTTTTCAGATGCCATTGACTCAGCAGTTCTCAGCAAGTCTTTTAACTATTAGATCAGCAGAAATTCCATCTACGATCCACTCTTACTTCTCATAGTGCTCCCTCAGGAGATTCTCCCCTACCTCCCAGCCCAAGGCATTCATCAGCCACTTCTAAATCAGTAGATTACATATCAAGTTCCAGGCTCATATTTCTAACTCCCACTGGATAATCTACATGAAAGTCCTTCTCAGCATGACCACAACTGCCCATATGGTGTTCACTTCCTCATTTGACCAGTTGCAGATGGATCAATAGAAATGAAGACAGCCTTTTCCAGTCTTCCCTAGCTAATCCAACCCTCACATGTGGTCTGACAAAATTGATCTCTTGAAACCGGGTACCTAAAAAAGTAAGTAGATGCACCTAATGATCAGGTACAGGGGACAAATGTGGAAGTGATACCATTGATCATCCTCTTTTTCGTCCTTTCTCCCCACACACAGCATGTTCCCCTCCCCGATCCTGGGGCAGGATGTTGCCATTATCTGGCAGTTGTCTTCTGCAAATGACTACCATAATGTTGGTAACCCCAAATCCTCAAGCCACTGCTAAATTTATGCTATGGAAAGAGATTCACATTCCTTTATCTTAGGTTCATTTAATCCTAAAGCCCTCTTGGGGAAGTGAAGACTTAATTGTTATTAGTTCAATAATTTTATCTTGTTTAAGAAAACAAATTTTAGCTAGATGTCAAAGACTTATTTTGACTAGACCTCATCATCCATACAAAGTCACCTCTAATTCCCTGCATGTTCTAAATTAAAATGTTCTTACAATTATCTACATTTCAGCAAATTTAGTATATGTGTATTTCTCTTTTTTTTCCAAGCTAAATTAATCAGAAGCAGAAGTTTAGAAATTTTTTTTCCATTTCCCCTAAGTTTTCGTATATTCTCGTTCAATCAATATGAAAACACTACAGTCCTTTTTCCCCAAGCTAGAAATACAGAATTCATCCTCCAATCATCTCTTTCTCATCCCCCTAATTCAACAATTCAGTCAGTTTTATCTCAGGCTTCTCACAGAGTGGCTGTTTCCATTATCAGCTCTTTCAATTCAGGCCTTTATAATTTTTTTTTTTCTCCCCGGATTGTTTGCACCAGGCTCTTCACTGGTCTTCCTCATCAACCTTTCCTCTTCATCCCATTTTCCCCACTCCTGAGCCTACAGGAGCTGAAATACAGAGGAGGACTCCCTCTGTGTTTTGGTCTAAAATTATCTAGGCCTCCTACCTATCTCAGGCCAAAAGGGATCTCAGCAATGCCCAGCCCAGGGACCTTCCCCAGGAACCTTATGTGGACTGACAGTTTGGGAAGCCCTAGGGGGTAAGTTCACTGGCCAAGTTCACCCTTTCAATGCAATGTAACATCAAGTCAATCCAAACCCAGTTCCTCTTTCTATGGGCTTAGACCTGCCCTTCTCCATCTTCCCCAAGATCTTCTCCCAGGACTCCATCTCTCTTCCAATTGCTAAGCAATAGAGAAACAAAGTCAGATAAAACTGGACTCCAGAAATTAGCAAAACACTGGTGATCTAAGCCAGTGGAAATGTAGCAGAGTGGAGGCAGAATCCAGAGTGAGCTGCAAAGTGGAAGGGAAATTAGAAAATGGGGGACGTGAGATTCTGAAAAGTATGGTGGAAAAGGAAAGAAGAGGGAGAAGGTGGGTTGAAGAAGGTTTTTTTTCCAAAGAGGGAGGGAAAGAGGTTCACAGATCAGAAACTGAGAGGAACAAAGCAAAACAAATCGAAAGATCCACAAAGAGTGGTCAGAGAGAAATTAATGATGCAGGGAAGAAAGACGGAGTCATAGAAGAAAATCTTGGGATGGAGAAGGGCAGGTCGAAGCCCACAGAAAAAGGAACCGGGTTTGGATGGGACAGAGAAGACTGCCATCCTCTCTGAGGCCACACAAGGAAGACCTGTGTGGAAGAGAAAGGGAGAGCAGGAAAGTATTTGAAAATTTTTGTCTAGACCTGATGGCCCCCCTTTCTCTATGGAGTAGAAGGCAAGATCTTCTACTGAGAAACATGAGTAGCAAATTGGGTCTCAGTTTGAAGAGTGTTAATAAAACATTTTGCAATACCCGATTAGAGGAATGGGGGAGGACAATGACCAAGACAAATAAAAGGATCATAGAAAAGGCATACAGGACCCAGATAAAATTAAAAGCCATACATTTGTACTGATGACAACCAGGAAAATTGATCGATTTCCTCTACCTGTCCTCAGTTACTTCACTGAAGTTGAGGAACAGGAGCCTGTGAAGAAGAAAGAAGAGGACCCATCCTCAAAAAATTAAAAATAGGATTACCAGAGGCACCTGGCTGGCTCAGTCAGTAGAGCATGAGACTCTTGATCTTGTGGCCACGAGTTCAAGCCCCACATTGGGTGTAGAGCTTACTTTAAAAAGAAAGAAAGAAAGAAAGAAAGAAAGAAAGAAAGAAAGAAAGAAAGAAAGAAAAGAAAAGAAAAAATATATATATAATTATCATATGATCCAGCAATCCCACTTCTGGGTGTATAGTCAAAGGAAATGAGAACAAGATCTTGAGGGGATATCTGTACTCCCCTGTTCACTGCAGGATTATTTACAATAGCCAAGACATAGAAGGAACCTAGTTATTTGTCAATAAATGAATGGATAAAATAAATTATGTATAGATACCTGTATCACACATACACACATAGTGGAATATTATTTAACCACGAGAAAGAAGGAAACTGCCATTTGTGACAACATGGATAAAACTTGAGGACATTATGCTGAGTGAAATAAGTCAGCATCACAAGCAAAAAAAATATTTTTTTTTCTTAAGAAAAATATGTATAATTATATATGGCAATGGATGTTAAGTAAACTTACTATGGTGATCATTTCATGACATATACAAATATAGAATCATTATGTTATACACCTGAAATTAATATAATGTTATATGTCAATTTATATCTCAATACAAAAACAAAAAAGTAAGACAGAAAGACAAATGCTGTATGATGTCACTTATATATGAAATAAAAAATAGCTGAACTCATAGAAACAGAGCAGAGTTGTGGTTACCAGGGGCTTGAGGGTAGAAGAAATGGGGAGATGTTGGACAAAGGACAAAAACTTCTAGTTATAAGATAAGTTCAGAAGGTCTAATGTACAGCATAGTGATTACAGCTACTAATACTGTATTATATATTTAAGGTTCTTAGTGTCTTTTAATGACCTGATAGTTCATTTCTTTTTAGTGCTGAATAATATTCCATTGTATTAATGTACCACAGTTTGTTCATCACCTATTGGAAGACATCTTGGTTGCTTTCAGGTTTTGGCAATTGTGAATAAAGCTGCTATAAACATACGTATGCAACTTTTTGTGTGTGTGCAAGTTTTCAACTTGTTCAGGAAAATACCAAGAAGCACAATTGTTGCATTGTATGGTAAGGATGGATATAAATAGTTCTGTTAAGAAGCTGCGAAACCGTCTTCCGAGTGGTTGCACCATTTTGTATTCCCACCAGCAACGATTCAGAGTTCCTCTTGCTCCTCATCTTCTTCAACAGTTGTTGTCAGTGTTTTGGATTTTAGCCATTCTAATAGGTGTATGGTGGTATCTCATTTTTATTTTAATTTGCAATTCTTTAGTGACCTATGATGTCGAGTGCTTTCGTATGCTTTTTACCATCTGAAAATCTTTGGTGAAATGTCTACTCAGATCATTGGTACACTTGTAAATTGAGTTGTTTGTGTTTTTATTGTTGAATTTAGACTTGACTTTAAAGCAGTGTTTCACTGAAGACACGAGGCTATGTCTGGGGTTTAAACAAACAGTCTTACTTGGCTCTTGTTTGTGCTTTGTGTTATCTGGTTCTAGATGCCTCGCCAGTCAGTTCATAGCTGCTTAGATTATACTTACAGCAAGCACAGTTTTTTTGTTTTTGTTTTTTTCCTTTAAAAAGAGAAATTTATTGTCTCACAGTTCTCGAGGCTAGAAGTTTGAGATCAAGGTATGGGCAGCGTTCGTTCCTTTCAGGGGCTGTGCAAATATAGTTTAAAGTCCTCAATCCCTGAAGCTGATAACAGATGAAAGTTGTCTGAGAGACACAGTCCACTGGGAGGAGCCTTTGAAAAGGTTTCTGACCACTAGATCCAAAGGAGGAATCTGGCAGACACTTGGACCGAGTGTTCAAAATTAGCATCACCAGTGATAAGACATACTGACATGGTGTCTCTCCTGGGCAGGACACATCATTTCTGTGGTACTCTCGCCAAAGAAACAAAAACATAACCTGAATCCTGTTCTTCCAACTTCCTTCCAGAGGATACATGAGACACACCAAAACTGAAGGACATTCTACAAAATGGCCAGTACTCTTCAAACGAGATGGGGGAAAGACAAACAATGACAGAGGAACTGTCCCACATTAAAGGAGACTAAGGAGAGAAGACATCTCAATGCAATGTATCATGCTGGACTGGATTTTAGAACAGAAAAGGACACACACACATACACACATACGCGCGCAGAACAACAACAAAAAAGACCGTTAGAGGGACAATTGGCGAAAGGTGATAAAAGCTGAAGGTTAGTTAATAGCATTATACCAGTTTTAATTTCCCGGCTTCGACCATTTTACTGGAGTTATACACGTTGTTAACATTTAGAGAAGCTGGCTGAAGGGTTACGGAAATTCTTCGGACTCTTGCAACATTTTTGAGAGTCCGAAATTATTCCAGTTCAAAGGACAAGTTCCAAATACAACAGAGACTTCGCAGAGGCGGCGCACGGGCGGGCTCTCGCGGCCGGGTCAGCCCCCGGCGGGCCCCCTTCCGCCCCCTTGGCCTTTCTCCCCCGCCCCCTGAGACCGGCCGCGTGGGCGGGATTCGCCGCGCCCCGCACTTCCGAGGAGCGCAGCTGGGCGCCCGCACGCGCCGTCATGCCCCGGGCCGCGCTGCCGGCTCTCCTGCTCCCGCTGCTGGGCCTCGCCGCCGCCGCCGTCGCTGGTGAGCTGCCCCTTGCCGCGTCCCCTCCTCCTCCCGGCAGCCAAACCCCGGGCGGTAGCCCTCACCCCCGGCACGGTGGTGTAGCTCCAGCCGCTGGCCGCCCGAGGGTGGCCCGGAGGCGCGGCCTCCCGACCGGGCGTCTAGCCCTACCCTGCTCTGCGCGCCCACCCCGGGCGCCCTCCTGCCTGCTCCCCTGCTCCGGGGCCCTGCGTCCGGTCACCTCCCGGCCCCCGCCCGGCGCCCCCTGGTGCAGCGGGTTCCGAGAGCGCGCCCCAGGGAAAGGCCCGTCGAAGACCCGAGCTTGCCCTTTCTCGCCCACCGTGCGCACAGCCTCGGCGCAGACCCCACTATCGGGGAGGGGTTCCCAAACGGGGGTGCTGTCTGATGGCAGAGCAGAGGGACTTAGAGCCGCACGCCTGGGGAGCTTCAGGGCCATTTGGGGCCGAAATGAGAAGCGGGGAAGTCAGCTGCGGAGATTTCCCCTCTGCGCATTGCGGACGGAGGGTGGAGGCGGGAGGAAGCAGGCCCTCACGTGCTCGCCGCCTTGTTTGTCCCGCCGCTTGGTGTTCAAGTTGTTGAAACAGGAAAACAGTTCAGCCAGCTAACCCCTGGATCGCTGTGGGACGTGAACAGGCTAAGCTCAGATTCGTCTTACGTCGTGTGATTTTAAAAAGTCTTTAAGTCTGCTCTGCTGTTGTGCAAGGGTCATCTGTAAAAATCACACGTGATTAGTCAGTCATTGCCAAAATGACTACGGAGGAAAATAGACAATTCCGTTGAATATGTGGGGTGTTTGTTTGTTTACAAGCTTTTAGTTTACAAGTTTTTTATACAAGCATGTCAAAAAAATTGAATGGGGGGGGGAAGACTTCCATCCAGAAACACTATTGATTAAACAGTTCCAGGAATTAAAGAGCAAAATAAACAAGAACCAAGGGAATACTTGTGTGGGTTTAAATAAAATGCTTATGCAAGTGGGTTTTTTTTTTTTTTGGTTTTGTGTTTTGTTTTTTGTTTTTGTTTTTGGGGTTTTTCCCCCTGAATTTCTCTCCCATTTTGTAAGTTCTTCCTGGAAGCCTGCTGACAGAAATAGTTGAACGGATCTCAGTGTTGGAGGCAGCTAGAGTAAGCAGCTCAGAATCAAAGCTCCTTTCCTGAGAGCCCTTGTAGATCAGCATTTAGGACTAGTTATGCCATCTGCTGCCTTTGGAGGGGCAGAAACAAGATGTGCCGATTTTCATACTTCACACTGAGCCTATTTTTTGAGTAAGACAAGGCTGGACTGTTTCGTGACCCCGCCCTCCCCTACACACCCTCATTATGTTTGCCAGTAACATCTAAACGCCTGTGTAACCCACCCTCCGGGCTGCCATGCCCTCATACTTCATGTTAGTCAAAACATACTTTTCCTGTCAGATTTTTAAAACAATCTATTTCTAGATTTTGATATCTGTCTTTTCAGAGAAGTTGTTTTTGATCAGTAATAGAGGACAAGCTATCTTTGGAAAATTTTGTTCTTTTTTCCTTGTTAACTAGGCTTTTCCAAAGCTTAAGAAGGGGGCATGTTGAATAAATTAATGCTAGTAATTAACCAGCCTCTATCAGTCAGGAGGCTGTAAGGATTAACTTAGAGCATAAACTTTGGAGTTAGGTACAGATTGTATGGCCTTGATCAAGTTATCCAACTCATTGCACTTGGAGATAATACCCCGAATGACCATCATGAGCATTAAGTGAGAACTCGATGGCTTGTACCTATTGCAGGCATGGCAAATCTTGATTTCCTTCCTTCTGTTCTCTTCATACAAAATGAAGGGTAATTATTGCAATTAGAAAACATCATGAGTGCCACATTATGTGGGTTTGGATAGTTGTGGTTACTGATTACATTCACATACATGTTGATGATACAGGGCTGAAAAAAACATGTTTTTCATCATACTTCACAATCTTCTATCCAAACACCATCAGAAAATTACATTAGACTTAGAACTAAGTCAAGAAAGAGCTTTTCAAGATTATCACAGAATTAGCTGAATGGCAAGATCTTAACAGAAAAGCACCTTTCATATTGTATGCAGTATAAATTTAATGTTGAAGTGGAAATCATTGTTATTCTCTGTTATTTTGGAATTTATTAGTATAAGTGATCTTATGTTCTTAGTTATTATCTTGAAAATCAAAATAAATAACACATTGTGTAAATTCCTGAGTAAGGTCCCATGGCATCCCTTTTAGAAAGTTCTTCTATAATGGTGCTTTTTGCACACAGTATGTGATCAGTATATGTTTATTGGGTCAATGATTTCCCATCGGCGGTATGAGGTGAGTGAATAAGCATATTCAGAGTAAGTCCTCATTCTGTGGATCAGTCTACATTACTAAGTTTGAATTTCCATGGGCTACAAGCCCTAGATGAGGTGCCCGTGCCCCTGCCTTTCTTTTTGACGTTATCTTTTACCGTTCTTGCTGTTCACTCTGTTTATCCATACTGAGCCCCTGGGGACTCAACCACCTGCTGGCTCTTCTGCCAGACTGCCCTCCCCTTCCCCTATCCTTGGCATGGCTGCCCCCGCCCACGTCATTCAAATCTCTGTATGATCATATGTCACCTCCTCAGGCCTTCCCTGAACGCCCCACATTCTCAATATCACAACCCCATATTTTATCTTCTTCAAAGCACTTAATACTATCCAAATGCATCTTGTTTACTCATCATCTTCTTGCTTGTTGTCCCCTTACTGAAGAAAGATACATAATAACAGAGACTTTACTGTCTTGTGAATTTTTGTTTTGAGTTGTGTCTCTGTACTTTTGTCTAGTTTATAATAAAAGGACCAAAAGTTTTAAATGAATGCTTTTTAAAAAGTAAGGGTGATAATGGGATTTCAGTTTCTTTCAAATTACTTTACCTCTTTCCTGAACTGATCTCATAATTGAATTCAAAGCATGAAATCATCTTCATGTATTGATGTGACTTTTTGTAATCCTTGTAGATGGCACAGCGATGTTTCAGGGGAAATTATCTCAGGTATATTTTTGCAAATTTTGAAACATTAATAAATGTTTCTTTTTCTTCTAAAAAGAAGAAAGTGAAATTACAGTTAGGTATTATTTTAAGACTTTTATCATTGTTGAGAAGCATTTAAAAATGTGCTTGTGTGTTGAAAACCAGTTTTGCAACAGGGTCATTGTCCACTTTTTTTTTTTTTTTTTTTGAGAGAGAGAGCGCAAGCAGGGGAGGAGCAGGAAGAGAGGGACAGAGGATCTGAAGTGGGCCCTGCGCTGACAACAGTGAGCCCAGTGTGGGGCTTGAACTCACAAACTTGTGAGATCATAACCTGAGATGAAGTCTGATGCTCAACTGACTAAGCCACCCACGTGCCCCGTCTACAGTTTTTTATGATACGTATCAAGTATTTTATTTTTGTGTGTGTGGGTTATTTCAGATTTTGAGAGCAAATCTTGAAACTGAATCTATAAGAAAATGGACCAGTGATGCCCACCGAGAAAGGTGCACAGTAACACTGGCACCCCCATTCTATAAATAAATCTCATGACAGCTCTTCTGCGATGGGACTGGAGGGTGGATGATGGAGGTGGACATCTTGGAAGCTGGGTTAAGGGTGATATGGAGGCGGAGTCAGAGAAGCTGAATTTCCTTGTGATTCAGGGAGATCTTGCAGCCCAGAGTACAGCCACAGGCCCTCTGGGTTAGTCAGGGACTTGGAACCCCACTCCTGCCTTCATACATAATAAACAAACAGCTCCTCTTCTTTCTTTGACTCTACCACAGTTGCTCTTATGGAAGGTACGGAAGCACGACTCATATCCTAATGGAGAGGAGCAAAGGTCTTCTTATTGACCAGGGGGAAAAGTGCAGTCCTTGCCTTCACTTTGTTAATATTCAGAACAAGTATTTCCCAAGGATCACTTCCTCTTATGCTGTGCCTGGTTGCTTAAGAAGAGAAATTATAAGGGAACAGAGAGTTCTACTAGAACTGACTGATAATGCCAAATATTCCTGTAGATGTGCCGTTTTATTGTCTTAGCACATGGTAATTTTAGGTAGAGGATCTATGTAGAAACTTTTGGAATCATAAGTACAAGCTGCTCAAGTTTTCATCAGGCTCCTAAATTTCTGTATATATTGAGTCAATAGAATTATAAAGTTATAAAATCCATAAAGAGTCACATAATATAAAGTTATTAATAACCTATCTTTCAAGGCTGCTGTGAAGAAGTAAGAGTAACAGAAAAGTACTTTGCAAAGAGCATTGTGGGCAGGCTGTGTGTGTGTGTGTGTGTGTGTGTGTGTGTGCATTGTTGAAATATATTTGTATAGAAAATATTACAGCATCTGTAATTGAAAACTTCTGGCAGTATTTTGGGGAGTCAGGTTTTTAATGATAACAGGGTTACTGCAAAGATAAACAGCATGGAAGAAGGCTTAGCTTAGCTTTCTGCTCATGAAGTGCTTAAACCTCAACAGCTTTCTGCATAAGAGCTATCCAGCCTCTGCTCGAACACCTTTCTTCTCAAAGTAAAAACATATCTCTTGGCGCTTAAAACGTGTTTCTGGGGCACACACTGACTTGTAGCACGAGAGGAAGGGTTCAGTGCTGAATTAACTGGGGTTACTGCTAATGCTGAAATGAGCCTGAGTAGGAGGCAGTTGAAAATTTTGAGGAAGTGAACAGTTTGTTTTCTATTTTTCTGTCTATAGCTTTCTAAATTTTTTGTTTTGCCATGTATTGCTTATGTAATTATTCAGCAGTGGTTTTTGAGTTGCTCCAGTTATCATTATCATTACTATACTCATTCCCATCTCAGGGGCCCATGTTTGCTATTCCCTGTCTGACCTAGATTTCCACATGGCTTTTTTTCCTTCAGCTCATGCAGACTTTTCATATGTCACCTTTATAATGAGATCTTTCTTAGACTCCTTTCTAAAATTTCTAACCCCTGACCTACATTCAGGATCTTACTTCTCTGGTTTAGCTTTGCTCCTCCGTGCTTATCACTATCTAGCTTCCAAGATGGCCCCAATGATTCTTTCCTCCTGGTATTCATAGTTTTGTGTAGCTCACCCCAGCACCGAATAGGGCTGACCTGTGTAACCAATAGGACATTGCAGAAGTAAGAGTGTGACTCCCAAGGCTGAATTATAAGTTATTGTACTTCTCCCTTGTTCTCATTTGAATCATTTGCTTTGAGAGAAACTATCTGCCATGTCATAAGGAGCCTCAAGCCACCCTGAGGCCTCTTCCCCACAATGAGCATCAACCCACCATGCATATAAAGGAGGCTTCTTGGAGGCGTATCCTCTAGCCTCAGTTCAGTTTTCAGATCAATGCAGCCCTGGCCAATAGCTTGACCGCATCTTCATGGCAAACTCCAAGCCAGAATCACCCAGCTAGGTAGCTGCTTCCAAATTCCTGACCCAGAGAAACTGTGTGAGATAATAAAGGTGTTTTGTGTTTTCTTTGCCATTTTAAGCTATTGATTTATTACATAAAAATAGATTACTAATGTATCCTCTAAGTATAAAACATCATCTAACATATCTTGCCTTTGTGTATCTGCCTCAACTACCAGGATGGAAGGATTTTTTCTCCTTTTTGTTCACTGTGGAATCCCTAGCACCTAGAACAACTTTCCCACAATAACCTCCTGAGAGTAGGTACTGTTATCATCCCCGTTTTTACAAAAAAGGAAACTGGGGCACGGTAAGGTTAAGTAACATATCCAAGGTCATGCAGTCAGAACCAGACTTCTCCACAGCTTAATGTGCTTAATCAGAACCCTGCACCGTCCTAGTTCCTTGCATGCTATCTTGTGTTACGTACAAGACACTATGATAGTTATTATTAAGGGTACAGTTAGATTTAAGAAGTGATCTCTGTTGGGCCCCCTGGGTGGTTCAGTCAATTAAGTGACTTCGGCTCAGGTCATGATCTGGAGGTTTGTGATTTCGAGCCCCACGTCAGACTGTGCTGACAGCTCAGCACTTGGTGGTGTGGAGCCTGCTTGAAATTCTCTCTCTCTGCCCCTTCCCCACTTATACTCTCTCTCTAAAGAAATAAACTTTGGGAAAAAATAAAGAAATGGTCTCTGTTGTCATGCAGTTAACAGTCCAATTGGGAAAACAGGGTAAATATCAGATAACTATCATACAAAGTAGGATTTGATCAGTGCTATATGAATGAGTGTCGGTCATCAAAGGGTAACAGCCCCTTTTCCAAGAAGAATGGCTGTCTGTGGTTCTTATGCATAGGTCCCCATGTTTTGTGCCATTTTATCCTTACTGCCCTAACCTCAACTAATCAAAAGAGGGATGAAGGATGACTATTCTAGGCTGGGTAGCAGCTCAAGGGAGTTCCTGGTATAAGAACCCTATGAAGCCTATTTGCTGAGATAGAATCTTCAGATTTCTTATTATCCCGTGTATCCTTATCATGTCTATCATTTGGGGTAACCTGAACAAGTCTTTCGTTCTTGAAACCAAAAAGGCCTCTCATATGTAGTGTAGTGCAAAGTCCTGTAGAAGTTCAGAGGAGAAAGAGGCTACATACAGGAAGATGAGGGTTGGACACTTCACAGAGAATTCACACATGAGCTGCCTCCGAAATGAGAGTATACTTTAATCAATAGATGATGTGGAGAGCAGAATTAGCATTTATAAAGCATAAGAACTACAAGTGTACAAAGAAATAATTTGTAAACTTACATTACTAGGTGTTGATTATATTTTTGTGTACTTAATAGAGTTCCTTTATTCCATATAAACAGTATTGCAAAAACTATTTTTATATTCTTGAGTTACTTATTATCAGTAGAAAATACTATGTGTAGCTTTGACTAGAAATAATACAACAGCATTTCTCAACCTGTGATCCAAGAACTTCCAGTGATAGGTAAAGATCTCTCAGGTGTCATCAAATAGGGTAATGGAGTCTGTTTCCATTTAAGGTTGGTTTTTTTTTGTTTTTTGTTTTTTGTTTTTTTTTAATTTTATAAGGAGAAAGAAAGAGCAGCAAAAGGAATCAGAAGAAAATAGGAGAAGAAAAAAAAAGGGAAAAGAAAGTTAAAATTTGCATTTGATAGTACCTGCCCTTGTGACTTTCTATTTGAGTTTCATTCTGGAAATGACTGTTTTGTCTCTCATGTCTTAATACATGAAATATTATCTGGTAGGAGGGAGAGACCTGCCTACTTCACTAATACAACAAATATTTCACTCCTTTACTGGGTGCTTTTTATGATATTCCCTTTATTTTCGAATTTCTTTCTCTTTTTATTTTTGTATATGGCAAACTCCTTTATCCTGTGAGTTGTAGCTCAAGTTATTTCCTTCTTTTTAAAATGTCAATACCCAAGCTTCCCACTAGAGTCCTTTCTAGAGGAGAATAACATCATCTAGAGCCTCTACTTTTTTTCCTACACAGTGTCTGGTAATTGATTTAAAAAATAAAAAACAACAACAGCAACAACAACAAAACACATCCAGTCATGTACCAAGGAATAAGAAACAGGCCAAAAGGGAAAAGAAACAAAAATAGACCAAGAGGCAACCCAGAGATTAATCAGAAATGGACTTTAAAATAACTGTAATAAGTTTAAGAATATAGATCATAAAATTGAGAATTTTAACAGAGACCCAGAATCTATAAAAGTATAAACAAATTAGAATTCTATAACTGAAGAAGCATTGACATTATGAACTGAATAGATGAGTGTTAACAGCAGATTTGTTAAAACCTAAGGAGTAGATTAGTACACCAGAAAGAACAAAATTATAGTATGGAAAGCCAGAAGTATTAAAAATATAGAAAAGAGCAAAGGGAACATATGGGACATGGTGAAAAGTCTAACATAAACATAATTGTAGTCCCAGCAAGAGAGGAGAGAGAAAATGGAAGCATTATCTGAAGTGATAGTGGCCCAGAACTTTCTGAAAGAGACCATTGAAAATAAGCCATAGATTCTATAAATGCAATGAAATGTTAGCAGGATTAAAAAAAAAAAAAAAAAAAAGAGGGGATCCTAGGTGGCTCAGTCGGATCAGTCATGATCTCACGATTTGTGAGTTTGAACCCTGCATCTGGCTCGCTGCTGTCAGCATGGAGCCCACTTTGAATCCTGTCCCCTTCTCTCTCTGCCCTTCCCCTTCTCACACCTTCTCCCTCTCTCAAAGATGAATAAGCATTAAAAAATAAATAAAATAAAAATGAAGCATACCACTGTCAAACTGCTAAAAAACAAAGACAAGATCTTGAACGAAGCCAGGAAGAGCAACAATCAGCTGATTTCTCAATAGGAACGATGGAAGCCAAAACAACAAAATGACATCTTAAATGAAAGATAAGCTGACAATCTAGAATTCCGTATTTGCAAAAATATCCTTTAACCATGAAGGCAGTATAAAGATATTTACAGAAAACCCAAAAACTGAAGGAGTTTGTAATAGACTTGTAGTTAAATAAACACCAAAGGGATTTCTTCAAACAAATGGAAAATGATTCCAGTTAGTAACACAGAAATACAAGGAAAAAAGAGGGAGGAGGATCAAGATGGCAGAGTGGGAGGATCCGGAGCTCAACTCCGCCCATGGACCTGGCCCGGCTATAACGATCTACAGATCAACTCTCTTTGAGCACGACTAGAGTTAGCAGAGCAGCTCTTCCACAGATAAAGATGGAAAGAAAAAGCCACATTGGGAAGGGTAGGAGGGGCAGAGATGTGGTCATCACCACTCAACCGGCCTTAAAAGAAACCTTAAAGGGACTCCGTTAGGCAGAAAAAAAAAAAAACATAAATAGAAGAAGATTTTGAAAGAAAAAAATGCACTGGTAAAGGGAAACGTCTAGTATGGGTAGTGGATCAACCACTTATAAAGCTAGTATGAAGATTAAAAGACAGAAGTAGTAAAGTCAGTTATATCTACAATAATTAGGTAAGGGATGCACAAAATAAGTTGTAAAATATGATGTCAGATATAAAATGTGGAGAGAGCAAAATGTAGTGCTTTTAGAATGTGTTCAAACTTAAGCAACCATCAACTTAAAATAGACTGCTGTATACATAGGATGCTCTATGTATGAACCTCATGGTAACCACAAACCAAAAACCTATAACAGATACACAAAAAATAAAGAGAAAGGAATCCAAACATAACATTAAAGAAAGTCATATCACAAGGGAAGGAGCAAAAGAAGAAGGAACAGAAAGAACTACAAAAGCAACCAGAAAGCAATTAACGAAGTGGCTGTACATACATAGCTATCAATAATTACTTTAAATGTAAATGGTCTAAATGTTCCAGTCAGTAGACAAAGGGTGACTAAATAAATTAAAAAAAAAAAAAAAAAAAAAAAAGACCCCTAGGGTACCTGGCTGACTCGGTAGAGCATACGACTCTTAATCTTGGGGTTGTGAGTTCAAGCCCGCATTGGGCATAGAGCTTCAACAAAAACAAAACAAGACTCATTTACAGTCTGCCTATAAGACTCACTTCAGACCTAAAGAAACATATAGACTGAAAGTGAAGAAATGGAAAAAGATATTACATGGAAATGGAAAGAAAGCTGGGTAGCAATACTTAGACAAAACAGACTATTTATTTACTTATTTATTTACTTAGAGCACACAAGCAGGGGAAAGGGGCAGAGTGGGGGAGAGAGAGTCACAAGCTGATCCAGAGCCTGACATGGGGCTTGATGCAGGGCACAATCCCACAACCCTGGGATAATGACCTGAGCCAAAATCAAGAGTCAGATGCTTAACCGATTGAGCCACCTAGGCACCCCTAGACAAAACTGACTTTAAAAGAAAGACTGTTAACAAGAGACAAAGAAGGGCATTACATAATCATAAAGAGATCAATCGAACAAGAGAATATAACAGTTACAAATATCTGTACACCCAACATATGAGCACCTAAATATATAAAGCAAATATTAACAGATATGAAGTTAGAAATTGACAGTAATACAATAATAGTAGGGGACTTTAACATTCCACTTATATCAGTGAATATATCATCTGGACAAAAAATCAATAAGGAAACAGCAGCCTTAAACAACGTATTAAACCACGTGGACTTAATAGATACACACAGACCCAAGGGAAGAATACACATTCTTTTCAAATGCACATGGACTATTCTCACTTTAGGTCACATGTTAGGCCACAAAACAAGTCTCAATAAATTTAAAGATTGAGATCATATCAAGCATCTTTTCTTAAATGTTTATTTATTTTGAGAGAGAGCATGTGTGTGAGCAGGGGAGGAGCAGAGAGAGGGAAGGAGAATCAATCCCAAGCAAGGTCCGTGCTGACAGTGGGGCTTGATCTCAGGAATCTTGAGATCATGATCTGAGCCAAAATCAAGAGTCAGTCGCTAAACTGACTGAGCCACTCACGCACCCCAAGTATCTTTCCTGATAACAACATAGCTAGTATGAAACTCGATATCAAATACAAGAGAGAAAAAAAAGTAAAAAATCCCCAAACCCCACAAACATATGGAGGCTAAACAACATGGTATGAAACAATGTCAATGAAGAAATCAAAGAGGAAATTAAAAATACCTTGAGGTATTATATGATTTCACTTATATGTGAATCTAAAAAAGTTCCTCTAAGAACCCGACTTTCAAAGAGGGCAGCAAAGGTATATAACGAAAGTATGATGGTTGAGTACTGTTTCGTAGGAAGAGGATCTCAGAGCGTTGCTCCTCCACCTACAGACTTTCAACCACACATTCTGTTTTCAGGTCCTCCCTGAACGCTTCCCCTACAGATGTGTGTCTGGCCTCTCCAATTCTTAAACCTTTCTGGACTTCTTGCTTTTTAACTCCTGAGATCATACTGCACATACAGTTTTACAGCCAGATTTTTTTTTTTATACTTGATGTTTCATTATGTAACTGTTGCTAAAATACCCTACCAACTACCTTTAAGCCACCACCATGAGAAAGTTCTAGATTCCTACCAGAGTTCAAGCCAAGGTAGTCACAGGTGTCATGCAAGTACTTACAGAACAGCAGGAAGGAAAAAACCTGTATATAAAATAAATTGTATCTTGAGACACCTATCCTTATGCTAGTACATCTTGAATGATTTATTTTTTATTTTTAAGTAATCTCTACACTGAACGTGGGCCTCGAACCTACAACCCCAAGATCAAGAGTCACGTGTTCTACCAACTGAGTCAGCCAGGCAGGCACCCCCATCTTGAATGAGTTAACTACTAAATATAGCAGTATGAGGCCAGGAAAAATTCAGGTCTCACCATGGAGGCAATTTTAAGTAACCTGTGGTATTATTTAGAATATTGACCCAGATGCTGTACAGTCACCTGAATTAACAATGGCTTACCAAGATAGAAGTTTGTTTTCTGTCTCGTAACAATCCAAGTGTGATATGATGGCTCCATGTAGGATCCTTCTGTCTTGTTGCTTTCTTCTTCTTAGGCTGTTTCCATTGTTCATATGATTAAAGATGGCTGAGTACACGTTAGCCAGTGGGAAAGGGGAAGTATAATCCAGGGAACACACTTTGAAAGTACTTTTAAAGGCAATTTTGCACCTTTCACTTCAGCTCACAGCTCATTATCCAGAAGTTACTAGAAGACTGGAAAACAGGTTAGCTTGGTGGCCATGTATTTTGTGCTATATAAGAAACTGAGGGAAATGAAATGAAATGAAATAATGAAATGGAAATGAAATGAAGTGAAATGAAATGAGACAAAATAAAAATAAATATACCAGAAAAGAAACGCTGAGGTTAAGTACTGGGGACAGCTAATGGTCTTTGCTATATTCTGAGCTTAGTAAAGTCAAGTTGTTGAATTTAAATTAACATAGGTCTGAGGTTAAGTCCTGATCTTTGTAGTAAGGGATTCTTTTACTTGTGTATACCAAAATTACAAACAAAACTTAAAAATAAAACCAGGAAAAATCATAGTGATTTTCCCTATAGAGGCTTAAGGAAATAGGGAAGATTAATGCCTTATGCTTCTTTTATTCACTGGAATTCAGTAAAATCCTCCTCCGTTTTCCCCATTCTGGCCAGTGAAATCAAGCTCTTTTACTTTTGCTTCTAATACTAATGAAATTCCAGAGCCAAGGTTCACAGATGTATACATTTAAATTTTTTTTTTTTTAACGTTTATTTATTTTTGAGACAGCATGAACGGGGGAGGGGCAGAGAGAGAGGGAGACACAGAATCAGAAGTAGGCTCCAGGCTCTGAGCCATCAGCCCAGAGCCCGACGCAGGGCTTGAACTCACGGACCGCGAGATCGTGACCTGAGCTGAAGTCGGACACTTAACCGACTGAGCCACCCAGGTGCCCCCAGATGTACACATTTATAATGAACAAGAAGAGATCAAGAGACAAAAGAGGTGCCACTCCCCTTTGCAGCAATGGAGGAAGAGAGATGGTTCTGTTTCACAGAACTAAGTTCAACGAATCTGCTTTGATGAGGTGTTAAACTAAAAACATTCATAAGAACATCTATCTTGTTTTCCTGTGCAATATGAAAACGTGTCTGAATATTCATAATCTAGCAATTTGTTCTCTGTTCTTGGAAGTATAATTTTTAAGAAAGGTCTTATAAACTCTTGAGACTTTGAAATTGTTACTACATACTGCAAAGACAACCTTCACAAAGAGCTTGTATTTCTATTGGTTGTCTTTCTTGATAGTTCGTTGCCTTGGTAATAATGCTGTAATCTACATGTCTGAATTTCTAAACACCCTAAAGGCTTGTAACTTTGTTCTGTCAAATCAGAAGAGAATCATTGGCACATTTCTCTTCTCCCATATATAGAATGGAGACAAATAAATTCCCATCACAGTAGTTGATTTCTTTTGACAAAGACTGAGAGCTTTGTTGCTAAATTAACAAGGGGTATTGCCTTTCTTTTTCTCTTTGAAAATTTAATATCTACTATCTTTAGGAATTCATGGAATTCTTTTCAAGTTATTTAACAGGGTTTCTTTTTTCCCATATAGACTGTCCTTCATCTACCTGGGTTCAGTTCCAAGACAGTTGTTACATTTTTCTTCAAGAAGCCATCAAAGTAGAAAGCATAGAGGACGTCAGAAATCAGTGTACTGATCATGGTAAGGAGTTCATTCCTTTTTTTTTCACAGTCTTTAAATAGTGTTCACTAATTCCTTGCAAAAATAGTTTTGTCAGGGCGCCTGGGTGGCTCAGTCGGTTAAGCTTCCAACTTTGGCTCAGGTCATGATCTTGTTGTCTGTGAGTTTGAGCCCCACATCGGGCTCTGTGCTGACAGCTCAGTCTCTGGCCTGCTTCAGATTCTGTGTCTCCCTCTCTCTCTGCTCCTCCCCCGCTTGCATGCTCGCTCGCATGCTCGCTCGCTGGCTCTCTCTCAAAAATAAACAGTTTTGTAATATCTTGCTTTTACCTGGGTCCCTGTAATAGATGGACCATTTTTATTGTAGAATACATAAGCCATAAGTGGAATTGGGCATATACTTAACCTTTGAGTTGGGAGACAGCTGTTAGCCAGTACTGTCCAAAGCTTTGTGCCAGAAACTTAGCAACAGAAGTCTCCATTTAATGTGCATACTCTGTGCCAGGCACTGTGCTTAGGCACACCATATACTTTACCTGGCTTTAATGAACGTAACAAACCTATCAGGTAGTTTTTTTATTATCCTCCTTTTATCAACGGGACAAACTAAGTGCAGTTTATTTGTTTGAGGTCACACAGGTAGTAAGTGACAGAGCCAGGATTTAAACCAGGGTCTAGCAAGGTCTAACAGAACACTCTGTTATTCTGCCTTGAAAGTGCTGTTTCAGGTATGTAGTGTGGGCAGAAGTCAAATGGGACCATGAGGTGAAACTGTGGTAAAGAAATGTATGTTAAAGAAAAAGGAGAAGGGCGCCTGGGTGGCTCAGTCTGTTGACTGTCTGACTCTTGATTTCAGCTCAGGTCATGATCTCATCGTTCATGAGATCAAGCCCCACCTTGGGCTCTGCACTGACAGCTCAGAGCCTGCTTGGGATTCTCTCCCTGCCCCTCTCCTGCTCATGCTCTCTTTCTCTCTCTCTCTCAAAATAAAAAAAAAAAAAAAAAAAAGAAAGAAAGAAAGAAAAGAAAGAGAAAGAAAAAAGAGAAAAAGGCTATTTGCTAGCAGATACATTCAGTGTTCTCCAGAAAATATATTTACAACTTCACATTGTGAAATATTTTAAATAAAAATGGTATTTTTAAAAAGGTGTGCTTGGGTGTTCTTTATATGTTTGGCTGTTTGGCCCAAAGTGCATCCTTGTTGTTGTCTCTAACTGTTGTGATACTTGTAAGTTCAAACTGAAACTAGGATGTGAACTAGCAACTTTTTCAACTGAAATACCTGTGATGGTGATAGGAGAGTCCTTGATTCTTTAGAGGTGTTTTTTATTACTGCATGAGATCTAAAATCTCTTGATCATTTCATTAAATTTTATCTTAGACTTATCAGTAACTCCAGCATTTAGAAATGCCCTTTACCTTAAAAAAAAAAAAAATCTAACAACCGACCAATACAACATTTTGGAAGAATATCAAATCATATTCACTTATCATAGAAGGAGTGAATGTAAGCATAGAGGTTTTTAATCCTGGTAAGTGCCATGTAGTACTCAATGCATATTGTTTCCCTTTGAAAAACCCATACCTGCCAAATGGTGTTGAACATTGGCTCTTTGAAAACAAGACATTTCGAATCTACCAGTATGGTTTCATTTTAAAGAAATTGAGGGCTGCCTGGGTGGCTCAATCGGTTAAGCATCTGACTCTTGATTTCAGCTCAGGTCATGAGCTCACGGTTTGTGAGTTTGAGCCCCGAGTCAGGCAGGCCCTGTTCTGACAGCGTGGAGCCTGCTTAGGATTCTCTTTCTCTGCCCATCAGCTGCTCACACATTCTCTATCAAAATAAATATTTTTTCAAAAATTGAATAATAGGCATTTTTTCAAATGGGGCTTCCCCTATAACAATTTTCTATCTTTTTAAAAAATTACTTATATTAGGTATACTTAATGTAGATTTCAATAACAGACATTATTTGGGAGGCTGAGAGCCTAGAAAAGACCTATTATACTCTTACTAGCCTGTATGAACCACTATGTCAGAATTCACTGTCCAGTTTTACTACTTATCTTTAGCAATTAAGCAAATGCTTACTTTACAGAGGCAAAATTACTACTGGTTGACTTTTTCTACGACTCAACTGCAGTTGAGTTGTATTTGCCATTTTTCTTTAGCAAAGCAAAACAGAATTGGAAACAGCCAGAAACTTTGTGATTTGACCTTGATTGCTTGTTCTGGAGTCCATTAACTCTACTTGTTCAAGCAGGGCAGCCACTAAGGAATTTTAAATGCTTATTTATTTTTGAGAGAGAGAGAACACAAGCAGGGAAGGGGGACAGAGAGGAGGAGACACGGAATCTGATGCAGACTCCAGACTCTGAGCTGTCAGCACAGAGCCCGATGCGGGGCTCGAACCCACAAACCATGAGATCATGGCTTGAGCTGAAGTTGGATGCTTAAGGACTGAGCCACCCAAAGGCCCCAGGAATTTTAAATTGTTATATTCAAATTTGCTTATAAAATTTATCTTGTGTCTAAAGAAAAATATAACTCTTTTCCCCAGTTAAAAATCTATAAATTCAGTTTGTCTTACTGATTGGATTTTTAAAAATTTCTCATACATTTCTCTTTACCTTACCATTTATTTGAAAATCCTCTATATTTGTTTCTACTCTGGAAATACCCAGTTCATTAATGAATCAGAAAATTAGCTAAAATTAGTTAATAACACTGGTATTTATTTTTGGCTACACCAGTGTTTTGGTTAAGAGTCGTAAGTAGACATAAATTCAGTGTTTGCTATGTATGAAGAAGAAAAAGCCTAAGGTATAATACTACAGTATTTACATTGGGATTTATAAAATCTTGCCAGCTATACAAAATCATATGTAAAACCTGTCATTAGGGGTTTAGAAAACAAGTGACTTGTTACCTTTTGTGCTGCAGTGAGCTATCTTTAGAAATATTCCCAGTGTTTTGTATAATTTACTTCATATTACCTCTCCTTATTTTTGGTATCCTTATTCATTTAGGTAAATAATTGTGAGAGGCTAACATTTTTCTTATTTTGCAACATTTACCTTTAATTTATGTTATCATTATAATAGAAAAAATAAATATTTTCAATATTTCTTTTTTGTGATTTGTGAGATATGTCACTAGCTATAAAAAGAATTGAAGACCCATATTATATCTCAGCAGGTAGTGTCACTGGTAATGCACTGTAAAAAAATTTTTCTTGAGCACATGCATTCTCCAGGGACTTACGCTGTCATTTGTTAAAGAAAATGAAAGTGTGACTTATTTGCCTGACACAGTAATTTAAGTTTATACAATATTTAATTAGATTACAATGTTAAGAATCATTAAAGTTCCCTTGGCTTCCACAAGGTCAAAGAAAAGGATGAAAAACTCCTCTCTGAACACTTAAGCCAAAACTATAACCTAGTTAAATACTTCCCTTGAGAGTTTTTCTAGAGTGGTATTTTGGTCACATTTTACAAGTGAGTACAAGTATCAGGGTGAAACAAATTAAAAGTCTGTGCGACATTTAACAGGCAGGCAGCTGGAAATGATAAGAAAACCATCATAGAGTTTTTCAAAATGGAGATACGACTCAGAGAGCCTTGCTGAATCCTAACTTTGGATTAAAGTATTGTTATCTGATTTTTCTTTTAAAAGTTCTTTGTAATATGCACAATCACTATTAAAAAACTTAGAAAAATACATGTGCAGATATTTTAAAAATATAGCAAAATCACCCTAAATTGCACCACCCTAATAAGGAAATGTAATGATTGTTAACATTTTGGTTAAATATCCTAGACATTTCACCCCAGGCAAATTTATATTAATACTTTTTTTTTTTTTTTTTTTTTAATGCAGTGTGCCTTTTAATGTTTATTTTTGAGAGAGAGTACCAGAGGGGGAGGAGCAGAGAGAGAGGGAGGATCCGAAGTAGCTCTGTGCTGTGTGTGCAGAGCCCTATGCAGGGTTTGAACTCACGAACTGTGAGATCATGACCTGAGCCGAAGTTGTGTGCTTAACCTACTGAGCCACCCAGGCGTCCCAGCTATTTTTTTAATATATAAAAAAAGGGATATTTGGCAAACTGTCCCGTAATTTGCATTTTCCATTAAAGATGTCTGTGGCAGCAAAAATGTAATGCATATTTCCTAATAACTGTGTATTAATCCAGTATATAGAAATGCCATAATTGATTTAATTAATCCTTTAATATTGGCTGTTGAATTATTTGCAATCTTTCAGTGTCACAAACATGCGGTGAACATTAATGGTCGTGTCTATTTGAGCACAGAGCCAATGATTATTAAGGATTGCTGGGTCAAATATGTGCCCTTTTAAGGGCTTTTGACACATCTTGCCATATTGTTTCCAAGAAGGTTGTACTAATTTTTACTCCACCTAACCACTTACGAGTTTCTATTTTGTTATACCCAGGGCCAACACTGTTTAATCTAGAAGTCTGAAAGGCTGCTTAATTTAATTTTCATTTCTTTACCAGTGAGATTGCATTTCTCACACATTTCTTTTGTTAGATTTCCTTCTGTGAGGGTGAACTGTCTTTTTTACAGTCTTGAAACAATTATTTTTCTTCCATTAAGGTGTTGGCTTCTTTATTTATAATAGAGCTGCAGTCTGCCTGGTTTGTGATTTTAGACTTTTTGGCCCTATAGTAATTTTCTTTTCCCCTATTGTTAAATTTATTGGGGTTTTTTTGGTAAGCTTCTTTTAAGGTATAAAAGTAATCATTTAAGGGGCGCCTGGGTGGCGCAGTCGGTTGGGCGTCCGACTTCAGCCAGGTCACGATCTCGCAGTCCGTGAGTTCGAGCCCCGCGTCAGGCTCTGGGCTGATGGCTCAGAGCCTGGAGCCTGTTTCCGATTCTGTGTCTCCCTCTCTCTCTGCCCCTCCCCCGTTCATGCTCTGTCTCTCTCTGTCCCAAAAATAAATAAATGTTGAAAAAAAAAAATTAAAAAAAAAAAAAAAAGTAATCATTTAATAAAAATTTTTCTTAGTATGTCAGTACATAGTAGCTCTGTCTTTTCCATTTAACTGTTAACTTATTACAAAATATTATCAACTTTAGAGTGAGGTCATAAATATAGTAGCCTACAATTTAAGCCACCTGTAATTCTCAAAGGATGGTCCCTGGATCAGCAGCATCAGCATCACCTGGGAACTTGTTGGGAATGTAAATTCTCAGGCCCCATCTCATTCCAGTTGGAAGCCCTCCAGATTTTGATGCATGCTCAAGGTGGAGAACCACTGAACTAAGACAATATTCTGGAATTTTCAGGAGACTTTGTTAAGTTTGGATGATTTTGGAAGAATGTAATAGTAGGCAAAAGTACCGTATTTCTCCATGTACTTGCATTAGTTATAGTACAGAAAGTCTCCACACTGTAAAATATACGTAGGATCAACAACTTATCATTGGAAAATGGGAAAATTGTTACTTCTAAATTACTGAGGCTGAGAAGTCCTATGTTTATTATTTTTGTGTTATATTCCATATTTAGCTGAGTACACCTGAAAGGCTGTTACATTATTATTATTATTATTATTTTTTTTTTTTTTGTCTTACACCCAGGGATTAGATGTATCCTCCCTGCCAGCTTTCTGGCTGCTTTGAGCACAAGCCTTGATGTCATCATTTATTCAACTGTCTTCACTTGAAAAAACAGAATATCATGAAAGGAACTAACTCTACTAGCATTTTCTCTAAAGTATTATCCAATTAAGACAGTGAAATTCTTTTTAATTTGCAAGAGAATCTTTGTCTAGGTAAGGAAACAGGGTTAAATATCTCTTGGAAAAGTAGTTACTCCTGATATTTATAGGATGCTTGTATGTATATGTAGCTTATAGACTTTAAGAACCACAAAAGCTAATGTATGGGAGATATAAAATATAGATCGCTGCTGCTCTTTACTCTTGAATCACATGAAAGTGTGATTAACTATCCAATGATAGACCTCTTTTATTGATCATTTTCCTTAACCAGGAATTTTCTAAAGACCACAGAATATGTACATGTAAGGCTTTGGGCAGCAGGCACACGAAGGCCAGTTAAATGAGGCAAGTCAGACTGTTGCTTAATTTCACGTCTTGCAACTGTTCTGGCAAGTTGACTTCATAGTTTACAGTTCTCCTAGATTTGGTCAGAGCTTCTCCTCACTACACTAGTAAACAAAGGGAGAAACCATGGTTGCTCGAGGAAGAGGTGATGGGAAAAAGGAAAGTTGAGAGATGCAGAAAATATGTTCTATTGCTGAAGCCTCCCATGATGTTTTGTTCCCTTGTGTGTAAATTACCAACTCTACATAAATGAAATGAGAATATAAAATTGTTGTGCTCAATTTATCACATCACTTTACTCATGAATATATTGTCTCTTCAAAATTGTGCATATTCTCAAGCTGAAATTTAAAAAGGTGTGAAAGTATAATACATTACGGTAAATGTATTATAATGCATAATTTTTATATAATTCCTGTGATCTGCATTGATTCTGGAAACATGGTAACTTTATTTCTACCTAAAAATAATTTCAGGAGCAGACATGGTAAGCATACATAATGAAGAAGAAAATGCTTTTATACTGGAGACTTTGAAAAAGCAATGGAAAGGCCCAGATGATATCCTACTAGGCATGTTTTTTGACACAGATGGTAAGTAATATTTACCTTGTAGGAAACCACTTTTTTTTTTTTAATGGTAATAAAACTGGTAACTTTGAGATTCTTCAGTTCTGTAGTTCAAGTTGATGTTTCCTGTAGTCTCTGGGTATTCTATTTTCAGTGTGCACCTATGACCTATACTGCAACTCTTTCCTGAGCAGCTGTGTTTCTTTTGTCCGGATTAAAATATGGTTCTAGGCTCAGCATTTTTGTAATATGGTAGTGTCATAAATGTGTCAACTGTAGGATATCGCTAGATTGAACTATCAAGGTTATATTATGTAAATGTATTTATTGTCCCTGTAGGAAACAGAAAGTACATGCATTATTAATGAAATGAAACTACTAAGGTTACTATTAATATTTTAATTTTCTTGGCTATTTCCCCCAAGAAAATGTTACTTTATTATTTTCAAAAACAGGATCTTCCGTAGAACTTCTTTGAGCCAATACCTTTCATTTGTTGGTACACAAGATATATTCCTCCTAATTTAAATCCTACAACTAAAAGTTTTGAGCAGACATATCTTAGTAATTTTCCACCTTTAATCCCAGATCCTTTTCTTAGGCTTTCTTTTTAACTCCATTTAACACTGTCATAATGATAAAAATATTCTTAACTGACAGATGCAAGTTTCAAGTGGTTTGATAAGTCAAATATGACATTTGATAAATGGACAGACCAAGAAGATGGTGAGGATCTAGTTGACACCTGTGCCTTTTTGCACACCAAGACAGGTGAATGGAAAAAAGGAAATTGTGAAATTTCTTCTGTGGAAGGAACCCTTTGTAAAGCAGCTAGTAAGTATAACTGAAAACTTTTTTCCATTTCTAGAGGGGTGGGGAAAGTAGGGCTGGTTTTAAAATAAAAATTTTTGAGACAAGTATGCCTCAATAAATTAGAGGGAGTAAGAAAGACTTCAGAATATATTAATTAGGATGCTATGCTCCCAGATCTTTTGGAAGTCCAATATAATTCTCATGTGAATCAGGCATACTTTCATTCTATCTGCTTATTCTTAGAGCCTGCAAGAGGTCAGAAATTTCTTCTCTTGTTCAAAGGAATTATCATAGTCTCCTTGCATGTTATTGGATTAGCTACTCATGTCTGATTCCAGAGTTCTAGCTAATGTTTAAAGAATTTTACCTTGTACACGTACTAACATCCTTTGTTTAGGCAAATGAAGAAAAACTGCATTGTAGTCAATAACTTATTCTGGACTAAAATGTAATTTTTCTTCTGACCCATCAGAATGCTTTTTCTCCCCACCGCAACCCTGAGGTGCAAGCTCTGAACCTGGCCCCTGCCCTTCCAACCACCACCCCTGGGCTCTGGCCGTCCCTTCTTCCCCTTCAGAATGCTTTCTAATGGACAAAATTATTATGTCCCACAACAGTATTTTGATGTTATTGTTAAACATCAAAGCATGTTCCAAGTTTCAGAAAAAATTTTGTTCTTATTAAAAACACTTAAAATTTCAAAATATGATTTTGGGATACTTGAAACATGACAGCCATTTCTCCACTTTGCATCTTTAGTATTTCCCCCCTTCTACTTCAACTGTAAACCAAAATTATTTTCCCCTTTTGATTTTTTTGTATGCCTCAGCAGGGTTCTTAACTACAGTTGATTATATTAAATTTATCATAGTTTTATGGTAGTGGAATTCCACTTCCAATATTTATTAGATTAAAAAAATTTTTTTTTCATGTACTAAGTCTCAGGGCACATTTATATAAACCAAATTTTTAATTAAACTATAACTGAAACATCAGAAATAGTGAGCAAATCCATACTAATGGGGTCACAGTTGTATACTTCAATTTTATTGTTTGTTTTCTATAGAGCCTCTAACAAAAATTATTTTCCTCACCTCATCACTTTGAGTTTCCTTATTCTTTCTCCACCAACCAAGCTAATACACTGTTAGACCTCTACATCTTTAAAAAAAAAGAAACAAAAAACAACTTTGTTCAAAATGGAAAACAATTGACCAAGCAATAGAAATAGGGATATTAAGCTACTAAATTTCATTTTCAACTATTTTGAAAGTGTTTAAAGGCAAACTTAGAATAAAGTATACATACTTGAATTTTAATTTTCATTTTCTTTTGCATTTTAGTCCCATATGAAAAGAAATATTTATCAGGTAAGTAATGGTCTTTTGTTAAAAATCTTCCCACAAGTAAAAATACATTGATTCTAATGTCAAAATATTACTAAAGACCTCCTTAAAATTAATTATATAATTTTATAAAGTGGAACAACTTTTATAAGAATTTAGAAAGGTCTCAACTTAGTAATAAGAATTGACATCCTAAATATGGTAACTGCAAATATGTATGAATTTTTTTAAATACCAAATTGTATTTTCCCATTGAATTCCCTTTTTTGTGGGAAATGAGTCTGCAATCTTTTGTTTAAAAGACTTTGACCTTTAATAATTATAGTTCTTTAAGGATCTGTCTTAAGGGTTTACTAAATGCATTTTTTTTAAAGTTCATTTACTTTGAGAGAGCCCGTGTGCATGAATGGAGGGGCAGAGAGAGAGGGGAGAGAGAATCCCAAGCAGGCTCTGCTCTGTCAGCAGAGCCAGATGTGGGGCTTTATTAGGAACAGTGAGATCATGACCTGAGCTGAGATCAAGAGTTGGACACTTAATTGGCCGAACCACCCAGGTGCCCCTAAATGCATATTTTTTTGAAAGAACAGGTAATACATTAACATGGTTGAAAAAGCAAAATAGTAAGGCAAATGCTGAAAAGTCCGTCTCCCATCTTGCCCCTGTCTACATTATTCTACTTTTATCCTTATTGGGCACCAGCTCAAGTTTCTTAACTGTGTTTCTTTTGCCAAGATCAGCAAATTGTATATAGGACTTACTTTGCCCTTTTATTCACTAATAGATTCTAGGTATCAACAACGCATACTCTTCCGTATATGTCTTTATGGATATAAACCAGCTCCAGACCCTTACTGGCTGGTTTCCAAACATTACAGTGCTGCAGTGAATGAATCTACTTGCACAAATACATTATTTAAAGATTAGATTCCCTGAAATGCAAATGTTGGATTTGAAAAGTGGATGTAGAACTTTGATCGATAACATGGTTTTAGAATTGTACTATTTTGCATTCCCAGAAACATGTCTATTAAATTTTTTGTTGTTGTTGTTGCCAATTGGTAGCATAATTTTTAATCTGAGGTTTGAATAAGATGCACAAATCTTAAGTGTACAGTTTGATGGTTGCCTCTGGATATACCTGGGTAACTACCTCTCAAATCAAGATAAAGAACATGTTACACCAAAAAATTTCCTTCATGCCCATTACCAATAAATGTATCCCCTACCATCATCTCTCCCAGAGTTACCCACTATTTTGAGTTCTATCACCATAGGTTAGAGTTGCTGGTTTAGAACATAGATAGAATTCTACTGGCTTTTTTCACTCAAGAATTTTTTTTAGATCCATCCATGTTACGTATATATTGTACTTATTCTACTGTTGTATAGTACTTTGTAAATGTATCACAATTTGTCCAATTTCCTATTATGTATATATGCATCATGTCTAGTTTGGTACTAAAATGATAGAACAGCCTATGAACATTCTCATTTGGACCTATTTTCTCATTTTCCTTGTGTATATTCCAAAGAGAAGAACTGCAAGGTCAATAGGGTAGCTAATATATTTGGCTTTATTAGAAACTACCAAGTAATTTTTCAAAGTGGTTGAACTGCTACATTCTACTGCATATCCATCCCATGGAAAGTCCCATCTAATTTCAGCCATTCAGGTGTGTGTAATCATTTTGATTTTCATTTCCCTGGTGAATAATGTTGAGCACTTTTATTAGCCATTTCATTGTGTCTTGCGAAATGCCTATTCAAGTCTTTTGTCCTTATTTTTTATTGGGTTGCTTTCTAAATTGGTAGTTGTTTTTAAAAATTCTGGATTGGCATGGTCAGATGTAGATTTTCTAATTTGGGGATTGCTGTAACTGTGATGGAAGAGGAAAGGAGTGTTTGAGAATTCGTGTGTATATTGGAGAATTAAGTTCTCACTCTTCAACAGAAGGAATAAATACCTTCAAGTATCAACCAAAGGGGCATCTGGCTGGCTCAGCTGGTAGAGCACTTGGCTCTTGATCTCGGGGTAGTGAGTTGCCCCATGTTGGCACAGAGCTTAAAAATAAAATCAAGCAGAGTGCCTGGGTGGCTTAGTCGGTTGAGCGTCCGACTTCGGCTCAGGTCATGATCTCGCGGTTGGTGGGTTTAAGCCCTGCATCGGGCTCTGTGCTGACAGCTTGGAGCCTGGAGCCTGGTTCAGATTCTGTGTCTCCCTCTCTCTGCCCTTTCCCTGCTCATGCTCTGTCTCTCAAAAATGAATAAACGTTAAAAAAAAAAAAACTCAAAAATAAAATCAAGCAGAGTACCACCTCACATCCATTAGGTTGGCTACCAAAAAAAAAAAAAAATATATATATATATATATATATTACACACACACATATATACATATAATAACAAAAAACAAATCAAGTATTGACAAGGATATGGAGAAAATGGAACAGTTGTGCCCTATTGATGGGAATTTCAAATGGTACAGAAAACAGTAATGATAAATTCTCAAAAAACTAAAAATAGAAATACCTACGATGCAGCAATCCCACTTCTGGGTATATACGCAAAAGGAATGAAAAGAGGTATCAAAGATTTGTACACTCATGTTCATAGCAGCATTATTCACAATAGCCAAAAAGTGGAAGGTGCCAACCCAAGTGTCCATCAACAGATGAATGGGTAAGTAGAACATGATATATACACTATGGAACATTATTTAGCCTTAAAAAGGCAATTCTGACACATCCTACAATATGCACAAACTTGGAAGACATTAGTTAGGCTAAGTGAAATAAGCTGGTTACAAAAGTACAAATACTTGGTGATTCCAATGATCTGAGATACCTGGAGTAGTGGACCTACAAAAGGTAGAATGGTGGTTGACAAGGAATAAAATAAGGGAAGAATGGGGCATTACTGTTTAATACATAGTTTCTCGGGTTTGAAAGATGAAGAATTCTGTGGAGAAAGTGGTGACAGCACATCAGTGTGAACGTACTTAACGCTATAAAACTGTAAACTTAAAACAGGTTAAGATGGTATTTTGTTATGTGTATTTCACATTAAAAAATTAAGAAAAGCCGTGTAAGTATGTTATTTATAAGTATGGAGGCAAATAATCTTAAAAGGAATGGATTTGATGAATGGGAATTCAGGGTGAGTGGCAGTGGGACAGGAGGAGCACAGTATTTTCTGACACATATCTTGTAGAACATTTGCACGTGTATATTTGGGTGAGGGGGAAGGATATTTACCGATTGAGTAGAATATAAAAGGATACATAGAGATTTAAGTACAAAAGTGTATGTAGGTTTATGATGGTTCTCAAAATCTTATCAGGAGTTGTTGAAAGAACTAGCAACAGAGTTGTCTTTGAATTCATTAAAAAATAATATTTCATAAGACTGTGCAACTATTTGCCTGGCTTTCTTGACACGTTTTCATCTAAAGGTCCAACAAATAATACACCCCAAACCTTACCAAACTGTGACTGCTACAAACTTTAAAGATCAAAAAGGAGAGAATTTTCCTTTTAGTGGCCATTTTCTTCCTCCTAACTCCTAAACTGAGTTAATTTCCCTGGACTCACTGACTTATGGAAAGTTTATGAGGGTTTTCAGTAGCCAAGGACTGCAAGGTTGTAATTACTTCAGGAATACACATATATATAGTTACTTGAATAAATAGAAAAAGGGAGATAATTCACTGCCATTCTTGTTTTTTCTCAGTGATAACAAATTTTAAATGCCAAAAGCCAGATGAACCAATAAGTTTCATTAATGTAAACAAGTATCTAAAGACAACTAGTCTTGAAAAGAGCAGTAAATAGGAAGTCTTAGACTAGGAAGTAAAATCCAAGGAAGACACGTAGAACCGTGACATACCCTGAGTGTAGGTAATTTCCATTTTAGGATGGAGAATTGTAAAACTTAAAATCTTAAGAATGGCAGTCATTCAAGCTAACAAATACAAATCTGAATAAGTGTAATTTTTTATTTTTCTCATCAGTGTGGGAAATTCTAATAGGCAAATATTTACATGATGAAACTGTATTTATGCCCCCCCTCGCCCAAGTGCAGTTCTAGCAACTGGGTGTCCTGATTTCCATATATATATATATATATTTTTTTTTTTTTTTTTTTTTTTGTCTTTTTCTTTTCAGATAACCACATTTTAATATCAGCTTTGGTGATTGCTAGCACAGTAATTTTGACAGTTTTGGGAGCAATCGTTTGGTTCCTGTACAAAAGAAATTTGGATTCTGGTTTCACCACAGTTTTTTCAGCTGCACCCCAATCACCTTATAACGACGACTGTGTTTTGGTTGTTGCAGAAGAAAATGAGTATGCTGTTCAATTTGACTAAGATCTTGGAAATTTCAGATTAAGACATCAAATGTTGACAGCGATTTCCTGTACAGGATTTTAATGTAAAATTTGACAATGAAAATCAGTTTTCATGGTATATTTCCTTATTCCAGTAACATTATTCTCATATAATCGTGACAAAAACTGATCTTTAGGTTTATCATAAGTTTTTAAAAAGGAATGATAAATACAATTTGGTAGTTTTAACCACCTCCCTAAATGTACCTTTCACTTAAAAAAGTTTAAATAAAGTCTAAAGTAGTAAAGTAGATAAAAATAAAAACCCAAGTCTACTGCTCTATCTTCCTTCCCATTTGGTTGAACCACCTTAGGTTAGAATTGGGGAAAAAAACAAAAACAAAAATAACTCTTACCTACCACTGTAGTTTTAGTAATCACCAGGTCTTAACCAATTTCTAGGTCTTGCTCTTTTATTAATAAACATGAGAAAACATACCTTTAAAAAGATCCTATACATTAAGACTTCACACATTACAATTTACTGTGGCAGACGATTCCCCTAATATTTTTATCTTCCCTTTTGAGTTAGATGTAGAAAATTTTTTAGATTTTAACCACCCCATATCCTACATTTTAAAATTTCATTACTTTTAGAACATCACTTTGGACAAGAAATCTTATTTTGTACTAATAACAAATGGTTAGAATGTCAATGAAATTTTATAAATTTTTTGAAGCAAAAAGGATTACAGCCATACCAGGAAGATGTGGAAGTGGATGGCAGTGAGGATAATGCTTTGATCACAGAGCCCCTTTATTTAAGAATATTTCTTCTCTACCTCCAGATCTGTTCCTATATAAGGTGTGTCAGTGCTCCCCGAACACTGATGAACTATCATTCAAGGACATGAAAACTAGGGTAGCAAAAACTGCAGAAAAACACTACATACTACTGTAGTTGTGATGCTCAAAGTTGTCAGTAAAGGTGAGAAGAATCTTTTTGGGGGTAAAAAATGAAAACGAGAGCTGAATCAAGAGTGATTTTCCTTAGCATTCTTTATAGCTTAAAAATACTAGAAAAGATAAATATATGGAGTTCACATAAAATTATCTTTACTTAGAAACCCTGAAAGCTCAAAGTAGTAGTCTCTCTCCCTAACCAATGTCTCATCAATTATCTTATGGGAAAAACTTTTCTTATGGGGAGATACACTATCTCAAGCTTGACCAATGGCAACAAAGTCCCAGCTTACACGATGTGTCCACTGGCATTACGAATAACCTCCTTCATCACAATTAATGGCACTGTTGTTTAATGACATAGGAAAAACTACAAAGTGCTGACAAGACTATATGGTATGGCTGTGTGGTACTAAAAGAACAGATGTTACACTAGCCTTCTTACACAAAACAACTACACTCTGCAAGAGCTTTACATTTCTAAGTTTTTGGATACTATTTTATTCCTGGTAAGTTATTAATAGTGAACAGATTGGAATTCCTTCCTTTTTCTATTCAAATTCTACCAGTCATTTAAAAACTAAGACAGATCTTAACTCTTCCTTAAAACGTTCTCTAATAGTCACAGATTTCTACAGTATCCAATATAGTAGCCACAAGCTACATGTGGCTATTTATGTTAAAATTAAATATAACTTAAAGTTCAGTTTCTCAGTCGCACTAGCCACACTTCAAATGCTCAAACACATGTAGCAGCTACCGTAATAGGCAATACAAATTACAGAGCATTTCCACTTCCATCATCACGAAGTTTTACTGGACAGTGCTGCTCTAGAATCTCCCCTTCCACTTAACTCCCATACAACTAATTTTCTTGTTCATTTTGATCACTTCTACCCAATGGCAGCTCTTACAAAACAGCTACATTAAACTGATTTAATTTTCCATATTTGATTTCACCTTTCAAGTAAGTCCTTAGAGGTCCCTGGTTAGTGAAGTGTTAAATCTTAATTTTCTTCATACATCAGAACATCTGTAACAGGGCCTTTGCATCTATTCAGTGGTCAACAGCAAACTGGGTCATTCAAGTCTGTATGTATATTTTTAATATTATCAACATAACCATGCTTATTTATATTCAAAATGTATAAATTGCTTTCTTCAACATCTTGGTTTTGGTTAATAAGGACAGTATAAATTCTTACGTTTGGCAGGTATCTAGAGAGAATAACATTAAACTGCATTTTCCTAAGAATTTGCATTCTCTGTAGTGAGTGCTCTATGGTCTATTTCTGTTTATATGGTTTTAAAAGTAATTCACACGTACAGGGTATCAGAAGCTTATGCAATATTGAAATATGAAATAGTAAGCGGTACTACGGAACTGAAAGTATACTAAGCTCAAGCCACTGTGTATCTCTGGCATTAAGCATTTAATATGACAATAAACTGCATACCAATGGAATGTTTTCTACTAAATTAAAAAAAAAAAAAACATTTATTTTTGAGAGACAGCGAGTGAGTGGGGGAGGGGCAGAGAGAGAAGGAAACACAGAATCCAAAGCAAACTCCAGGCTGAGCAAGCTGTCAGCACAGAGCCCGATGCGGGGCTCAAATGCACAAAACAGGACATCATGACCTGGGCCGAAGTTGGACGCTTAACCAACTGAGCCACCCAGGCGCCCCCTACTATTTAAATTTTGAAGTAAGTTTTGTGGGTTAAGTAGAAGATACTTAACTTTCATGCTGAGTCTATTAAAAGTGTAAATGTTTGAAACTCAAAGCACCCCTTAAGGGCCCACAGAATAGTGAAACTGGTATCCTTAATTTTGTATTTTTCCTTTAAGGCAATGCAGAGATAACAGGTAAAAATTGAGCAAATGTTTTACATTTAGGGGCACCTGGGTGGCTCAGTCGGTTAAGCGGCCGACTTCGGCTCAGGTCATGATCTCGCGGTCCATGAGTTCAAGCCCTGCGTCGGGCTCTGTGCTGACAGCTCAGAGCCTGGAGCATGTTTCAGATTCTGTGTCTCCCTCTCTCTGACCCTCCCCCATTCATGCTCTCTGTCTCAAAAATAAATAAACGTTAAAAAAAATTTTTTTTTTTAAATTTATATTTTTGTATGAATTGGGGTTTTACTTCTTAAAAAAGCTTTAAGGTTTGAAGTCTACTTTGAGCACCACCAGTTCAAAAGGAAACATTTCAAACTATAAAGTAAATCAATCAGTATGCATTTTATTTCCAGCCAAGGTTTTACATTAAGACAAACAAACTAAGTGTGGGCAAACTGTTGATTCACATTTGAGAAATTGCATGGTTTCTATTTAGGTTCTGAAAATGTAGTTAGTTGCCATAACATAAGACTATTTAATCTGAAACCACCTGAAGGTGTTTAAAAGTATATCCTAAAGGGTGTTGACAGAGGAAATATATACAGTGTTATGAAACTTTATACACAACTCCTGACCATGGTGTAGATCTATTCATGGTGAATAGGTGATGTTCATCTGTTCTCCAAAAGTGGTGAAAAATATTAAGTCAGTAAATAAATGCTCAGAATTACCAAGGAACAGTTAAAAACGACCAGGATCCAAACAGGTTATTTATATCGTATTTATCTATAAAGAAGTGACAACACTAAAAAACACATTGAAAACCAGTGTTTTAAACTTTAAATGTGGGATTTAAAAATATTCCATTAACTTGAGATTGCAGTAATTTTTTTTCCCAAATAGCATTTGATGGGCAATTCCAATATAATTTACAGCTGTAATACTCCTAAAAGGAATATCTACATACTATGGCTTATCAAATATAATCTGCATTTTGCAAATCAATACAAAAATTTATCCATCATTTATACATTTTATATTTATATACTTCTTAAAAATTAGATTTTATTGCTAAGTGAATTTAGGATTCGTATTAACTTTGGGAACCTAATATATAATGCTTTCATAACTTCCCAATTATTTTTTTTATAAACACTGGAAGCAAATGATCATGAAAATGAGACTGTAACTTAAGGCATTTTTGAAAAGAAAAATAATTAGGTGCCATTTTATTTCAAAAGCATATTTTGTCCCACTTTTTTCACTAGCAAGAAACTAAAAACATGAACCATTTTTTTTTTTCATAAATATGACTACAGTAATCAAAACACAAAAAAGGGTCATCAGCATTACTTAGATATTTAAAACAAGGATAACATTTTCCCACTCACCGAAAAGAAAAATACTTTTGATGACCAGTTTATAAACATCAGATTCATTGGCCATGTTAAAAGGTCCAGGAGAATTTTTAATTCAGCAATACTTGAGAATATATATAGATATATCTAGATATATCTATCTATAGATAGATATATCTAGATATATCTATGTATATCTCCAATAGGCATTCCCCACAAAATTAAATCATACGTAATTGCCAGTTTTAATAAACACTTGTTCACAGATCATCCATTTGTCTTATATGAAGTTAGGCAATATCAAATGTTCTGTTATGGTCTCCATCTTCCTCGGAATCATCCTCTGAAGCTGTTGAAAGAAAACAGGATGATCAAGAATGATTTTAAGGGGGATGAGAATGGATACGTATAAATATGAAGCCAGAACAGCAATGACTTGTAAAATAAAAAAACCCAATTTAGTATTCTGTTTGGTCAAAATGATAAGTTATGACAGGGTTAGGGGTGGTTTGACTGTGGGTGATGCCCATCCATAATGCTCCCACCCCAACATCTTTTTATGTTAGTTTTTATAAAAATGAGAATGCTTAAAAATGTGCTTCAAGAACGTCTTCTAAAAAGCTTCTGAGATCAGCCTGTGTTCACAGTAGCTAATGATTTAGACACTAGAGAAAAAAATGAACTTAAGGCAAGTGCTCTCACACACCTGAGTAGAATCTGGTTTATTACCGCTGCATGTTTGATGCATCCGATGAGAATGAAAAAAAATGTACACAGAATAGGTTATGGGTATTCTTGCAATTTACATCAAAGCTATGTCTATACAATGCCAAGAAAAAGCTCTATTTAGTCCAAAAAGCTTTTATATAGACACAGCCTAAGTTAAAACAATTGGATTTAGTAAAAAACTTTTGAGATTATTCCTATGCCTCTACATTGTCAGAAACATCATGTTTGTAACATTTCTGACTTCAATTTAAGAGCCATTGTAGTAGCTCAGAAGTTTAAAATAAACATCCTGGAATGTCTATAGGAGGGACCTAAGTATAAAACTATGGATTCTCTAAACTGTTACGTGTTGAGGAAAATGGAATTCACTAAAATAAACACCCAACCAGCATTTCCCCTATTATCAAGGGCAGAAAGGTTAAATGTATACTCTTCTTGTATTAATATTAGACCCAATATTTAAGAGCACCCAACAAATGGAATCAACAAAAACATCCTACATGTATGGATGAAACTTAAGTTTTCATGTTTCAATTTATCTTGCAGAAATCTTCAATCCATTTTTAGTAAATGATAGCAAGCATATACTTGGCTCATGAATGAGTAAATCCTATGGTTAAGTTTTATGCTATATTATGGAGAAATATCAAACTAAGAAATAAAACAGTTTTTCAGAGAACTTCTCATGTTTTCTCTTCAATTAACTCCACAAGAGAAGAAAATTCAGTGAGAACCAACTTTTAGAATACATTAATATTCTGGTACTTAGGAGTAAGCTTGTAGCACCCACAACAGCTTTTACTCTCAGCTGAATCTGGGTATATTTCACCTCCGTCTTTCTTACATGTTGGCAGTAGACATTGCTATGTTTAGGAAACTACTAAATGTTAGTTTAAAAAAAAGTAAAGCAATCTGGGGAAAATATTACTATCATCTAAAACAAATTACTACCATCACATCTGGCAAAGTATGAATTATAATTTGCTAAAAGAGATCTTTGTGTTAGGTAACATAAGGGATGTGAAGAAGTTTATATAAAAGAAAAAAAAAGATGTACACCAAATGAATTCCCACTTTATATACCAGACTCCTTTATATACCATTTTCACACATACTAAACTGTGAAAAGGCATCTGGTTGTACCTCTAATCCTTTCAAAACTTAAAAATAGTACAAACTTAATGACAACAACCCATGTCTTAGAATATTCTAGGAATTAAAAGGCTCTCATGAAGACCAAGTCCTTCTCAAACTTTACTTCAAAGGGTAAAAAAACACGCACACTACAGGTAACACTCCACAAGTGTTTTGAAGATGAGTACAGAGAATAATCAAGTGGAGAATATATATTTTAAAACACTTCAAAGAGTGTAATGGAATCTGATCGTGGGGAGCCAGTTGCTTTGGGTGAAAAAGTACAATAGGTAGGGTAATCTTGAATTCCCAGGAACTGTTTCAGAGCCACCAATATCTGTGCCCACCTGGTACGAAGCACCCTGGAGGTTGTAGGACTCTGAGGTTAAGCTGTGCAGATGCCTGTAAAGATTTGGGCATTAAGTGCCTTCACATAGGAGCCCAGGCAGAAGTCCTAATGCTGGAACGTGATCTTAAGAGATTGGAGTTGCTGTCGGAGCTGGCTGCCTATTAAAGGTCCATGAGGACCTGAACAAGGAGCAAAAAAAAAACTATGGCTTCTGTTACGGACTCAGAACTAGGAATCTTTCACCCCTATTTTCCTAGAACTATACACAAACCCAGGGAAAACTTTTAATGATCTAACAAAGATGAATAACAAAATTTCTCTCTCTCACACACACACACCTAACAGATTTAGAAGTGTGGTTTGACCAGAAGTTTTCTTTTTGATTAAAATTAAGGCGATCAAAAATAAAAATTTTAAATAAAACACTAGTTAAAATATATCCTTCTGTACCTTAAAATTGTTATTTTTTAAAAATATGCTTTGAAAAAGGTCAGTTGCCCAACCCATCTTTCCCAAATCAGTTATTATGGTATTACTACGCCTATAAATGAAGCTCTAATTTGGTAGAAAGCGTATACAGTAAGGTTTTGGTCTGTGGATTTAATTTGCAAAAGAAATTCAACAAGTCTGGGAAGGGGAAATTCCACCTACTTTCGAGATCTTCCATATGTGCCTGAAGAGTTCTTGCAAGGTTAATAAACTAGAAACAATGCAGAAAGAAATATAGTAGTTTAAATGTTGCAAATTGATCTAAAAAGAGAATCAGTATAGGAGATTCATTTCTACTTTAAAAAGTCAAACACCATTTAAGCCTTTAAAATAGGGGTCTTTCTACCCCCACATCAAAAATTACAAGCTTAAAATATTTTTTAACTGTTGTATATAATCACCATTATATAAATGGTCATGTAGAAATCATGAATCATGTAAAAACTGAAAGCTGCTATAATAAAATAATTTTATCTAATGGCATTTCTGTCTTGCATAAATACAACACTTCAAAAAATTATGGAGAAAAAATTAAAACCATTACAATGTGGACACAAATGAACACTCTTAGGGGTCAAAAAAACAAAACAGGAACAATTTTATCTTCCTGTCTAAATTTGATAGCTCCAGATGTATTACATTTATTTCGATACTTAAAAAAAATTTGTGAAAATGACTTCCACTTTAATAATTTGTACCTTTTACAAAGGCATGAATTATATGCTTTATATAAAGGTTTATTCATTTTGAAAAGATAAGTTACCTTTTAGGAAATCATCTTATGGCATCTACTATATTTAGGTACTACGATTTCTAAAGTACTTAAAAGTCCAGAGATCTTCGCTCAAATTATAAATGCTCGATAGTTCATTCTCTTTTCTCTCAATGATAATAATCTATCAAATGGCTTACAGGAATGTTCACATGAGGATTACAGAAAAATGTTTTACCAATTTCCAAACTATATATATTTGGTAATTTTGATTATTTGGTAATTTTCAAGATAAAACAAAAACATTACACCTCACCAGAAATTTGGCTCCATTTTTAACAAAGTGAATATTTAAAAAATAGTCTGAAGTATATGTTTATGAACACATTTCAAGATATGAAGTGTTCACAATACTACAGTACTGATGCAGACCCTAGCCCCTGCCACACAAATTGGGCGAGGCAGAGAGTATAAATTTCCTATGGTACACTGAGGTAAGTAGCATCCTATACTCATAAGCACCTAAGAGACAGCTAGCTCAAGTGTTAACATTAAGGTAAGAGTGTACAGAGTAAACACACAATAGTCCATATCTTAAGTAGTTTCTAGTAATATGAATACTTAAAAATTAGTACACTGCTAATCTTTTACAGGATAGTAACAAATGAAATTGAAGTTAATTTCCCATACTCTTTTGGTTTTTGGAGTTCAATTTAATAATGAGTTGTTTTTTTCCCTCCCAAATGAAAAAGAGCATTTTCCCTAGGTATTTTCAATTCCATCCCTGTTTTTCACTAAAATATATTCCAATTACCTTCAAGAGCTAGAAAATTACTTGTTTAAAAATAGCTTTTTGAAAAAATTAGCCTGCTTGATAAAGAAGGAAGAAAGCAATTCCCATTAAATCTACATTATCTTTATTTTCAAGGCACATTTTAATATAAGAGCTCCCTAAAGAAAACTAAATGTAAACATGTAAGACAATCTGCTTTCCAAAGCGAACACTTGCTGCATCACACCCTCCCTGCTCCCCCAACTCCAATATTACTTACTCGGACACGTGTGCTTGGTTCATTTGTATTTCCCATCATATCAGAAAAGCTTTGTTCGCACAAGTGCAATAACACAACTAGGTAGAGACCAGAGCTGATAAACTCATACTCAGCCTTCAACAGGAAAGCAAGCGAGAAAAAAAAAAATGAAGAATGAAAAATTAGTAGAATTGAGATTGATACTTATAGCATACCGATAAACTAGAGGAAATGTATTTACATCCAGCTCCTAGGAAGAGTATAATGCCAATTATTGAAAAAGAAAGAGCTGTCTTTCATAGTTTCATAAAAGTTCACTAATTGCCATATAATGTATTCAAATAGGTGTATGAATAACCTTTTCATTCTCATATAGTCTTCCTTTATGTAATGATTTATATAAAAGTGGGAAAAATCATTTGATGGTGGAATGAATGCTCTGGTTCTACATAAAGCTGAAAACTGATTTCATTACACAGATAGCTGTAACTATTTGCTTAAAAATTACCATTTCATCTACAGCAAAAATCAATACATTATGTGACTAAAATCCTATTCTGACAGGTTGTTCATGTAATTTAATTAACTTAAAGGCAACACTAAATATAAAAATGAACTAAAAAAAAGGTAGTAAAGTAACTTCCTCATATCATTCACATAGAAATTTGCAATGGGTAAAAATAGATCTTTGGTTCAATGCTGTTCTGTTGGTTTTGAAGCTAAGAAAACAAATCATGAATATAGTGCTATTAAAAAATCTAATCTCTTCTGTAACTGTTACACAGTGATCTCTAAATTGTATCATATTTTGATAACTTAAGAAATCTATGTTCTTAGTGGCAACTTCAGCAAGTAACTGGTTATAGATTCTTCAGAATACTCAACAAATTTGAAATTAAAAGTTTCTCTAAATGCTTCACTTCATTAACTTTGTTTTTAACTTAAAAGGAAATCATGCATCCAGAAGATTAAAATGTATTATAAACTAATCATTTAAAATGAGGGTATCTGTCAGACCACTAAAATCCATGATTCACCAAGAACAAAGATGTTAAAGCCAGAAAGCTTCATCAAGACTGTCATTTTCCACCTAATATTTCTCAATGCCTCTCAATTATTTAAGAGGTGGGTCATTAAAATCCTTGAAGAACAATAAAAATACTCTTGGCTGTACTGAAAAGCCAAAGAACCACCTTCAAGAGACATGATGGAGTACCTACAGAAAGAATGGAAGAAAACCATTCTTTGAAACCTACTCTGATTTTGAGGAAAAAAATAAAAATTTCTTTGCATCTTTCCATACTCTTTCTTCTTGTTCTTTAAAATACCACTGTCTAGGGACGCCTGGGTGGCTCAGGTGGTTAAGCATATCACTTCAGCTCAAGTCATGATCTCACGGCTTGTGAGTTTGAGCCCCTGGTCGGGCTCTGTGCTGACAGCCTAGAGCCTGGAGTCTGTTTTGGATTCTGTCTCCCTCTCTCCCTGCCCCTCCTCCACTTGCGCTGTGTCTCTCCCTCTCTCAAAAATAAATAATAAAACATTTAAAAAAAATTTAAGGGGGCGCCTGGTTAAGTTAAGCAGCCGACTTCGGCTCAGGTCATGATCTCGCAGTCCGTGAGTTCAAGCCCCGCATCGGGCTTTGTGCTGACAGCTCAGAGCCTGGAGCCTGTTTCAGATTCTGTGTCTCTCTCTCTCTCTCTGACCCTCCCCCGTTCATGCTCTGTCTCTGTCTCAAAAATAAACATTAAAAAAAAACTTAAAAAAAAAAAACTTAAAAAACTTAAAAACTTAAAACTCTAGCTGTCTAGAGAGACTCCTTAAGAATTTAAGACAATTCCTTATTGAAAGTGGTACTCCTTTTGGACAACTGGCTTCATTAAGGAATAAAACAATAACCAGTATTAGAGTAGCATCTGTACTATATCAACTAATTTTTTTCATTCCTTAGATCAGTGATTCTTAACCTGGATCTAGGCAATTAGCTTCAAGAGATCTGGGAGTCCCTTAAATTATATGCAGATTTTGTGTCTATGTATATTTTGTAAAGAGTGTTCCTTGGTTTTAATCAGATTTTCAAAGGGTATCTATATTCGCACATTTAAAAAGAGTGTCCACAAAAGATCATATATTGCATGTTTCAATTTATATGAAATATCCAGAATAGACAAAGTCAAATAGAACACAGATTGGTGGCTGCCAGGGGATGGGAGAAGGGGGAAATAGGGATCCCCTACTTAATGGGTACAGGATTTTATTTTGAAGAGATGAAAATGTCCCGGAACTAGAGAGAGGTAATGGTTGTGTAGTGCTCAAGTGTACTAGTACCAATAACTGTTCACCTTAAAATGGTTACATTACATAAACTTCACTTTAATAAAAAAGGGAGAAAAGTGTCCAAACACTTCATTTAAAAGGTGTTTTTCAAGCATTCATGCATTCTGTCACCATCACCTCTCTTTTTATCACAAATATGCTAATAAGCACATTTGGATAGTATGGCCCTAGAGTTATCCTCATAATCTTTCAACATCTCCCACCTGAATTTTCCTTTAAAAAGGAAAAAATACTGAGCTCTAAATTTCAAGAAAAATTAGTGATCCAATCAATGGGGGGAGAAGGGAAGGAGAGATCAATACATACCAAAAAAATCTGAGACATGAGAGGATAATACATGAAATAAAATTTTAGAATCATCAGAGAAATCCTGACATTATGTATTTGTAGTGATACAAATACCAAAGGAAAGAAAAACAATGTGAACTTGGAATAAATGATTTCACATAAGATAACTCGTTCAACATATAGATGGAAGCGGAATGGGGAGGGTAGAGGGAATCAGACATGAGGAAGAACAGGGGATTATATAGGCACATAAAAAATTATTCCTAACATAAAAAAAAAACAAAACAAAAAACAGGATGCAGATCTGGGGTTTGGTGTTTCAATTATTTTCCAGTACTCAGAGGCATTCACAATTGAGACAGCTCTGGGGAGAGAAGGTTGGCATGCCTACTTTGGGACCCATTTCCTAAGCTTTCCTTATTTTTAGGTTTATTTAGGAAGCATATGATGAATTTTACCTTACACTTAAAATTTGTGACTTTGTTATGTGCCTTGTGCTTTAAAAAGTTAGGGGGAAAATGAAAAATTATAGAATCATATAATACCTAATGTGGTAACAGAATTATATTAAAAACATTATTATTATTATTATTTTAATGCAGGTTTTCTGACCATGATTTAATCTTTTCTTCAAGAGTTGTCCTTTAAGCATAGAACAGACACTTACCAAATTAGGCAAAATATACTAACTTGTTCATTTGCATGAGCTCTATGTAGTTCATGAATATCAAAATCCTCCAGGTTAAGCTGCAACTTCTCTTTACAGAGTTCACAGGTGGTTACAGCCTCTAATGAAGAACCTGGTAAAATTAAAAGGAAAACTTAGTTTGCTATGTCTCCACAAAATACTATTCCTTGTAAAGTTTTAAGCTTAGAATATAGAGAATCAAAAGGGAGAAAGGAAGGAAGATTGCATTACTGCCATAAACCTGGTAAGGTCTCCTAAAATAACAACTGGTTAACACTAACGTGCTTGTCAGGTCCTAAGCTTATGCCCATTATTTAGGTGTCTGTTTTTTTCCTTCCAGAAATGCATGCTACCCCATCCTTGATGGTGGGAAGCTGACAATGGAACATCATCTGTACTTCCCGCTTCTTATTTAAGTACCTTGGCACGATGCCATGAAAACAATGTTAAATAATGTAGTATCCCAAACAACTAGTTACCTATATCCAGGCCAGTATCTCTGATGTGACAATATATACCTAAGACGTTTTGTCCTCTAAGAAATGTGCATTCCCTGTAAGCTAGGAGGGAACAAAAGGAATCCACCTTTGTCTAGGTAAAAACAGCTCCATTCAGTCATAAAAGGAACAAAGTCTTGATACATGCTACAACATGGATGAAAATAAGTAAGTTACCAGGGATTCAGGAGAAAGGGAGGTGGGAGCTGCTGCTTAACGGATGAAGAGTTTTTGTTTTGGGGTGATAATAAAATTTTGGAAGTAGATAGTGGTGATGGTCACACAACATTCTGAACATACTCAATGACACTGAATTACACATGTAATAATGGTCAAAAGGGAAATTTTACTTTATATATATTTTATCACAAAAGGAAAAACAGTTCTTTCTGTCCAATATGCAGTTACTGGTTACTCCTAAGCTTCTGGCTCCAATTAAATCATTGGTAATTTTGTCTAATTAAACATATAGCCATTTTCCCCCATGCTTATTTTTAGACAGCTTTAAACTAAAATATACATATACATATACATATATATCCTAAAAGTGTGTGTATATATATGTATATATATCCTAAAAAAAAAAAAAAATGTATATATATATATATATATATATATATATATATATACACACACACATATCCTAAAAGCAGAGAAGTCATGTGATTAACAGGGTAGAAGTTTAGATTCAATTAACATTTGTTGACTGTTACATGCCAAGATTTAGAAGGAAAAAGAAAAGTAGTAACCTCTGCCTTCAAGCTCTTAAAGCTCTTAAACAGTAAAATCTGGCATAAAGTCTAAGACAGCAGTAATTTATATACATTTTCTTTTGAAAATAGTTGGAACAGAAAGTGAGTGCTATTCTAAGGTAGTATGTTCTCTGTTGTCTCAAAATGTCCTGTAGTCAAATTACATTAAGATAGTCACTGTATTTCCAGTATATGATTAAAACCAAGCTGTTGTTGCTGTTTTAGGAGTCTAACATACATAGAGATACTGAAATTAAAATGCATCTGGAATATTTTAATTAAAGACAATTAATATTGTACCACTGAACTAAATTCAGGATAAGTCCATACTATGACTGATGGAAAACAAAGAACGTGAAAGAGATTTATCAGACATTTGTTTTTAAAATTTTTAATGTTTATTTTTGAGAGCGAGAGAGACAGACAGACAGACAGACAAAGAGGGAGACACAGAATCTGAAACAGGCTCCAGGCTCTGAGCTGTCAGCACAGAGCCTGAGGTGGAGCTCGAACTCACGAATGGTGAGATCCTGACCTGAACCGAAGCTGGACACTTAACCTACTGAGCCACCCAGGCGCCCTACATTTATCAGACATTTCTTAGAACTATTCTCTGATTCAGAAGCAGGAGAAGTGTGATTATAAAATACGGGCCTCTGAGATCATTTAGTACAAATTCTTTCACGTTTTAGTGCTTCATGTTTTTTCTTCTAGGAATTAAGTGACTTATAGAACAACGTTCAGTAGATCATATACAGCTCAGAAAAGCCCATTTATCCCTACATGTTTAATCTAGGGCTCTTTCCATTAAGACCCCACCTCATTCAGTAGGCCCTGACTGCCCTGACTGCATTCGCCTCAACTTGTACTAGACTTGCTTTATTCATTTTCGCATACCCTGAGAGTTTAACAGTCCATACGTGGCAGCTGCTTAATAAATGTTTAAAATCAATCTCTACCAGAATGAATCTTCTACTAGATGGGGTCTTTACGTAAGTATGAGAAAGCCTTTGTGAAAATTTATCAAGAAGGTTCAGTTCTTGAGATCTTTATATTCATCTGATCATATCTTAGAAAGCTTATTAATAACCTGGTAACACCCATCTAATTGAGTATTTACCACATGCCCAGTACTGTGAGAAACTATTTATAAACGTCATCTCATTTGACCTTCACAACAACCTTATGTGGTAAGAATTACTCACTTTTACTCATAATGGATCTGAGGCCCAATCCCAGACCTACTTAAGAACATTCAAAAGTAGATCTAAGGCATCAATGTTTTTTAAAACTCTAAGGGATAATTTTGATCAGCAGCCAAGGTTGAGAACCAATGTTAAAAAAACTTAAGATCCTTCAGTTAAGTTTTAGTGCCATTATTCCAATCTAGGCCTAACAATGTTCTTAACACACTGTATCAACTGTTTTCCTGCCTACACAACGCTAAATGTCTAACTGCAAATGTATTAGAAGGTGAGTCAACTTGTTTCTCATTTTGGTAATGGCTAACATTGCTGGGCCCTTACTAAGTGTCAAGAACAAATGCTACCATGCTGAACATTCATTTAATCTTGATAACGGCCCAGGACATGATAAAGCCAAGAAGCTATCATACCACCGTACAGCTAAGAAGCTGCAACAGGTGAGATGGGTCTTCCCCCACAGCACTGGGATCAGGCTAGTTTAAAAGAAAACATAACCTCCCTACCCCAAAGGAGGCCTTGGTTACCTAGCTACAAACAAATTTTTCCCAGGAGCCTCATAATCTCCAGCTTGAACAGGTTACCCAAGTCTTCCAAAATGATGATTAAAATCAGTATTAACGGGGCACCGGGGTGGCTCAGTCGGTTGAGCGTCCGACTTCGCCTCAGGTCATGATCTCGCGGTTCGTGGATTTGAGTCCCACATTGGGCTCTGTGCTGACAGCTCGGAGCCCAGAACCTGCTTCTGATTCTGTGCCTCCCTCTCTCTGCCTCTCCCCTGCTCATGCTCTGTCTCTCAAAAATAAATAAATGTTAAAAAAAAAAAAATCAGGGCGCCTGGGTGGCGCAGTCGGTTAAGCGTCCGACTTCAGCCAGGTCACGATCTCACGGTCCGTGAGTTCGAGCCCCGCGTCGGGCTCTGGGCTGATGGCTCGGAGCCTGGAGCCTGTTTCCGATTCTGTGTCTCCCTCTCTCTCTGTCCCTCCCCCGTTCATGCTCTGTCTCTCTCTGTCCCAAAAATAAAATAAACGTTGAAAAAAAAAAAAAAAATTAAAAAAAAAAAAAAAATCAGTATTAATGCCATCCTACCTCACAAATTATTTTCCTGTCACCAACTATTATTAGACCATCAATCTCATACAATGGCATACACTGGTGCGCCTGGGTGGCTCAGTCAGTCAAGCATCTGGCTCTTCTTATCAGCTCATGATCTGACGGTTCGGGCCCGTGTGGGGCTCTGTGCTGACAGCATAGGGCCTGCTTGGGATGCTGTGTCTCCCTCCCTCTCTCTCTCTCTCTGCCCCTCCCCTGCTTGCTCTCTCTCTCAAAACAAACAAATTTTTTAAAATTGTGCACATTTACTAATCTCATCTAATTTCCCACCCTTCTTACCTTAGGAGTCATTTTTACTTATATCCTCTGGTACTCATGGTCTAACAAATTTCTCTCAACTTTAAAATTAAATTTCACTCTCTCAAAATAAATAAACATTAAAAAAAGAGGGGTGCCTAGGTGGCTCAGTCAGTTAAGTGTCTGACTCTTGATTTCAGCTCAGGTCAAGATTTCATGGTTTTGAGTTTGAGCTCTGCATCAGGCTCTGCACTGACAGCTCAGAGGCTAGAGCCTGCTTCTGATTCTCTGTCTCCCTCTCCCTCTGCCCCTCTCCAGCTTGCACTCTCTCTCTCTCTCTCTCAAAAATTAATTATTTATTTATGTTTATTTACTTTTGAGAGAGAGAGAGAGAGAGAGAGAGCGCGCGCGAGCGGGGGAGGGGCAGAGAGAGAGAGAGAGAGAGAGAGAGAGAGAGAGAGAGAGAAAGAAACACAGAATCTGAAGCAGGCTCCAGGCTCTAAGCTGTCAGCACAGAGCCGGACACAGAGCTCAAACTCACAAACTGAGATCATGATATGAGCCCAAGTCAGACACTTCATCGACTGAGACACCCAGGCGCCCCAAAAGAAGTAATATTTAAAAAAAAAACCACAGTACAATACATTAAATTTTGAAGATTAATGAAGTTCATTAATGCTTTTGCTTCAAAAATTAATTACCATACTTTTGATAAGAGTATAAATTTGACAATCAGTAAATTATAATCAGATTTGGTAACTAAAACGTATATGTACGTGCATCTCTTGGAAAGATTGCAAAAACAAAACACACAAAAAGGCAAATCTTACCAGAGTTAATTTTGGCCTGTAACCACTTTTTCATACAATCTTGGTGAACATACTGCAAGCTTCCTGTGCACTTGCACGGCTCTATCAGCAAGTTAGATGATGATGCAGCTGCCATCTGACAAATTCTACATAAGTCACCTTCTTCTTCTTCAGAGTCCTCTAAAAGGAGGCTAGAAAAGAAGGAACATCTTGTAAATACAGCTATCAAAACTTATCCTGGTTGGTCATTTCAAATCATACATAATCTCAAACAATATTTTTGTTATTTCTATTCATGTTCTAAGTAGAAAAAAAGCAAACAACCATAAAAAGCTCCAACCACCATTAAAAACCAATTCAATGAGAATGAAAATGACAATAACTGTTTTAAAGGTAAATGAAACAGGATATCCTATTATTTACCTTCAAAGGATTTAAGTAATTTTGTCTTTGATATCACACTTATTTCGTATCACACCTTATTTTTCACAATCACTTTACAAATATGCCAAGAAATTTTAATTTCTACAGTGTCGTAGACTACTTCAGTTCCAATGGTATAAAGGTAATGTACTTACATACTTAGCACTTTCCTCCCCCATCTCCGAAAAAACATTTAGGACAACTTCAAAAAATTAAATCCGGGCTTGTGTTTTTTCACTTACATGCTATCAGAACCACATAGGGTTAAACTGATAAACTTTTTGTGCTAAATCACAGTAAAAGAACAAAGACTTTTATTCATTTCCCCCACCCCTAGCAATGTTATTTATTTAATCATCCTCATTTCAACAGAGTAGGCTTTTAAAGTGTGAAGCAGTTTTCATTAACCTATGTCCTCTAACAGGCCCACATGTACTGCTTAATTTAAATGCAGAATGATAGCCATTTATATATATATTTTACAAATATTTAATGTTTGTTAAAGTGCTTATTGCCTTAGTCCATTGCTGGCATGAAAGAAGTAACTCAGTAAATTACAACTGAATGCTAAACTGTTACTAAAATACAACCTGGATGATACAGGTTCCTAATGAATTCAGCAAAAAGATGTATGGAAAGAGGATTAGATGTACAACTGTTAGGTGATTATCATGGTCTGGTTAAGCCAGAGATATAACCTCAAGCATAAATATTTATGTTTTACCTTCAGATTTAACTTTCTCTGGCTTATACTTTCAATTATTTTTACTTAAGAGTTTCAATTTTTTAGACTTGTATTAATTTACTTGTGGAGTGTCTTGAAATCACATATTAGCAAAAAATATATAATGAAGGAATACCCACACACTATTTCTATGACAAAATAACCAACAAATACTGCTTTATAATCTAACCAGACACGGTGGTGCTGGCTTAATTTGTTTCTCTTTGGAAATTACCAAACTAATGCTTTGCCCTCTGTTGAACCACTGCCCTCAAATTAACCTAACTTTGAACACAGGAAATATAATAGTTACTACATTTATCAGCAGACAGCTTATAATCAGAGGGAGTTACTATGACATTAAAGCTAAGACTACCAGGGTATCTTTTATCAAGAAAGGAAAAATAGCAAACTTCAAATGTGAGAAGAGAATAGTCCCATGCTACAATTTGTCCTACATAAAGAAAAAAGGGAATGTAGTAGCCTAATATCCAACAACCCAGACTCTCTTTATGCCCAGAGAGTTACATTTTAATGTATTTCTTCTTAAAAAAATAAAAAAATCTAAAATAGTAAAAACTATGCTTCCCAACAATCCCATTACATTAGTTATTTATGAAGAAGAAAAAGCAACAAGTTAAAACACCCCACAACCTTAGCTTTACCTAAGTCTTGTCTTCCTATATTTTACATGAACTATCCTAATCCATTTTACAATAAAAATTATTTTAATAGATGGAAAAACTAAGTACACTAAAATGACAAAATAAACAATCAAGTTGGGACTGAAATCTCTGATCTTTCATCTCTTCACTCTTACCAGAGATTTTTAAATAATCAACTGTACAAAGATTGTATTTGCTTATAAAAAGATTCTAAGTCCTAAATTTAAACTACTATTTCTGTCAAATCAATATACAAAGAATATTCTGTGTACATGTACACGTCAAAAACAAAATCTGTGCAAATGATTTTATTTTATCTCATTCCAGAAGAGTCTGAGATGAGATATACAAATAAATGGTAAATAAATCTTACTAAAGGGTAAGACAGATAGTTTTGATAATTTATAAACCCCTGGGGTCCCTTATCAATTCTACTTAGCAATGGTCTACCAAGGAACAGGGTGAGACATTAAGATTTTTTGCCTTTTTATGCAAAAAGCTGTATTGAAAGCTGGTTAAAAATAATCTTCAGACTATTTCTTGATGCAATCTACACCCCCAGTGCCTATCTTCATTACTAATTCTCATCCACTTTACCTCTGAGAATTTAACATCTTAGTGGGTATAAATTTTAAGGAAAGAAATTTCCGGTATGTTTCTTGTTATGAGAAGCCATTTTAGAAATAAAGATTTCTGGGGCACCTGGGTGGTTCACTTGGTCGAGCATCTGACTTCAGCTCAGGTCATGATCTCACAGTTCACAACTTTGAGTCCCACATCAGGCTCACTGCAGAGCCCCCCTTCAGATTCTGTCCCTCTCTCTCTCTCTGCCCCTCCCCCACTCATGTGCTTTCTCCCTTCAAAAATAAAAAAAGATTTCTTCCTCTAATCTGCTCTTGCTTTACAGACTTATGACAGGTATTCAAATTTACCTCTCTTTTATTTTCTGCAGTTTTTCTGGGTCTCTTGAAGGTGCACTTTTAGTTTTATCACTTTTTCCATCAGATGAACTCCAACCTGAAGGAATAATATCTACAGTGATCATGACATTGTCGGTCAAATTATTTCCAAGTGCTGGGGGGACTGCGAATCGAAATAAAGAACCAGGAAGGATCCCTGTTATTCCTGTATTTCTTCCACTGTGAGCTGAATCTGATGTGGAGCCACCCGTAGCAGCACTACTCGATGCTGCAGATGCTTGTGATCTGTTGGCAGTAGCCCCAAGGGGATCACTCTGTGCTTCAAGGTGAACCACTTCATTTGATTCTCTTCTAAAAATATGATGAGATCTAGGTGGTATATCAGAGGTAGGTATCCTTGAAGATTCATCTCGTCCCTCTCGTCTCCTTCTAGAGAACAAAGGTGTGCATCTATTTCTAAGTGAGGAAGATAACCATGGTCCTGTATTTCTACCTTCAGATTCTTGGTTAAAATTTTCTGAATCAGGCTCAGAGCTATGATTTTGGCTAAGAGATGACAAACCCCATCTTCGCCTAAGAAATCGAAATCCCTGAGAAGCTTCAGATGCCCTATTATCGGGAACATCAGAAGCTGACGCTGCATTGCTACGAGACTGTGAAGCTGTCAAGATTCTTGGAGAAACATAGGAATTTTCAGAACTCAATGATCTTGTATTCAAGGAATCCTGACTAGATCTTCGGGGAAAGAAGGTAGATGACATACTAGAAGCTATACGTGACAGCAATCTTCTGGTTGAACGTCTACCTTCGTTGTCAGAAGATTCTTGAAATGATCTTTGAGATGAACCAACCCTATCTGAACTGCTTATGGTTGAGGCTTCATCTCTATTTGAAAGATAAGAAAATCCAGGCTGTGTACTGCTTTGGGGAGATTCCAATTCTCTTGGAGAAAAATTTGACCTTAGAGAATTTCTATTAGAGTCCCTAGAACATGGTACAGTCTGATGTTCAGAAGGCATCTGGTGGTTTGTGGATGATGTATTCAACTGTAAAGTGCTCACTGAGTTATCTTTTGGTCTTGCTCCCTGTGAATATGAAGAAGGAACTCTGTCTTGAATATCTATTTTTGAAAGAAAAGAAAGATAACCAATTACATGAAATATTTTGAGTATTAAATTTAGAATTATTAACTAATATTTGCAAAATGAAACACTGGATTCAAACCAATACTGCTATTATTATGAATACACAGCTTAACTACTATTACAGAAAAAAACATAAATGTATTTCTCTTTTTATACTGCTAAGTCAACACTCCAAACTGAAAAGAAAGAAATGTATCATGGCTAATGAGACAAACATCTAAATCTACTAAATTAATGAAGGTATAACAGTCTGAATCTGTTAATCAGAAAATGATATGGTAAATATCTAACATCTAAATGGATAAGGAATTTTATTTTATTTTTAAATGTTTATTTTTGAGAGAGAGTGCGTGTGTGTGTGGGGGGGTATTTTTGAGAGAGAGCGTGTGTGGGAGAGAGAGCGTGTGTGGGAGAGAGAGGGAGACAGAGGATCCAAAGTGGACTCTGCGCTGACAGCGGAGAGAATGATGTGGAGCTCAAATTCACAAACCATGAGATCTTGATCTGAGCCAAAGTCGAATGCTTAACCGACTGAGCCCCCCAGGTGCCTCTAAATGGATAAGAAATTTTCAATGAGCCAAAGAATTCACTGTAAAGGACTCTTACAATAAATAATGGCAAAATAATCCTAGGAAGACAGTGTTTTGGAGATTCTTCCTACACTGCAAGAAGTATAAAAGTTATTTCATACAAATATTATCATCCTTAAAATTTTACGGCAAACCTTGGTTGACAGCTAAAAATTCCTCCAATCTTTTTTCTTTCAAGTTCTTATCTCTGTTACTTATCAGACATAACTCTATTTTTCAACACTTGCTAGAAGCTAGGAGTCAGAATAGAGCCCACTAGTGGTGGTTCTACACCTTAAAATGAGATGAGAAATACTACAGCATTCCTTTATAAAGAATTCTCAACCACACACTTAGCTTAAAGAGTGAGATTGATACTGTGCTAACACATGGACCTTTGTGAAGGGATAAACTGTTAGTGGCTAAATCTACTCTACCCTATACTTTTAGACATTCAAACCTGGATGCCACTGATACTATATACTAGAGCTCATACGCCTAAAACCAAACAAATAAAAAGAGGTCTTCATTGATCATTGGTCAAGGCAAAGACTGCCCCAATAACTTTATTTAAAATAACCTACACAGGGTGTGCCTGGCTGGCTCAGTTGATGGGGTTGTGAGTCTGAGCTCCAGGATGGGTGAAGAGATTACCTAAAACAATTTTTTTTTTTTTTTTTAGTTTATTTATTTTGAGAGAGAAAACACAAGCGGGGGAGGGGCAGAGAGAGGAGACAGACAGAGCCCCAAGCAGGTTCTGTGCTGTCCACACAGAACCCAACACAGGCCCTCGATCTCAAGAACCCTGAGATCATAACCTGAGCCAAAATCAAGTCAGGCACTTAACTGACTGAGCCACGTAGGTGCCCCAAACAAATGTATTTTCTTCTATGTAAATCAAACTCCACTTCTGCCTGCTAGATCTCTCAACTTCAATAAGCACCTTTTGTTTTTTAGTATTACTATTTTATGACATTTAATTTTGAAAACCTTAATACACTGACAGAAATAGTGTGGGTCTTTATTTCAACTGAATGAATAAAAGCACATTCATGTTAAACAAAAGTAATTCTAAATTAAATGTTGATTTCAAGCTTTAGTTAGGTCAGAAATTTACCATTAAGTAGTTATTATACTATACAGTTAATCCCTGAACAACATGGATTCGATCTGCATAGGTCCACTTATCCACAGATTTTTCTGGTAAATACAGTAGGCATTATATATGTATTTCTCTTACGATTTTTTCTTTTCTTTTTTAACATTTTTAATGTTTATTTATTTTGGGGAGGGCGGGTAGGGGCAGACAGAGAGAGAAAGAGAGACAGACAGACACAGAATTCGAAGCAGGCTCCAGGCTCCAAGCTGTCAGCACAGTGCCCAATGCGGGGCTCGAACTCACAAACTGCGAGATCATGACCTGAGCCGAAGTCAGACACTTAACCGACTGAGCCACCCAGGCACCCATTATGATTTTTTTAATGACATAATTTCTTTTCTCTAGCTTACTTTATTATAAGAATTCATTATGTAATACATACAAGTATATGTTATCTAACTGCTTACATTTTTGGTAAGGCTTCCAGTCAGCAGTAGGGTATGAGTAGTAAAGTTTTGGGGGAGTCAAAAGTTATATATACATAGATTTTCAACTGCACTGGAGGAAGGGGCAGATAGGGGCCAGTGCCCTCACCCCTGCATTGTTCAAGGGTCAACTGTATAACGCAAATGATATTGGGGTATGCTAAAATTATTTAGTATACTTTACGACATAGTTTTTAATAAAGTATTTTTCAATATTTATTTATTTTGAGAGAGAAAGAGTGGGGGAGAGTCAGAGAGGAGAGAATCCCAAGCAGGCTCCAAACTGACAGCACAGAGCCCAATGCAGGGCTTGATCTTACGAACCGTGAGATCATGACCTGAGCTGAAACCAAGAGTAGGAAACTTAACTCACTAAGCCACCTAGGTGCCCCAACATATACTTTTAGAAAATTATAAGCAGGCAGAATCCAGATACGACTGTACATCTATTTTAAGCTTTTTATTTTTTAAAGTATAAAAATAAATAAGCTAGTATACAGTATAAAAACATACTAAGCTATTTTGAAATCTCCGTAAGATGCGCTTCATGTATTCGCTTGTACTGTCATTTTAATAATACATACACAGAGGAAAATGTAACATTATTAAGCTATACATAATAATACAATTTATACATACATGATGAATTTGTGAAATCACCACTTCGGTGGCTATAATCCATAAGATTACTAATGGAAGAATCTGTTCTTCTCTCTAAATCTCTTCTCTCTCTCATCAAGTCAGTCCCAAATGATCCAAGTACCATTGATGAAGATCTAGGAACTTGATTATGCCTCCAAGAAGATTCTTAAAATAATGGAAGAAATTTTAATTCAGAAAATGCTTTCAAGATTTCTGATGACAATTCTGTGGTATTATACAGGGAGGTTATCATGATTTGTTACATAGATGTAATCAGAAGCAAAATTCAGCAAAACATAAAATTATTCACTAATGAACTCATCACTTATAAAATTGTTTCCTACTCAAATATTCTTCTCTAACACTACAATTTACCACCCATCCATGATGCCAATGTCTCAGTCACCTTCTAGAACACCTGACCATACCATGTGAGCTTGATGTAAAATAATTCCAGAACAAAATGCAAAGCTGGTCAAAGATGCAGAATTTCCTGAAAAGTCAATGAAACTGATATTGGAGAACAGCCAAAATTAAAATCAAGCCATGTCAAAATGGAAGATGTTTTACTATAGCCACTGAAGATATTTTATCAGAAATATTATCATTGCCATCACACTTGCTTCACTTATTGTAAAAATTAACGTACTGTTGCAATCATAATCTAAATTTTTAAATGAAATCATTATCTAACAAAATAAATTAAAAATAAGTCTGATAACTTTCCCCCCTAACTATTTACCTTGAAATTTTGGTTCTTCCTTTCCTAGTCCCAATAGCCTTATTGATTCCTCCTCATTAAGGGAAATGGCCCAGGGTATTTAATGCTATGCCTTCACAGAGTAGAAGAGACCAAAAGTATCTGTGCACAATGGTGTTTGTCTACAATGTTAAGGACAGTCTGCTCTTCCCCATCACACTACTCTTAATATTCTTCAGATGGGCAGTGTCTTTCCCCAGGCGGTCCTGCCTATCAAAATAGAAAGGAATCGCTTACACTAATTCAAATGATAATACAAATGCATTTCAAGAATTTTATCTCCAATTGTGTCATCACAAACTCTGTCTCACCTTAAAACTATCTCAGGCATTTCCTAGTGTTTCATTTGAAGAGGAATCTAAGTGAGGAGGGAGCCTCATCTGCCCCCTCAAGGAAAAGAAAAGATGTTTTCAATTTGTGCAATAAATGTATGTCTGTGAGTACAAAATACCATGCATGGAACTTTATGGATAAGGCATCTAAATCCCAGAATGGTTAAGTGACTTGTCCAATGCCATACAGAGGTCTAGAATTGAATCATCGCTTTCAGATTCCTTATATATAGAACTCCAAATAGAATACCATCAACTATTTTTGTTCAAAGAATTTCTATTTTTTCTCAATATAAGTATATAACACAATATTCACCATTTATAAAAGATACGCTTAGGTTAGGGAATGTTAACGTATCAGTAAATTTGGCTTCCCTAGTATAACAATTAAAAAAAAAAAAAAAAGTGACCTCCTATACAATAACCAGCAAAATACATGTCATTTTTACCAATTTGATTACCAAACAGATCAGCTATTCTAATTAACCAAAATATGTTAATCTTGTTTGTACAGGAAATTTGTATCAAATTTAGAAAGAAAATCCAAACTGAGTTAATTTTAGTTTCAGCACTAATAAGATTTTGAAATCTCCACTACATTTTTGACCCACTCTTGCATGCAGAACTTGTTTAATAACACTAAGTTTTGGTAAAAGGGCTTTAGTCCATAATGCATATATAATAACCCTTACACAAATTTAACTCTTACCTGATACGGCATTTAAACCATGTCCAATATTTCTCCCAGCAGAGGTAGATGCACAGTTTGTACAGGAAAGTTTAGGTCTTTTTGAATCATGATCCCGTTGCTGGTTTTGTGATCTTGAGCGTGCTCCCTGAGTTATCTCAGATTCACTATACCAAGTAGACTGAAATGGTGATGCTGATGCTGATGTAGACTATCAGTAAAAAAAAACAACAACAAAAAACGGTTGTAACGGAACAAAATGCTTGTATTCAGTCTACTAATTTATTCTGAATTCAATTCATTCCTCACAAGCATACATTTTTCTACTATGTAGGTTTTTCATAGTTTTTTGTTCCTTTCTACTCACATGTCCCTTTACTTTATACTGTAATTATACTCTGCTAGGTAATCAATCTGATATAGATTAAATCTACTATGTAACTGTATATAAATACTTGTGTTAGAAAAAACTGAGGAACAAAATTCTTACAATCATTTTTTTTCCTGGTTTAATATTTCAAACTCCTGAGAAACCTATGTCCTTTCCTAAAGGTGAACAGAACACCAAAAAAATAATATATAAATTATGAAAACTCTACTATAAAAACAAGATTTTTCAAATAATAAAAAATGTATCCTGGATCTAATGCCCAGAAATATTCTGTATTTTTCTCAGAATGTAAATGGTATTAAAAAAAAAATCCTAGTATCTGGATTTTTTTCATCAGTGAAGCAAGAAACAGGTAAACATATACATAGTAAACATAGTATATATTAAAACTCTTAGCTCAAGGTTTTCTCTTTGAACACAGAAATATACACACACAAGTTATAGCAACCTGTAATACAAAAATTACTCAGAATGTACAAACTATTTCACTTCCTCCTACTTCTTTAATTGGTTAAAGCAGTTTATTCTATGCAAGGCATAAAAAGAAAAAGGATTAATCTATCCCTTTAAATATGTAGACTTAAATAATAAGAACATATTCCAACATAATTGTTGAAAGTGTCCTTTTCGCGGCGCCTGAGTGGCTCAGTTGGTTAAGCAGCCGACTTTGGCTCAGGTCATGATCTCGTGGTCCATGAGTTTGAGCCCCGCATTGGACTCTGTGCTGACAGCTCAGAGCCTGGAGCCTGCTTCTGCTCCTGTGTCTCCCTCTCTCTCTGCCCCTCCCCCATTCGCATTCTGTCTCTGCCTTTCAAAAATGAATGTTAAAAAAAAAATAAAAAAAAAAAAAGTGTCCTTTTCTATTATGCTTCAATTACAAGAAGCATACTGGTTTCAGGGAACTATGTATTATTTGTTCAGGGTACCTGTACAAAATAAGCCTTGCACACATGGAAAAGTAGAAGATGCAAAGCTGAATAAGTAGGAACAGGCCAGATCCAGAGTTCATCCATCCCTTGCCCATCCCTACTGCAAACTCAATGTGGCTTCAGCTTAGTACAAATTTGGTCTCACAAGCCTTCTGCACCAAGTCCTCCACAGAGCCTCAATGAATGAACTGGAGTAGCATTAGAGACGAAATTCATTAGATATTTCACAACCAAACTATTATGTGCCATCATCAGGGTATTAGGGACCATGTGTTATATAGACCACTGATTCTAAGACCTTTGGATTTCAGAGACCAAAATAAAGATGTTTTAATTTAAAATTTAGAAAGAATTGCCAGGTTGACAAGCAAGGAAATCTAGATTAGCAAATACCATCTAATCCCACTCCAACTTTTAAAAGGGACACTTTATATACTCCTCAAACATGACAACATAATAGAATAAAACAGACTTTTAAAGTGAATAAACTTTATTCGTATAATATCTTTTCCTTATTTTTCCCCTCTTGCATGGACCAAATTGTTACTGAATGGCACTTCTGCAAATTGGACTTTGGTAACTACTAAAGGAGAAAATACCATCGGATCAACCACTTCTTAGATCCTTAGAGCATTGTGGAAGATGAAAAAAACGGAATAACAGAAAGTAGGAAAATCAACTATGAAGTCATTGAAATAGCAGGAAATAAGTGCTTTCAACAAAAGCAATGAGAACAGAATAATTATAAGAGATGAAAACTCATCAAATTTAGAGACATTGTGAGAAATGAACAAAAAGTTGAGTATCAATTCTGTTTTCAGGCACTGGCTACTGGTGGGTAAAGACACACTCACTGTTCAGGAAACAATTTTCATGACTTCCCACTCTAAAATGCAGCCCATGCAGCCTATATGTCATCCGAGAGACAAAAGTGCTTGTTAATATCAATATATGGAAAGGAAAAACAGAGGTTCTGACCAGTATTTCTGCTGGTTTAAAATCAAAATCAAAACTGTTTTGGGCTCCTACCAACTTGGTCCACCGTTCAAATACCTTTAGTCTGAAATTTTTACCATTCTTAATTATTTTAACAATTTGGAACTACTGGTGGGCAAATAAAATAGGAAATTAGTCTATCTCCAAAGCATACTGCCCTTCAGATAATGGATGCTTTAAAAGTAGTTTTGGGGTTATTTCCACTTTTTTGACTATTATGAATAATGCGAAAAAAATTTTTGTTCAAGATTTCTAAGGTCTAAAAAACACTGCCAACACAACTGATCTTATTACTAAGATGGTGCAGTAAAAAAAGAACATTAATGAAAACTTATTTGTAAATCATAGATTTAATAAGAAACTTATATCCAGAATATTTTAAAAACTCTCACAACTCATAAATTAAGTCAATACTTAAGTTTCCAAAACAGGGAAAACAAGGCCCACATGGGTTCACTGGTGATTTCTACCAAACATTTAAGGAAGAAAATACAACAATTCTCTCCAATCTCCTGCAGAGGACAGAAGAGAAAATACTTCTTTATTCATACTATAAGGGCAGCATTACCCTAATACCAAAACCAGACAAAGACATAATAAACAACAAGTAAACTATAAACCACTATCTGTCATGAAGACACACAGAAGTCCTCAATAAAATACTAAAGCACTGAATTCAGAAAGTACAAGACAAATCATATACCACAACGAAGAGGGATTTATCCCAGATATGTAAGGCTGGTTCAACATTAAAAAAAAATCAATCCATGTAATCCATCACATTAAAAGGCTAAAGAAACAAAAATCATGTGACCAACAGATGAAAAAAAAAGCATTTAATAAAATCCAACATCCCTTTCTGATAAAAATTCTCAGCAAACTAGAAATAAAAGGTAATTTCATCAATTTGATAAACAATTATCTATAAAAAAAATACAGCTACAAAGAGAAACTTAAAAAAAAAAAAACCCATTTACAATTACACCCAAAATAATAAAATACTTAGGAATAAACTTAACCAAGGAGGTGAAAAACTGTACAATGAAAACTATAAAAACAATGATGAAAGAAACTGAAGAGGACACAAAGAAATGGAAAGATATTCCATGCTCACAGACTGTTAAAATGTTCATAACAATCTACAGATTTAATGCAATCTCTATCAAAATGCCATTTTTCACAGAACTAAAATAATACTAAAATTTGTATGGAACCACAAAATACCCAGAATAGGCAAAGCAATCTTAAGAAAGAAGAACAAAGCTGTAAGAATCACACTCCCAGATTCCAAACTATACTACAAAGGTATAGTAATCAAAACACTATGGCACTGGCACAAAAACGGACAAATAAATAAATGGAACAGAATAGAGAACCCAGAAATAATCCCATCTTTCAGGTCAACTGATCTATGACAAAGGAGGAGAGAATATACAATGGGGAAAAGACAGGGGCACCTGGGTGGCTCAGTCAGTTAAGCATCCGACTTTGGCACAGGTCATGATCTCATGGTTCCTGAGTTTGAAACCCACGTCGGGCTCTGGGCTGACAGCTGGGAGCCTGGAGACTGCTTCGGATTCTGTGTCTCATTTTCTCTCTGCCCCTCCCTCACTTATGCTCTGCCTCTCAAAAATAAATAAAAGTGCAAAAAAAAAATTTTTTTTAAGAAACAATGGAGAAAAGACAGTCTTTTTAACAAATGGTGCTGGCTAAACAGGTAAGCTACATGGGAAAGAATGAAACTGGACCACTTTCTCACATCATACACAAAAATAAATTATTTATTTATTTATTTATTTATTTATTTATTTTTATTTATTTTTGAGACAGAGAGAGACAGAGCATGAACGGGGGAGGGGCAGAGAGAGAGGGAGACACAGAATCGGAAGCAGGCTCCAGGCTCTGAGCCATCAGCCCAGAGCCCGATGCGGGGCTCGAACTCACGGACCGCGAGATCGTGACCTGAGCTGAAGTCGGCCGCTTAACCGACTGAGCCACCCAGGCGCCCCAAAAATAAATTATTTAAAGACCTAAAGGTAAGATCTGAAACCATAAAACTCCAAGAAAAAAATACAGGCAATAATTTGACATTGGCTGTAAAAACATTTTTCTAGCTATGTCTCCTCAGGAAAGGGAAACAAAAGCAAAATTAAGCTATTGGGACTCTACCCACCCCTGCCCCCAAAATCACTTCTATACCTCAACAAAACAAAAAGGCAACATACCAAATTGGGTATTTGCAAATGATGTATACAATAGGGGGTTAATAACCAAAAATTATATAAAGAACTTATACAACCCAACACCACCACCACCAAATTAAAAATGGGCAGAGGACCTAAATAGACCCTTCTCCAAAGGAGACATACAGATGGCCAACAGGTGCATGAAAAGATACTCAATGTCACTAATCATCAAGGATATGCAAATCAAAACCACAATGGGGTATCACCTCACACCTGTCAGAAGAGCTAAAATCAAAAACACAAGAAATATGTGTTGGGGAGGATATGGAGAAGGAACCCTAGGGCACTGACAGTGGGAATGCAAACTGGTTCAACCTCTGTGGAAAACAGTACAGAGATTCCTCAAAAAATTAAAACCAGAAATGCCATTTGATCCAGTAATTCCACTACTGGGTATTTACTGAAAGAAATGAAAACATTAATTCAAAAAAATGTATGCACCTCTACTAGAACTGATACATGAATTCAGCAAAGTTGCAGGATACAAAATCAATGTACAGAAATCAGTTGCATTCTTATACACTAACAATGAAGCAACAGAAAGACAAATAAAGAAACTGATCCCATTCACAATTGCACCAAGCATAAAATACCTAGGAATAAATCTAACCAAAGATGTAAAAGATCTGTATGCTGAAAACTATAGAAAGCTTATGAAGGTAACTGAAGAAGAATTAAAGAAATGGAAAGACATTCCCTGCTCATGGATTGGAAGAATAAATATTGTCAAAATGTCAATACTACCCAAAGCTATCTACACATTCAATGCAATCCCAATCAAAATTGCACCAGCATTCTTCTCGAAACTAGAATAAGCAATCCTAAAATTCATATGGAACCACAAAAGGCCCCGAATAGCCAAAATAATTTTGAAGAAGAAGACCAAAGCAGGAGGCATCACAATCCCAGACTTTAGCCTCTACTACAAAGCTGTCATCATCAAGACAGCATGGTATTGGCACAAAAACAGACACATAGACCAATGGAATAGAATAGAAACCCCAGAACTAGACCCACAAACGTATGGCCAACTAATCTTTGACAAAGCAGGAAAGAACATCCAATGGAAAAAAGACAGTCTCTTTAACAAATGGTGCTGGGAGAACTGGACAGCAACATGCAGAAGGTTGAAACTAGACCACTTTCTCACACCATTCACAAAAATAAACTCAAAATGGATAAAGGACCTGAATGTGAGACAGGAAACCATCAAAACCTTAGAGGAGAAAGCAGGAAAAGACCTCTCTGACCTCAGCCGTAGCAATCTCTTACTCGACACATCCCCAAAGGCAAGGGAATTAAAAGCAAAAGTGAATTACTGGGACCTTATGAAGATAAAAAGCTTCTGCACAGCAAAGGAAACAACCAACAAAACTAAAAGGCAACCAACGGAATGGGAAAAGATATTTGCAAATGACATATCGGACAAAGGGCTAGTATCCAAAATCTATAAAGAGCTCACCAAACTCCACACCCGAAAAACAAATAACCCAGTGAAGAAATGGGCAGAAAACATGAATAGATACTTCTCTAAAGAAGACATCCGGATGGCCAACAGGCACATGAAAAGATGTTCAACGTCGCTCCTTATCAGGGAAATACAAATCAAAACCACACTGAGATACCACCTCACGCCGGTCAGAGTGGCCAAAATGAACAAATCAGGAGACTATAGATGCTGGAGAGGATGCGGAGAAAAGGGAACCCTCTTGCACTGTTGGTGGGAATGCAAATTGGTGCAGCCGCTCTGGAAAGCAGTGTGGAAGTTCCTCAGAAAATTAAAAATAGACCTACCCTATGACCCAGCAATAGCACTGCTAGGAATTTATCCAAGGGATACAGGAATACTGATGCACAGGGGCACTTGTACCCCAATGTTTATAGCAGCACTCTCAACAATAGCCAAATCATGGGAAGAGCCTAAATGTCCATCAACTGATGAATGGATAAAGAAATTGTGGTTTATATACACAATGGAATACTACGTGGCAATGAGAAAGAATGAAATATGGCCTTTTGTAGCAACATGGATGGAACTGGAGAGTGTGATGCTAAGTGAAATAAGCCATACAGAGAAAGACAGATACCATATGCTTTCACTCTTAACGTGGATCCTGAGAAACTTAACAGAAACCCATGGGGGACGGGAAGGAAGAAAAAAAAAAAAGAGGTTAGAGTGGGAGAGAGCCAAAGCATAAGAGACTGTTAAAAACTGAGAACAAACTGAGGGTTGATGGGCGGTGGGAGGGAGGGGAGGGTAGGTGATGGGTATTGAGGAGGGCACCTTTTGGGATGAGCACTGGGTGTTGTATGGAAACCAATTTGACAATAAATTTCATATATTAAAAAAAAAATGTATGCACCTCTATATTTACTGTACCATTATTTACAATTGTTAAGATACAGAAGCAACCCAAGTGTCCATCAATAGAGATGTGGTGTATATATACATACACCCATACATACATACATACATACATACAGGGGACTATTAACCATAAAAAAGAATGAGAGCTTGCCATTTCTAACAACATGGGCAGACTAAGTGAAATAAGTCAGTCAGAGAAAGACAACTATATGATTTCACTCATGTAGAATTTAAAAAACAAAAGGGGATCAAGAGTACACTTATCTTTTAATTTTTTTTTTTTTTAACGTTTATTCATCTTTCAGAGACAGAGACAGACAGAGCATGAGTGGGGAAGGGGCAGAGAGAGGGAGACACAGAATCCGAAGCAGGCTCCAGGCTCCGAGCTGTCAGCACAGAGCCCAACGTGGGGCTTGAACCCACGAACAGCAAGATCATGACCTGAGCCAAAGTCGGACGCTCGACTGAGTCACCCAGGTGCCCCACGAGTACACTTATCTTGATAAGCATGGAGTAATCTACAGAACTGTTGAATCATTATGTTGTATACCTGAGACTAGTAACACTGTACAAATAAGGCAAGAATGTCCTCTGTGATAATGTGGATTACACTTTCAGTCCTACGTCACTCCCCAACCTCCAGAGAGAACGGTGAAGGTTTAAGTATATAATAGCAAATAGCTTAGGTAATTATGACTATGTAATGACGCCTCCATAAAAACCGAAAAGAACTTGGTTCAGACAGCTTCTAGATTGGTGAACATGTGGAGATGCAGTAGAGTGGCATGCCTGCAGAGGGCTTACAGAAGCTCTGCACCTTTTCCCCATCCGTTACCCTATTTATCTCTTCATCTTACTCATATTATTTAACAAACCGGTAAACATAAAAGAATTCCCTTGACTTCTGTGAGCCACTCTAGCAAATAAAAAACTTAAGATGGGGGGCACCTGGGTGGCTCTGTGAGTTAAGCGTCCAACTCTTGATTTCAATTCAGGTGATGACCTCACATTTCGGGAGTTCAAGCCCCCACATCAGGCTCTTTGCTGAGAGCATGGAGTCTGCTTGGGATCCTGTCTCTCCCTCTCTGCCCTTCCCCTGCTCTCCCTCACTCAAAATAAATAAAATAAAAAAGCAAAAAAAAAAAAAAAAAAAAAAAAAAAAATCTAAAACCTAAAAGCTCTGGTGGATGTTGATAGAACCTACAATCTGTAGCCTGTGACTGGCATCTAAAGTGGGGGAGTGGGTAGAAGGCAGTCTTGCAGGATTTTCACTAATCTGTGGAAATCTGATGCTATCTCCAAATAGATAAGTGTTAGAATGGAACTGAATTCTTAGACACACCAATGGTGTCCAAGAATTATGTGGGTTGTGTGAGGGATCCCACCCTCTCCCACTTTGGAATTGGGTTGGAAAACCCAAGGCCCCCTAACATCAGGTATAAGGCAAAGATTTACCCCTCAGCACTGCTTATCTTTTTATATCCTCTTAAGAAAAAAAACAAACCTTAGATGTAACTGCCATATAACATTAGTTTCAGATGTCTCACATGATTCTCTGTGTATCATAATGATAAATACAGTCATTCTAGTCAACATCTACTACAACACAGTGATAAAATTTCTACCCTTGTGACTGAGAACTTCTAAGATCTACTCTCTCACCAATTTTCAAATATACCCCCTGGTATTATTAACTATAGTCAATATACTGCCCATTATATCCTGAGGACTATTTTATAACTGGAAATTTATACCTTTTGGCCACCTTCACCCACTTTGCCCAACCCTACCTCCCAGACTCTGGCAATCACCAATTTGTTCTCTGCACCCATAAATTCAGAATTTTCTTTAGATTCCATATAGAAGTGAGATCTAATTAGGGATTTGTTTCTGCCTGACATATTTCACTTTGGCACAATGCCACCATGCTGTTGCAAATCGTAGGATATTTTTAATTTCTATGGCTGAGTTATATTCTACCGTAAATATACACACAACATTTACTTCACCCATTCATCCATCAATGGACACTTGTTTCCATGTCTTGGATACTGTAAATAATGCTCAATTAACATGAGGTGTACTTATCTTTTTGAATTAATGCCTTTCTTTCAGATAAATACACAGAAGTAGAAATGTTAGATCATATGGTAGTTGATTTTAATTTCTGGAGGAACCTTCATGTCTGTGATAGTGATTACACCAATTTACATTTCCACCAATAGTGCACAAGGGTTTTCTTTTCTCCATACCCTAGCCAACACTTGCTAATTCTTGTCTAGCTATTCTTGAGGTGATAGGTCATTGTCTTCTCTAATAAGTGATGTTGAATACCTGTTCAATGTACCTATTGGCCATTAATGTGTCCTTTTTGCGAAAATGTCCATTCAGATCCTCTGCCAATTTTTTAAACAGTTCTTTTGTTTGCTACAGAGTTGTATGAAAATTTCTTTATACATTTGAGGTTAACCCCTTATAAGGTATATCATTTGCAAATATTTACTCCTGTTTGGTAGACTGCCTTATCATTTTGTTTTGATGATTTCCTTTGCTATGCAGAAGCTTTTTAATATGATGCAGTCCCACTTGTTTACTATTGTTTTGGCTGCCTTTGCTTTTGGTGTGAAATCCAAAAAATTGCCAAGTCCCCTGTCAAGGATCTTACAGTCTATATTTTCTTCTAGTTTTATGGATTCAGATCTATCGTTCAATTCTTTAATCCATTAACTTGATTTTGTGTATTGTGTAAGATAGTGGCTCATTTTAATTCCTTTACATATGGCTTTCCCGTTTTCCCAACACAATTTATTGAAGAGACTTTACATTCCACACTGCACATTCTTGGCTCCACTGTGGTCCATTAATTGACCATATATGCGTGGGTTTATTTCTGGACTCTTTACAGTGCTCCACTGATTTAACTGCTTTTTACGCCAATATCATAGTGTTTTGATTAGTCTTAGGATTGTAATCTAGTTTGAAATCAAGGAACACAATGCCTCCAGTTTCATTATTCTTTCTCAATATTGCTTTAGCTATTGGGGCCTTTTGAGATACCAAACTTTAAGACTGTTATTTCTATGAAAAATACCACTGGAATTTTGGTAGAAACTACACCCAATCTGTAGACTCTTTTGGGGAGTATGGGATTTTTTCTTTCAATGATTATTTATTTTTGAGAAAGAGAAGGGGGAGGGTGGGGAGGCAGACAGAATCCCAAGCAGGCTCCGCGCTGTCAGCACAGAGCCTGACACGGGGCTCAATCTCACAAACTGTGAGATCATGACCTGGGCCAAAATCAAGAGTCAGACACTCAGTTGACTGAGCCACCCAGGCACCCAAAGCAGTATGGGCATTTTAACAACATTAATGCTTTCAACCCAAGGGCACAGGATAGCTTTCCATTTATCTGTGTCTTTTTCAACTTCTTTCATTAATCAATGTCTCATAATTTCAAGTATACAACATTCACCCCCTTGCTCAAATTAATCCCCTGTAGGTATTTTACTTTTTGATGCAGTTGCAAATAGGACTGTTTCCTTAATTTCTCTAATAGTTTGTTATAGAAATGCAACTGATTTTTGTACTGACTTTGTATCACACAGCTCTACTGAATTTTTAAGTTAGTTCTAACAATTTTCTGGTGGAGTCTTTAGGGTTTCTCTAAGTATTATGTTATCTAGAAAAAGGAGGCAGTTTTACACGTTCTCTTTTGATGCGAAAGCCTTTTATTTCTCTTTCTTGACCAACTACACACTGGCTAGAGCTGCCAATGCTATGTTGAACAAAAGTGATAAAGAGTACGCTTCCTGTCTCTAGTTTGATCTTAGAGGAAAAGCTTTCAGCTTTTCACCATGGAGTATGATGTTCCCTGTAGGCTTGTCATATATGGTCTTTACCATGTTACATTCTCTCTATACCCATTTTGCTGAGTTTTTATCATAAATGCATGCTGAATTTTGTCAAACACTTTTCCTGCATCTGAGATGATATGATTTTTAGCCCTCATTTTGTTAATGTGGAATATCACATTGACTGATATGTGGATGTTGAACCATCCTTATATCCTAGGGATAAACCCCACTTGACCATGGTGTAGGATCTTCTTAATGTATTATTGAATTTGGTTTGCTAATATTTTATTGAGGATTTTACATGCGTGTTCACCAGGGATACTGGCATATTTCTTTTATTATAGTATTCATGTTTGGTTTTGGTGTTAGGGTAATGTTGGCCCCATAAAGTAAATTGGGAATCTTACTGTTTTTTTGAAAGTTTGAGAAGTTTGGTAAAATTTGTACAAGTGAAGTGATCTGATCCTGGACTTTCATTTGTTGGGAGGTTTTGATTACTGAGTCAATCTCCTTACTCATTATTGATCTGTTCAGATTTTCTATTTCTTTATGATTCAGCCTTAGTGGGTTATGTGTTACTACGAATTTATTTCTATAGGTTGTCCAGTTTTTGGCATATAATTGTTCACAGTTGTCCCTTATGATCCTTTGTATTTTTTGGTACCATTTATTTCTGATTTTGAGACCTCTTTTTCTCTTGGTGAGCCCAGCCAAAGGTTAGTCTATTCTGTCTAACTTTAAAAAACAAAACAAAAAAAACCCCAAACAGCTCTTAGTTTCACTTATTTTTTTCTATTGTCTTTTTAGTCTCTATTTTTTATTAATCTTTTTAATTTCTACCCTTTTAACTTTGGGCTTAGTTGGTTCTTCTTTACACCACTCTTTCCTAACAGTGCACTAGAAGTTTTAAGTAGTGCAATAAGGCAAGAAAAGGAAACGAAATGTACAGATTGGGAAGGAAGACATAAAAGTATCTTTATTTGAAGATGACACCCTCAATGTGGAAAATCTTACAGAATCAACAATAACAAAAAAATACCTTGTGGAACGAAAAAAGGATTACAGTAAGGTTGTAGAACACACGATTAATATGAAAAAAAAAAACTTGATCACTTTCCCATATGCTAGTAATAAAAAAGTGGAATTGAAAATAAAAAACTTTTACCACTCAATAATAAAGCAACAAATAACCCAAGTAAACAATGAGCACAGGATCTGAATAGATGTTTCTTCAAAGATATTAAAGTAGCTAATTATAATTAGCAAAAGATACAAACATCAAGAGTCATCAAGGAAATCTAAATCAAAGCTGCAATAAGATACTTCACACAGGATAGGATGGCTAGAATCAAAATGTAAGATAAGTGTGTAGGCAAAGATGTAGCAAGATCAGAACCCCATACTTAATTGCTGGTAGGAATATAAAATGGTCCAGCTGGTTTGGAAAATAGTCTGGCAGCTCCTCAAAAAATTGAACAGAGTTATACCATATGACTGAACAATTCCACTCTCAGGTATATACCCAAGGTAACTGAAACCGTAAGTCTGTACAAAAACTGTACATGAATATTTATGGCACCATTATTCATAATAGCCAAAACATGAAAACACAAATGTCCATCAGTGGATAGATGAATGGATAAACAAAATGTGACATATCCACACAATGGAGTATTATTTATCCATAAAAAAAGTATATCCAATTCAATGGAATATTGCTCATTCATAAAAAAGGAATGAGGTACTGATATACGCCACAACGCAGATGAACCTTAAAGGCATGCTAAGTGAAAGCTAATACAAAATACCATAGCATATGCTTCTATTTCTGTAAATGAAAGTCCAAAATAAGGAAATCTACAGAGACAGAAAGTAGACCAGTGGTTGCTTAGTGCTGAGGAGGAAGGGCAGTGCAGTGATAGCTAAAGAATCTGGGTTTTTTCCCTAAGGAGATAAAAAGGTTCTACAATTGATTGTGGTGATGATTTGCACAACTCTGCAAATATACTAAAAACCACAAAATTGTAGGGGTGCCTGGGTGGCTCAGTTGGTTAAGCGTACAACTTCAGCTCTGGTGATGATTTCACGGTTTGTGGTTTCAAACCCTGCATCGGACTCTGTACTGACAGCTCAGAGCCTGGAGCCTGCTTTGGATTCTGTCTCTCCCTCTCTGCCCCTCTCCAGCTCATGCTCTGTCTCTTCTCTCAAAATTAAAAATAAACATTAGAAAAAAATTAAAAAATAAAAACCACCCAATTGTATACTTTAAATGAGTGAGTCATATGCTATGTGACCTATACCTCAAAGAAGTTATTCTTGAAAAAAAGAACATTAACAATTGCTGCAAATACAATCAGTGTCATCCACTGGACAATGCTTAATCATTTAATGCACTGTACCAGAACCAAGTCCAGAATGAAATGCTCTTCCTTGGCTCATCATTTCCATGAATCAATGCTATGACTGGGATGACTGCTAATTCCTGCTTTGAAAAATTTCCAGACCAAAATTATCTCAGCCATAAGTAACAACTTGGAACTTTGACCGCTTCTAAATATTCATGTGTTAAGAGTATACATTGCCACACTAATGTGAAATCTTACATTCCAGTTTGTATTCCGAAGGAGTAGTCTTCAATTTTCATAAAAAAGACATTAGATGATTTTAAGATTTATGAACTAATTCATGCCCAACTTTATGATAAATCCAGGTAAGAAATCTTACAGAATACAAAAAAGGATTTGGAGTCCACTGATCACTCAAAATTCCCCAATACCTATATGAAGACTACCAGAAAATTGGTATTTAGATCACTCTGTTGTCCCTTTATGGAAGTGATTTCACTGAGCTGTACTGTAGCATCACATCCTTTGCTAATGCTTAGGTTTACCATGAAACAACTTGACTAAACTAGGAATATACTAATAATATGAACACTAAAGACGTGGTCCACTGTATTATTCACCGTCCCCTTCCAAACCAAATTGCCAAGCATTGCTTTGAGGAATTGGTTACTTGTCCTTATGAACAAAACACCTTAAAAGCTGAAAGCTGACTGTATTTCCCTGTGACCTTTCTGAAGCCCAAAACAAGAGTCCAAGTTTAACATTAAAACACTACAAGACTTACAAATGCCTGCAGTGTTACAACTTTGATCCACTTTCAGTATTTTATCTGTATTTTTCCTGATTCCATTTTAAAACTATTTTCATTTTCTTGACTGATTATATGCATACTTGCATGCATTTAGTTCTCTGGAAGTGAACCCTGTAGTACATAAACACATATTAATGACCATTCTTTTAATTCTTGAGATAACATAGTATGCAAAATATGCAAATGGTACTGAGCTCTCTAAATTGATCTACAAACTAGAAAATATGTAAACAGAAAGCCTCTCATTTTATCGTTTCACATTAAAAGTAATCTCAAAGCTGGATGTTACAGGGGATGAATCACTAGAATCTACTCGAAATCATTATAGCACTATAGACTAAGTAACTTGTATATAAATTAAAAAAATAAAAATTTTAAAAAATTAAAAAAAAATAAAAATGAAAAAATAAAAGTAATCTCAAAGTAGAAGAGAGAAAGTGTAGTGGGATTATGGTCACTTAAATTGAGTTATAGAAATATACGTAAAACTGAGGCTCCTGGGTAGCTCAGTTGGATAAGTGTTGGACTCAGTTTCAGCTCAGGTCATCATCTCATGGTTTATGGGATCAAGCCCTATGTTCATCTCCTTGCTGACAGCATGAAGCCTGCTTAGGATTCTCTCTCCCCCCATCTCTCTTGCCCTGCCCCCCCCCACCCCCCCGATCACATACCTGCTTTCTCTTTCAAAATAAATAAAAATAAAATAAAAAAAGAAATGTATGTGAAATAATTATTACATATTACAAAATACTACCAAATTCTTATTACAATATGAATTATAGGAATTATATTTTTTCAAAAATATTTAAAATTCTACTTAACTGTTACCAAAGAAATAAGATGATCATTCAAATTGTTAACAAAAACTTCAAGATGAAGTAACAAAAATTTCAGCAAGATTCGTAAGAGAGGAAGCCCAGCTTACAAATGGCTGAAAACCAAAAGATCTTGAGAAAATCAATTGTTTGGAACTTAGAATCTATATTTTCCCAAAGAAACAATGCTATCCCTAAGTCTTAGATTTTTAGGTACACTATCCTAATCATGTGACTGGGGAAACCACTTCTCTTTCCAGATTGCAGATCTTTATGCATGAAATGACACAAGTATCCACCCTACGTAAATAAAGTTAAAAGGAAACATTATTCTATAAAATGTTAAGCACTATATAAGGTGTTTCCCTATTATTTAGTCTGTAATGTAACTGAAATTGATCTATCATGCCTATCTTTTTGAAGCTTCAGCTTTACCAAGTGTCTGAGATAAAGGGAATGGAATGCTAGGTTGCTAACAGGTGTGAGAAAACAGGAGTAATTTTTAAAAATATTCCCTTTGATATTTAAAGGGAATGTAAATGTAAACATTTTGTTGAGTAGTATTAAGATTATATAAAACTAAATATATAATATGTAATTTAAATATTCTGGTAACATATTACACTGTACCTTAAGGGTATTATCTATTTAAACCAAAATAAAGCCAGGAAATAATGAATACAGTAACAATCACAAATATCATCATAAAATGGAAACAATAATCATTATAAAATGGAAACATTTGAACCCTAAGCTCCAGCCACAGTTGTTGTAAGTGCTTTAATGTGTTATTTCTTTCACTTAATCCTAGTAATAACTGTGTGAAAAGCTATTACCACCATTTTACAGAAGAAACCCAGATAAAAAATAATTTACACAAGAACACAGAAATTTCAGTTTCTAAATCAAAGCTAAAGAGCAAAGCAGGCTAGGAGTAGTTGATTTAAGACTGGAAATGTTCCTATAATCCATTAGAAAAAAATGGATGCCACTTAAAGCGATTGAAAAACATTAAGAAAAACTCCAAAGCTGATTTATCTTATTAACAATCAATGAAAGATATAAGTGATTTTTCACGCTTGCATTTGTTGAACTTCCACCATGAAAACTGAGACTTTTAGAGTAATCTAGTAGGACATTAAGAAAAAGAAGAAAAAGCCAGAAGGAATAGTATTGTAAATATGTTTTAAAGTGGTTGTCAATAAATTTTCTAAATGTAGTTAAGACTTTACACTTAATATAATTAGCTATGACAATTATAATGAAAACAAATGTAGCAGCTAACACTTACATAGTGTTTATCATGTGGCAGGCACTATTCTCATTCAGTTTAATAATTCACCTAACACTAATAACCCAACTGACTGATATGGAAAATAAGAAAGAACAATGTAAAGTAACTTGCCTAGGTTGACACAGCTAGCAAATAACAGAACAGGACTCCAATCCAGGCAATACAGTATGGTTTCAGAGTCTTTGTTCCTTACTAACAAGCTATATGAAAAACTGGAAAAAAAACAAATCTGTGCTCTTAATCAGTAACAATCATTTAACCCAGAACTTTTCTATAGAATGAAAATATACAATTCTGCACCTCTGGGCAAGTGTCCTTTTTGTCTAGCAACAGAATAAAAAAATACATTATCAACCAACATTTAAAATGAGACTAAGTTGGGGTGCCTAGGTGGCTCAGTCAGTTGAGTGCCTGACTCTTGATTTTGGCTCGGGTAATGATCTTACAGTTCCTGAGATCAAGACCTGCATCGGGCTATACAATGACAATGTAGAGCCTGCTTGGGATTCTCTCCCTCCCCGGCTCATGGGTGGTGCTAGCTTCTCCCCCCCCCCCACTTTCTCTCTCAAAATGAAAAAACAAACATTAAAAGATAAAATAAGGGTGACTGGGTGGCTCAGTTGGTGAAGCATCCAATTTTGGCTCAAGTCATGATCTTGTGGTTCATGGGTTTGGGCCCTGCAACAGGCTCCATGCTGACACTGCAAGAGCCTGCTTGGAATTCTCTCTCTCTGCCCCTCCCTCACTTGTGCTCTCTCAAAAAATAAACTTTAAAAACACAAATAAAATAAGAGTAAGTAAATAGTTCGTAAAAAGTGAGGAAGTATGTAATAGATTAGGCACTTTAAAGAAATATTTTACTTCAGTCTTTCTCGGAATATTTTATAAAATGCTTATTACTATGTAGAAATATTTTAAAATGAGACTCTCTCATATAATACACATCACATGGTATACATATTTTTAAATAACTTAAATGGAAATTCTCACTAAAGGATTTTTAGATTCTAGTTACCCAAACAGACTTTTGCACATCACTTATGATTTCATTAGCTGTTCAGACAATAATGCAATAAATTTAAATTTGAAAGATCAGCCATATAAATTGCATTAAACCTAGAAATCATGGCTTTTGAAATTTATACTGTTTTATACTACAACTACTGTGTTTATATCACTAATAAGCCCTTTCAAAACTCTGCTGTCAATCTAAAGGAAAATTAACTACATAAGAGTAGCTTATGTAGGTTTATGTAGATAATGAATCTGCAAACTCCTAACTAACCATAAAAATAAAACCCTAAAGTTCGTCTAAAAGACAGTCTGTTAACAATCACCTACTAATAAAATCAAAATATTTAAAAGCCATACTGTGAAATAAAAACACTTAACAATCAGGGGTGCCTGGGTGGCTCAGTTGGTTAAGCATCTGACTTTGGCTCAGGTCATGATCACACAGTTTGTGAGTTCAAGCCCTGCGCACAGCTTTGTGCTGGCAGCTGAGTCTCGACCCAGTTTCAGATTCTGTATCTCCCTCTCTGCCCCTCCCCCGCTCACACTCTGTCTCTCTCTCCTGCAAAAATAAACATTAAAAAAAAAATTCATTATTCCACCACTGCTTTGCATACATGCAGAGAAAAGTCAGATGAATTCATAATATAATGTTAAAGAAAGGATGTAGTTTTTGGTCCTTTGACCAAGTCATCCACATTGACAAGTTAAACTTACACTTAAATGATACTTATGTTTCTAAGTAAACAGGTTTCCAAGTCTTTGAAATACAGTAAAATTATTTTACATAAGAGCATCAAGGCCGCCTTTATTTTTTTTGAGGGGGCGGACACAAGGGCAGGCATATGAGAAGGGGAGAGGAGCAGAGAAAGAGAGAATCTTAAGCAGGCTCCTTGCTCAGCACAGGAGCCCAACCCAGGACTCGATCCCACCCATGACCTGGGATCATGACCTGAGCCAAAATCAAGAGTTGGATGCTCAATTGATTGAGCCATCCAGGTGCCCCAAACCACAATGTCTTCTTCATAATTCTGAAGTCCACAAAGCTGGAAAAACACGGAGTTTTTAATACTTGGTGTAAATGGTCATTCACTTTCCTGCAGATATATTAATGGGTTTTATTACAGGATGTCTCAGATCCAGCTGAAGATCTTAAAATTACACTTTTCTAAAATCTAAAAAACATGTGGCCCCAGGAGATTTTGAAAAAGAGACTGTATACATATATTCTAAGTTGTTACCTGATATTCAGAATCCAGTCTAAATGAAGAGTCTCTGGAGTGATAGGTATCATTTAAACTATTTCCTCTGCTTCCAGACATCATCCTAGCACTTAAAGAGCCGGATGGTTGAACAGAAATTCTTCTTGGGATCCTTGAAGGTTTAGACTCCATTCTTAAAGTTTCCTGCAAAATGTAAATTTTGATTAATTGTCTTTGGAAAATCATGGAAATCTTAGGTTCTTTCTTTCTTTCTTGGGGAGGGGTGGGGGGTGGGCAGTGAAGGGCAAAGGGAGTGGGAGAAAGAAAATCCCAAGCAGGCTCGACCCTGAGCCTGATGAGGAGCTTGATCTTACGACCCTGAGATTATGACCTGAGCCAAAATAAAGAGTCAAATGTTTAACTGACTAAGCCACCCAGGCGTAATCATCAACTCAAATCAAGAATTAACCATGCAAATTAACTGTATCAGGCATGGGGAATTATGAGACTATCAAAACTCTTCTTCTACAAGGCAGGAATCTAAAGTCCATCAAAGGCTTCCTATTGCCCATAAAACGAAGCAAGCTGATAAAAGTGGGATGAGGAACTCAGGTTGTTGCCAAAGCTTGGGCTCTTTTCCTTAGTAATTTCTCTCTATAGAATCCTACACAAATTTGTAGGATTTTTCAAAAATGAGGATAACTTCTAAATTTTCTTTACTAAATATTCCTTAACCTACACCAAGAGTCCCAACAGCTATGCATGATCTTTTAACTATGCAGGTATCTCCTACTTTTCAAAAGTCTATGTTATGCTACTTCACCTGTTTTCACTAACCAGAAGAAATCCAAAGAGAATTTTTGCTTTTATAAAAAGAAGGCAATGAGGTACCTGGGTGGCTCAGTTGGATACACATCTGACTCTTGATTTTGGCTCAGGTCATGATTTCAGGGTCCTGAGATCAAACCCTGTATTGTGCTCTGTATTGGGGTGGAGCCTGGGTGGGATTCTCTCCCTCTCCTGTGATGCATGCACACAGGCACACTCTCTCTCAAAAACAAAAAAAGGTGAAAAGTGAAAAAAAAACATTCAGTATTTGTTTTGCAGCAAGCCATTATAGAGGCAATGTGTACTGAGTAGCAAGTGACAACACCAACCTCCTTTCCCAGGAACTACATTCCTGGCCTTGGCATCAAGTTCCCATAACTTTAAACTGTGTCTATGAGTTTCTGTGCTTTACCTCAATGTATTTTATGCAACCATTAACAAGAGGCTGCCTAAGGTGCCAGAAAAGTCTGGCAACAAGAGGTTATTTTTTGGGCTGGGAACATTCAATAGTTTTCTCACATAAACTAATGGTATTTGCTTCTTCTCTTTACACCAATTTCAGCTTACAAACAGTTTCACAGAAATGCTCTACTTTTGGACAGAGGTGGACACCTGTGTCTATATGAACAGAAACATACAACATGTACTCTTCTATGTCTGGTTTTATTTGCTTAATATTGTATTTGTGAGAGTCATTTGTGTCGCTGTATGTAGCTGTTGTAAGTTCACTTTAATTGGATTGTACGGTCTTTTACTATATCAATACACGTAATTTATTTTCCTATTCTACTGTGGATGAACACTGAATCGGTTCCAGTTCTAGGCTATTACAAGTAGTACTGCTATAAAGACTTCCAAACATATTTTTTAATATTTATTTTTGAGAGAGAGAGAGAGAGAGAGAGAGAGAGAGAGAGATACAGTGTGAGCAAGGGAAGGGTAGAGAGGGAGGGAGACATAGAATCTGAAGCAGGCTCCAGGCTCTGGGCAGTCAGTACAGAGCTTGATGTGGGGCTCAAACCCACGAACCATGAGATCATGACCCAAGCCAAAGTTGGATGCTTAACTGACTGAGCCACCCAGGCGCCCCTCACATTATTTTTATAAATTAATAAACTTTAAAAATTTTCTGGGGAAAGGATTTAGAAATCTAAATCCTCATTTAGAAATGAGGCCACTGGATAACTGAGAAACCACCAGTCTTGAGAGGAGAAAGAAGAGAAGGGCAAAAGAAAGTCGCAAATAAAAAAGAAATAATAATCTCAACTTTTCCCTCACTTTCAATGTCAAAAATTCCCTTACTGTTCTGGTAATGGATTGAAATTAAAGCAACTACAAACAGATGCACTTCACTTTCCTGGCATGCTGCTTGTATTTAAAGAATGTGCTTTACCAAAATATTCAAATTTAAACATTTAAAGTAAAAATACCTAATTTATTTTTGGCATGTAACCTTATTAACTTACCTACCTTGGATCAATCACAACTTTCTACCTTAAAAGTTACTACAAAAGAACTATCAACAATAGCCAAAGTATGGAAAGAGCCCAAATATCCATCGATGGATGAATGGATAAAGATGTGCTATATATACATATACAATGGAGTATTACTCGGCAATCAAAAAGAATGAAATCTTGCCATTTGCAACTACATGGATGGAACTGGAGGGTATTATGCTAAGTGAAATTAGAGAAACACAAAAATCATATGACTTCACTCATAGGAGGACTTTAAGAGACCAAACAGATGAACATAGGGAAGGGAAACAATAATATAAAAACAGGGAGGGGGACAAAGCATAAGAGAGACTCATAAATATGGAGAACAGAGGATTGGGAGGGTGGGTGTAGGAGGGGGGATGGGCTAAATGGGTAAGGGGCACTAAGGAATCTACTCCTGAAATCATTGTTGCACTATATGCTAACTAATTTGGATGTAAATTTTAAAAAAATAAAATTAAGGGGAGCCTGGGTGGCTCAGTCAGTTAAGCGTCCGACTTCGGCTCAGGTCATGAACTCACAGTTTGTGAGTTCAAGCCCCGCATCGGGCTCTGTGCTGACAGCTCGGAGCCTGGAGCCTACTTCGGATTCTGTGTCTCCCTTTCTCTCTGCCCCTCCCCTGCTCATGCTCTGTCTCTCAAAAATAAATAAATGTTAAAAAAATTTTTTTTAAATAAAACAAATTAAATTAAAAAATAAAAATAAAATAAAATGTAACAGCACACAGAAAAAAATACTACAAAAGAAATTTCCTTTGCTGATCATATTTACTTTAAAAACATGGTATGAGGCGGTAACAGAAAAGATGAAGAGGAAAAAACAGTAGGAAATATACAACAAACATGAAAACACAAATGCATGATCAATTAAAATCATTCCACTAAGAATATCTAGCTAATGAGAAACCACAGTAAAAATTATACTGAGATATGATTAGATCAAAGAAAGCTTATCAAAAAAGGTCAGTTTTGAACTTTCTGTTAAAACATGACAGGTTATCCTAGGGGCGCCTGGATGGCTCAGTAGGTTAAGCCTGCACTTTGGCTCAGGTCATGATCTCAAGGTTTGTGAGTTCGAGCGCCACATCAGGCTCTGTGCTGACAGCTCAGAGCCTGGAGCCTGCTTCAGATTCTGTGTCTCCCTCTCTCTTTACCCCTCCCTTGCTCACACATTCTCTCTCTCTTTCAAAAATAAATAACTATTAAAAAAAATGACAGGTTATCCTTATGCATCTATTTGCCCCTCTTTCCAAAACCTTTATAAGACAATAAGTGAAACCAAAGGCTTTAACCATGAAAAAAGAACAGCAAGGGGGCCACACAAAGCAAGAGATCTTTTTTTAAATTTTTTTTAATGTTTATTTACTTTTGAGAGACAGAGCGGGGGAGGGGCAGAGAGAGAGAGAGACAGACAGACAGACAGACAGACACAGAATCTGAAGCAGGTTCCTGGCTCTGAACTGTCAGCACAGAGTCCAATGTGGGGCTTGAACTCACCAACTGTTAAGATCGTGACCTGAGCCGAAGTTGGAGGCTTAACCAACTGAGCCACCTAGGTGCCCTGAAAGCAATAGATTTCAATGTGTATTTGGAAAATCTAGAGAAGGAGAAGTATAATAATTAAGCAGAGAAGATAAAACTATACCCTAGGCACTTAGAAAGAGATAGAAACTAAAAACAAAACATTTGGCCTTAGCACACTAAAAAGAACCAAGACCTGAAAAGTACCATAAAAAAAGATGCATGGGGTTGAAAGTGAGCTGAATTAAAATCTGTAGCTGGAACGGTAAAACTCCAAATTCTTCCCCTAGCTTCATTCTTCCAAAAGTCAGAATAAGGCTTCTTCAGAATAAGGATTTCACAGGCAATCCACCTCACTTAAGCATACAATCATCTTTACAGGGGTAAATGTAAAAAAAATAAAACAAAATCTATACATGTTCAATACGGAGACCTGAAAACTTTTTCCTGGTCCTATTTCTACAATATTGCCATAAAATTAAGGCATTTTTACTGTTGGATCACCAAACAAAACACCAGAGGAGTAAGATTTCTGGACACTGACATTTGGACTGCCCCCGGTTACAAAGCTAGTTTGCCACATAAACATCCTACTCCACAGCAAAGTCTACTAGTCACCAAGAGTTTCTAATCAGTTTTTTTTTTTTTTGGAGTGAGGGAGTGGCAGAGGGAAAGGGACAGAAAGAATCTTAGGCAGACTCCATGCCCAGCGCAGAGCCTAATCTGGACTCTATCTTACAACCCTGAGATCATGACCTGAGCTAAAACAAGAGTTGGATGCTTAACCAATGGAGCTACTCAGGCGTCTCTCTAAACAGTTTTAGTGTTTCCTTCAAACAGTAACAATAAGGATCACTAAGTAAGTGTCCAAAGAAATCCTCCAATTTGAAAGAAAGACCAGAGTAAAAAAAAAAAAAAAAAAAAAAAGGAACTTAAAGAAAATTTAAGGAGATAACTACCCTCCTCAAAGGGATCAAAAGACATCTATTCATTAAATAACAGTCCTTAAGAAAGCAATCAGATGATAATAAAAATCTTGTGTGGCCCATTTAAAATGGGATATGCTTTTTAAAAAATGTGATACATTCATCTAAATTCAATATAACTATTAAGAATAAATTGAGAAATCCTCTTAGAAGTAGAAAATACAACCTTAAATTAAGAGAATTAACCAGGCAAATTACTATCTGACTTTAACCATGGTGAAAGAGAAGAAAAATTACCAAAGAAATAGGAACCTTTCTATTAATTTAAAGATATAAATCTCCACATTGAAAGGGCTCTAGATTACCCAGCAGGATCAAAGAAAAAAAGACCAACACTAATCACAATTTATCATCTTGAAATTTGAGAACACGAGAAATGAAGGGAAGACCCCCTACTGGCTTCTTAATTACAACTTTAAAAACGCTTAAGACAATTAAGCAATTGCCTGTAGTACTGAGAAAAAGGTTTAGCCTTGAATTCCCATCTAGCAACTAAGTGTAAGGTGGCGAATAGGACACATTTTCAGACATTCAAGATCTTTAAAACAAGATAAAGAAAAAAAAAAAAACAAGAAAAAAAGTCAAAGGAAGCTAAATGAAGAACATATCCTAGAAAAATGAGAGTGTAGGGGCGCCTGCGTGGCTCAGTCGGTTGAGCGTCCGACTTCAGCTCAGGTCACGGTCTCGCGGTTCGTGAGTTCAAGCCCCGCGTCGGGCTCTGGGCTGATGGCTCAGAGCCTAGAGCCTGGAGCCTGCTTCCGATTCTGTGTCTCCCTCTCTCTCTGCCCCTCCCCCGTTCATGCTCTGTCTCTCTCTGTCCCAAAATTAAAAATAAACGTTAAAAAAAAAAATTTTTTTTTTAAAAAAGAAAAGAAAAATGAGAGTGTAAAGAAACAGACATGGAACCCAGGAAACTTAAGTAAAAGAAACTCCAGACACAGAACACAGGAAACAGTTCCAAAGATATATAGGAAGCACAGGGAACAGCTAATCCAGACTGGAGCAGGATCCCAGATAATGAAAGCAAAGTTCTAAGGGGGGTGGAGGAAATCATAAGGAAACTATTTTGGCATGTGTCAGAGACCATTATAAAATTGGGAGGGGCGCCTGGGTGGCTCCGACTCTTGCTTTTGGTTCAGATCATCTCATAGCTCCTGAGATGGAGCTGGGTTGACAGCGCTGAGCTTGCTTGGGGATTCTCTCTCCCCCTTTCCCTTTGTCCCCCCACCCCCAAATAAATACATAACTTAAAAAAAAAATTGGGAAAAAAATGCTGAGCACAAAGAACAAATGGCAAATTAGTTTTCTGTTAGGAAAAGTTATTTTTCAAAAAAGGGGGTGTTTGGCAAAGTGAACCTTAAAATTTACATAGTTATAATAATGTAAACAAACTACTGAATCAATAATTTTGCTACAAACATGCTGTGGAATACAGGTGATTGGAGAAGACAAGGGTGAATAGGAAAAATACATATAATAGTGAAAAATTATTAAATAGTATAATAAACACATTATTTAGAAATATGAAGATAAATTCTAGAACAGCTAAAAAGTTGAGGGTCAGTGCCTTTGGAAAGAGACTGGGAATGAAGGGTGGGGCAAAAGACTTCTCTCCTTTTAAGTAGGATGACCATATTTCCTGGTTTGCCTGGCATGGCCAGAAAAGTCCTAATTTGTGCTCATTATCCCAAGACAACTATTAATAGTCCTTGGTTTGTCTCTTAAAAGTGGCCTGGTTTGGATGATAAAGCATACAGTCACCTAACAAATCTTTTCTACCTTCAGTTTTTTATAAACCATTTATAATATACTATACAAAATTTTTTTTTATTAAAGAGGATTATGAATTTGACCTTTAAAAAAGGTTTGCATTAGTAGTAAGAATATCACTGGTTAAATACAGACATTCAAAAACCCATAAATGATTTAACAAGTACCAGATTTATCATTTAATTAAGAAGTCTTAAAAATACTAAACAAGGGATATATTTGTGATAAGTATAGAGACACAAATTTTGTTTTAAAAGATACAGGCCTGCAGCCAGTTCTTTAACAATTATGCTTCTTAATCATACCTTATAGTTACTTTGTATTTATACCAACCTTACTTGCAGAATGAAACTAACCTAGTAGGAAATCTGCTCAAAACAAACCTCTCGGGAGAAGGCAAAGAGGCAGAGTCCTCTGAGATATATAATTTATACTGCATAAAACTATTTTTGGCAACTCCTCTATATAAATTGATTGAATTCTGACAATGTAGGTGTTACCAGAAAACTTACATAACTTGGTTGCATAAGATGTAGGTTGAAAGCACAAAAAAACTGTAGAAAAAAATAAAATGTGCAGGTCCTTGGAAGACTTCTACCAGACCACCTACAATGTGGACTGCTACCAGACCATATACAAAGTATTATGGAGGCATCTTTTCAAGCCTAGATGCTTAGTGTGTGTGCTAGGCACATTAATTAACACTAAACAAAGGTATGCGGTCAGAGGATAACATTGAGTATGAACACTGAGATAGTGACTAAGAAGATGTTGTAGACAGGTAGAAAACAAACCACATAAATAACCATATAACTTAAATTGTTGTTAAGTGCTATAAAATAAAGGTGTAAACAAGAATGGACTATCGGAAAAAAGTATTTGAAGCTTTAACCAAAACTTAAAGAGTACAGCACAATAAAGTTCATGTGTCAGTGTAATAGTTTCTCAGGTTTTTCTAACACTATTATGCCTTTAAATCTAAATTTCTTTAGATTTGATTCCAGAGTTACACAGCTCTCTTTCTGTATGGTAATAAAATAAACATATCACCAAGGTGTGAGACACCTTTGCACAAGTATAGGACCCTGAAAGCTCTGATGCTGACACACTGAAATTCTTGATAATTTCATCCTTGAACTCCTGTTTTATAAGTGAAGTCAGGAGAGCAGAGCATGAGCGTGAGCCGAAGGGGTATGTAACTATCTGGAATACCTTCCTACTCAAGTTGCATATAGTACTGATGACTACTATGAAACTTCCACAACACAATTTATACTCTCTTTAAGCCCCATGCAAGTCCTAGGCATCACGGGTCTACCCACATTATGTGTTCATGTTCCTTATCACCATATTTGACTAGTAAGCTGAAGCACTGCTAGCTCCAAGGGGCTGATTTTCCATTCTCCAGACTTGGTTTGAATGCAGAAAGAAGGAAACGAGCCACAAAAATCTTTTGATCAATTTGAGAGTTTTACTTTATTGAACTTTTCAACTTTGGAAATCAGAGGTCTCTTAGGTGAAGACTCTCTGGAGCAGATATTTAACTGCTAGTCTACCTAATTAGTTGTGATTTTACCCTGTTAAGTGTACCCTCACCTTGAGGCATTTTAATAATGACTGACATAAGCAACAGGAGTGGAATACAGGTGTTCATATCAACTCCACAATTTATATAGTACGTTCATCTCATAAACCTGTAACTTGTTAGCTACTAGAAAAATTGATTATTTTTTTTTGTAGATAATATCATTCTGCTAGGTTTCCTAAGAAACTCTCTGAAGAGCTCTTTAAAACAAGTTCATGTTTTCCAGTGACCTGAACATTTTAAAAGATCTTTAGATTTAAAAAAAAAATGTGTTTTCTACCTATAAACAGCACAATTCAAATCTATTCTGTGGCAAAAATAATTCCTTACACCTTCTCTTAGTTCAGATAAAAAGCCTAAAAGAATTCCATGTCATCACCTGACATGCAAAATTCTGTAATTCTGCACCTTGATGTTATCTGCAAATTATCAAGATCTCATAATCACATGTTAAATGCAACTAAAAAATTTTCTCACAACACTGGAATACAAACAAATTAAAATTGAATTTTACAATGTTTACCAGCAAGACTTTACTTGGACATCAAGGGTACTCTGGGTAAACCAACAAAGTTAGTCTCTAAAAATACCATACTAAGATCTGTCTAAAGCAAACTCATCATTAATCCACACACCTTCTTTTGTATTTCATTCTACTAGTAATACACCATTTCCAACCAAACTTTTTTTTAATACCTTAAAAAGAAAAGCCTAAACTCTTTGGCTCAGCATCCAGAACTCTAACCTACTGTTTCCAGTTAATTTCCAATTACTACCTTAAAAAAAAAATTCCTAGTTCCAGTTCATTCAACTTTTAAAAGTTACTGACTACTGGGGCGCCTGGGTGGCTCAGTCGGTTGAGCGTCCGACTTTGGCTCAGGTCATGATCTCACAGTTTTTGAGTTCAGGCCCCAGGTTGGGCTCTGTGCTAACAGCTCAGAGCCTGGAGCCTGCTTCGGATTCTGTGTCTCCTTTCTGCCCCTCCCCCACTTGTGCTCTGTCTCTCAAAAATAAATGTAAAAAGGGGCGCCTGGGTGGCGCAGTCGGTTAAGCGTCCGACTTCAGCCAGGTCACGATCTCGCGGTCCGTGAGTTCGAGCCCCGCGTCAGGCTCTGGGCTGATGGCTCGGAGCCTGGAGCCTGTTTCCGATTCTGTGTCTCCCTCTCTTTCTGCCCCTCCCCCGTTCATGCTCTGTCTCTCTCTGTCCCAAAAATAAATAAAAAATGTTAAAAAAAAAAAAATAATAAAATAAATGTAAAAAAAGAATTTTTTTTTAGAGTACTTTTTTTTCCCTGAGTACTTTCAATATGCCAGGTGGGGTGCTAAATTCTCAAAATATAAAAAAAAAACTATCTCCTGAACTCATACTTAAGGGGTACAGGGAGTGAATAGAATAAAAATAAATAAATACATAAATAACTCCAATAAAATACAAATACCAAAAATATACAAAATGCTATGGAAGAGAATCATACGTTCTTGATAGATTATTCAAAGCAATCTTCCCTCAAAACAATGAAAAATATTAGACTGAAATATAAAGAGCATCCTCTTAAGAGCAATGAAAGGTTGACAAAATAAGGAATTACTAGGTCAACAATGAAGGGGAAATGGGACTCTAAGAGATATGAAGATACAGAAGCTACTTCTGCCCCTGGGAGCATTTGTAAATTCCCCAAAATTTAAATTTTCATTTTACCACTCTTGTGGAAGAAATCAAAGCCCAGGATATGCACAAGGCATGGTTGTACACATATTAATTTCACTAGTCTCCCAACTTTTCTGTTTATTTTTTAATAAAGTTTATTTATTTGGGGGGAGGGGGCAGGTGGAGAGAGAATCCCAAGCAGGCTCCATGATATCAGCATGTGCCTGACACAAGGCTCGATGCCACGAACCTTGAGTTCATGACCTGACCTGAAATCAAGAGTCTGACACTTAACCAACTGAGATATCCAGGCACCCCTCTGCTTGAATATTGTCAAGAAAAGTCAAACTAATCAAATAAAATTGGGATTAAGTGTCACCCCACTGCTTCATGGAAAGCCACAAGAGACCATCATTCCAACACCTAACATATCAAGAATGAGCCAGATAATCTATAAAATCATTTTTCTTGAGTCCACCAAAGCTGAGGCTACAAGGCAAACAGACGAATTGAAATACAAAGAATGGTAAGCCCCTCCAAAAGAAATAAAACAAAGGAGGCCATCAAAAAAGCTGGTAACACAATAGCACTGCTAGGAATTTACCCAAGGGATACAGGAGTACTGATGCATAGGGGCACTGTACCCCAATGTTTATAGCAGCACTCTCAATAATAGCCAAATTATGGAAAGAGCCTAAATGTCCATCAACTGATGAATGGATAAAGAAATTGTGGTTTATATACACAATGGAGTACTACGTGGCAATGAGAAAGAATGAAATATGGCCCTTTGTAGCAACGTGGGTGGAACTGGAGAGTGTTATGCTAAGTGAAATAAGCCATACAGAGAGGGACAGATACCATATGCTTTCACTCTTATGTGGATCCTGAGAAACTTGGCGGAAACCCATGGGGGAGGGGAAGGAAAAAAAAAAAAGAGATTAGAGTGGGAGAGAGCCAAAGCATAAGAGACTCTTAAAAACTGAGAACAAACTGAGGATTGATGGGGGGTGGGAGGGAGGGGAGAGTGGGTGATGGGTATTGAGGAGGGCACCTTTTGGGATGAGCACTGGGTGTTGTATGGAAACCAATTTGACAATAAATTTCATATATTGAAAAAAAAAAAAAAGGCTGGTAACAGCCAAAATTTATCAAATTCTTAAATACACAAAGACAAATATTTGTTAGTGTAAGACACTTTAATAACTCTGGGAGCCTCAATACAAGGTAAGTCTTTTACACAGGCCTCCACTGAGTGCTCATAACAAAGAATGAGGACAGACAGGAGACTGGAAAGTCTTACTCTCTGCAGCATGACGATCCACGACCTGCCTATGTTTAAGAAAAGAAAAGAAAAGGAGAACTTGAAGAAGCTCGTCCATGCTCCAGATCCTGCAGGAGTACAAGGTGCGAGTGGCTGTTGCTAATAAAGGGTATGAAACCCACTTCCAGCACAGATTCTAAACTGATACAAGGCTGTGGTCTGTATGTAGCTACTACAGAAAGACTATGAAACCTGCTTGCCCAAGATCCTCCATCAATACAAGGCAGAGATCAGTTGCTTTTGGGGTGGGGTAGGGGAGATGGCAGAGTTTTGCATGCACTCTACACTCTAGAAGGCAGCAAGAAGGACAGAAATCTGAGGACCAGGCACAGAGAGCTTGCCTAAGATTAGAGAAAGATGTACAGAACTAAGTACACTTCCTTTTGCCCCAAGCTTTGTTCCAAATAAGAAAGGTAGCTTACTGCTGAGAGAGTTGTAACAAATTGAGACCCCTTAATGCTAGATGTGCAGGGCCTGAAGGAAGTTGAGGCTACTGAAAGAAAACTTATATCCTCTAGTATCCAAGGCCTCACACTAAGCACTATGTAGTGACAGTCTACTACTGGAGTACTCTAAAGGTAAATAAAGTGATAATAAATTTCAAACCTGACCCAACTACAGACTAAACCAACACAACCCATCACACTGTCTGACAAAAGTGGATTATGTCCAATGTCCACATTCAGGCTTAAATATTATTTATTTCAGTCTCTTCTTTTACTTACAATGTTCGGCATTTAAACAAAAGTTATAAGACACACAAAAATACAAGGGAAAAAAGAATCAACCCACCGCTAGGAGATAAGAGAGTCGGGCAGAACCAGATGAATATGGCTCCAATGTTAGCAAAGTGGAAAACTGATGCATTTAACAGTAAACTAAGCAAAACTAAAAACTAGGGAACTGGAAAATAGGCTAGAAGAAAATTATCAAGCATGAAGCAGAGAAAAACAGATGGTGGTAAATATAGAAGAGAGGGCTTCAAAGATACTAAAAGAAGACTAAGGAAGTCTACCATATGTTTAGGTGGAATTACAGAAGGAAAGGACCAGGACAGAGAAAAAAAAAATTGGAGATACTGGCTGAAAGTGTTTCAAAAGTGACAAAGGATTAGAGTCAGAAAGCCCAGCAGATATCAACTAGAATAATTAGCAATTACATCAATACTCACTGAAAATTATGCTTAAACTGAACATATTATGCTCACTAAAAATTCTGCTTAAAAACAACAAAAACCTGAAAATGCCATGGGAGCACTGATTGGAAATAAACAAAAGTTCCAGATGAGAAAGACTTCAGAAAAGGGAACGTCTGTCTTGACCTTTGAAGAATAATAGAAAAAGGAGGATGCATAAAAATGCTAAAGCATGTTGAAGAACTGGAAAATAGAAAATGATCTGAGTGCCAGAGTGAAAGGGATGGTATGGGAGAGATGAACAGAAAGGGTGCTAAAGGGAATTCGTAAAACAGGTTATATCCATACTGTAAAGGCAACCTTGTGTTCTCTGCTCAGGAGTTCGTACTTTAACAATACAATGGTTTTCGGGGAGCCTGGATGGCTCAGTGGGTTAAGTGTCCGACTTTGGCTCAGGTCATGATCTCCCAGTTCATGGGTTCAAGCCCCACATCAGGCTCTGTGCTATTAGCTCAGAGTCTGGAGTCTGCTACAAATTCTGTCTCCCTCTGTCTCTGCCTGTCCCCTGTGCACATACACGTGCTCTCTCTCAAAAATAAACATTAAAAAAAAAAATGATAGTTTTGAAGCTTTTACCACTAGTAATTTGTATATTATTTTTCTCTTAGGACCCCATAAATTATGTTCCTGACAAACAGAACTTTCAAAGATGAAACAATTAGTAACCCAACAAAACTCTGTCTAGTTTTGCCTAGTCTTAATAAACACATAAACATCTTCCTGCATTTCTTATAATACTGAAAGTAATTAATTTTAATACCTTTGTGGAATAAGGGAGCACAATCTAATACTATGGACTACAGGCTCGGGAGCTACTGAAGATTTTGAAATACCATCAGCTAAAAACAAACACCCCCCCCCCCCACAAGTTTCTCCCCAATTAAGGACAAGTTATCAGAAAGAAACATACTGGCTCCAAGGCAAATTAAAGAGGATCCAAAAGTAAATGGATAGAAGGCATATTCAATACATCAAATAGAAAAGAATTCTATGGGGGGCGGGGGGGATGAGAGAGATTATTCAGAATGATGAAAAACAAACATATTTTTCTTTTTTGGCAGGGAGCTGGGAGTGGTAGACAAAAAAAAAACAAAAAAAAAAACAAAAAAACACAAGCTGAGTTTTAAAGAAATGAGTAGCCTGAAATATATGTAAGAGATCTAGAAGCACATTGGAAATAGTTTTGAAAACACAGGACAGCAGCCTGGGGTGATAAGAGATTTTAAATCACTTACACACTGATCTACTTACTTTTCCTCATACACATAGGCTATCTCCCTGCCCTTTGATTTCACTGTACCTTCTACATGGTAAGCCTAAGTGCTTGCCTCCACTAATTATGTCTAATAAGTAGAATTTGGGGCACTATGAAAAAGTAAACTGAAAAGCTTCAGGCAGTATAGTTAAGTGTTTTACTTAAGACCAAAGGAGTCCTACCTATTACCCTACTTAACATAAAGTTTTCTTTGAGCACTACCACAAATTGTTTACCAAGCAGGGCTTGGATTTTTGGTTACCAAAGTTGGAAAACTTACTAATTCCTAAGATCAGAGAAATGATAGCATAATGTTATAGTTTTTCACTGATTCTGCCTATAAAGGAATCTCTTAAATAGCATGTATTCTTTGTCACCACTCTTAAGATTATGTTAACAGTCTGTTCAGGATCTGTCAAAAATCACCAAGTTTGGGGTGCCTGGGTGGCTCAGTTGGTTAGGCGGCCGACTTCGGCTCAGGTCATGATCTCGCGGTCCGTGAGTTCGAGCCCCGCGTCGGGCTCTGTGCTGACAGCTCAGAGCCTGGAGCCTGTTTCAGATTCTGTGTCTCCCTCTCTCTGACCCTCCCCCGTTCATGCTCTGTCTCTCTCTGTCTCAAAAATAAATAAATGTTAAAAAAAATTAAAAAAAAAAAAAAATCACCAAGTAGTCAAAAACCAAATAACCAGACTAACATAAAGGCCCCAGCCTGATCTATATCAACAAAGTACAGCCCACACCTAAGACTTTTCCTTTCAGAAATCAAGATTAAGATACTAATTAAGATAGAAATAAATAGGAACCTGAGGCTAAGCACAATAAATTAAGCATTGCCCAATTTTTAGTATAAAAGCCAATTTCTAACTATTTGCAGAAATATGGTAGTTAAGGGGCCTCTGGGTGGCTCAGCTGGTTAAGTATCTGACTCTTAATTTTGGCTCAGGTCACGATCTCATGGATTCTGAGTTTGAGCCCATATTTGAGCTCCAGATTCTGTCTCACTCTATGCTTCCACCCCCAACTCGCTCTCTCTCAAGAAATAAACATTAAAAAAAAAAAAAAAAGACAGTTAAGAATGCAAGCTATGAGGTCTGTCCTTGGTGCGACTCTAAGCTTAATTTCTCTAATGTTTAATTCTTTACCTACAAAATGGGGATAATAATAGTACCAACTTCAAAGGTATATTGTGAACTTTGCTGGACATAATATGTATTCAGCAAATACTCCCTATTATTGAGCAATGCCATCGTCTTTAAAAGATTTTCATACAGCTTTGTAGACATTCTGTTGGCTATTTCATTACTTGAACTTTGTTTTTAACACAGTAAGACTTTTAGTGTCATGCGGATTTATTACAGGAGGATAACTGCTACAGGATGAAGAAATACACTTTGCCCACTGGAGTATGTACATAAATATTGGGAAAAATAAGCATTATTAACATTTTTTCCTGTTATCTCTAACTGGATTTTGTTTTCTTTATATTTAGTTTTCGAAATTTCTTTAATGTACCTGCTCTTCCTTTTGTAATTATGGGAAGCAATTATTTAAAAATGAAAGACATATTTCTTTTTTAAATATAATAAACTCTAGAGAACTCCTAAGAATAATTCCCTAAATTGCAGCACTACTGGTCTACCCTCTTTAGTATCTACTAACCACAAAAGAAAATAAAAAAAAATTAAAGTACTATTCTAGTAATTACTAAGTAGAAAATAAGGTTAAAATCACTCCACAAAACATTTAGAACACCTGAGTATGCTTTAAAATTTTTACTATAAAAAATTTCAAACATATACTAGAGACAATAAACTTCCACATACCAATCAACAGTCTCCAATAATTATCAACATCTGACCTATCTTATAGTCTGTTTTACCATCCTCTATTTCTTTAAGATTTTATCTTTAAGTAATCTCTGCACCCAGCATGGGGCTTGAACTCATAATCCCAAGATCAAGAGTCCCAACGTCTACGCTCTACCCACTCAATCAGCCAGGCACCCCACCATTCTCTATTTTAAAGCAAATCCCAATCAAGATATCTATAAGAGTGCCTATTCTTAAACTGTTCTAAGCAACCTGTGGTAAATTACAAAACATGGCTCTAAATCCCTCCAAGTATGCATACATACCTCCTTGCATTATCATGTTGCCTGTCTGCCCAGAAGAGGCAGACTCTTATTTTCCACATCCCTTGAATATGCGCTAGTCTTGCGAGACTTACTTTGATTAAAAGAATGTAGTGTAAGTGACATCATATGATTTGCAAAGCTGTAAGCCTTACAACTTCCTCTCTCTCTCTCTCTCTCTCTCTCTCTCTCTCTCTCTCTCTCTCTCTCTCTCGGAATGCTGTCGAGACCCCCATGCCATTAAGATGATGACATGGAGCAGAGCCTACATGTTAACTGATACCAACTGTCAGAAATATGAGTGACACCATCTTGGACCTTCCAGTCTGAGAAATCCTACAGCTAAATACTGGTATGTAAGTGAACCCCAGAAAAACCAGAACTGCCCAACAGGCACATAGGGCTGTAAAACAGTAAACAGTAATTTTAATCCACTAGGTTTTGAGGTGGTTTGCTATGTAGCAACAGAGTAAAGCTTCACAATTCATCCTAATTTCTATTTTGCCATAATTATCATTATGTACCCAGTTTCTATGAAAAATCTGATTCTATTACAGGGTCTAATTTAGAATTTGTCTTAAATATCTAGGGGAATTGAAGTTAATGAATTATCAAGAGCACAGTATTACTACACAATAAATTCATGGCATGAAGGCCAAAGTTATCACACAAAATACCAATGTATTTCAATAGCCAGTAGTCTCACAGAATTGCATAGTTATAATTCCATTATTTACATCTATTTGGTATAGTCTTTTAATCAATCTGCTTCTGGGGGAAAAATAATTTTTTTTTGTAAGTGGGAAATCCTAGTGTTTTATGGGTTCTAGTGAACATGGAAATGTGGAAGCTATTTCATTCACACTGGGTGGTCACATCAGAAAGCAGAGAACTCTTTGGGTCTTTAAAAAACAAAACAAAAAAAAAAAAACTGCCTCTGGGTTTGTAGCTGACAGATACTTAGGACAAACATACCCACGTCTTAAAAAATAATCAGAAAAAGGTTTAACATCCTCACGAGAAAACGACTATAGTCTATATACTACCTTATGAGATAATCTGTTTTCCTTTAAAGTATGTATTTAATCTGCTGGGGTACCTAGGTGGCTCAGTCGATTAAGCATCCGACTTCAGCTTAGGTCATGATCTCATGGTTCTTGGGTTCCAGCCCTGCATGAGGTTCCATGCTGACAGCTCAGAGCCTGGAGCCTGCTTCAGATTCTGTGTCTCCCTCTCTCTGCCCCTCTCCCAATCATATTTCTCTTTCTCTCTCTCTCTCTCTCTCAAAAATAAACATTAAGAAAAAAATTAAAATGTAAATATCAAGTTTCAATCTTTAGAGTGGCCACCATTTTAGTTAGTTTTTTTTTTTTTTTTTCTGGAAGGTGAGAGACACATTATACTATAGTGCAATAATAATAGATGAGAACCTAGCTTTTAAAGTTCAGAAGTTGCCCTCTTTTAAAACTGTTGACAAAACTAGGTGGAGAACAGTAGGTGATTTCAAAACCAGGTATTCAACTTATGTAGTCTAACTGGTAGAGCCACAGAGAAATATATTTGAGAGCAAGAAAACCCAGCTTTGATCGATCGCATGACTTCAGACCAGAATAGAAAAGTTAAGATCAATGAAAATTAAACCACAGCCAACTCTCAAATTATAATTTTATCCCTTGCTCTTGGGTTCATCTTACTATCAGCAACTTTTTAAAGACAGTATTTCTATAAAATAATGATTTGTGAGGAGATAAATTATTTCACTATAACAGAATTTTGCTTTAGTGAATTCAATAGATGTTACAAGTAATTCAAAATCTTACTCATTTCACATTGTAATCCTAATGGGATCAGTTGTTAATCTGTTATTTAGGAGTTAAAAGTTAATTAGTTAAGTTTAATTTGCTGGTTAAAAATAAGGTTTGATGCAAACATTTCACTGCCTTCCACTTAAGCATTTCCCACTGTTCTTTATTACTGACAATTATCTGCAGTAACAGAAAAGATGCTGTCAGTAAAGGCAATCTTAAAAATTACTTTTATTGGTCTTAGGGACATAATAGCTCTCCATTTCCAAAGACACAGAGCACTTTCTCAAACAGTAGAGGTTTTTCAAGTCATCTTCCATTCAATTCGTTGCAGCTATGGGAACAAACTGTCCATTCCTAAAACAAAATGGGATACCATGACTTTGCAGTTTCCTTATCAAACTCCTATAGTCTTCTCCACATCTCAGTTCAAGCAATACTTTCTGTACAAATTTCCCCAAAGATTAAGCACCCCTCTTCTGTCCTCCCACAGTACTACTATGTACCTACACTAAGATAATAGCAGTAGTTGTTTATACATTAGTCTCATGACTAAACTGTGAGTTGTAGAAGGCAGATGAGGTGTCCAGCTCATTCTCATAATGTGAAGCCCTGGTCTAGTAGCTGGAATGCAATAAGTTATCAAAAAATGTTTTACATAATTTGATAATTCTGCACTACCATTTTCGTAAAACATAGTATTAAAATGTGGGTAACTCTTGAACATAAGCCAGATGAAGAGTTGTGTAAAATGGATATAGAGCTCATTAAAGATTGGCTGCATGTGAGCCACGAATGAGGTCTCACTTGATTACCTGACATCTTCATGTAGAACATATGTGCAAGTCTATCTATATAAGGGAATCTTTGTACTTTATCTTGGAAAATAAGCACTCTTACCAGTATAGCAGAAAGAGTAATCACTTGTATTTAAGTAGGAATTTTTAATCATTCTTATACAAGACATCTGACCCTGTGTGCAACTTTGAGAAAAGCCAAGACTATGCATATCCACAGGCTGACATCTGAGGCATCATTTAAAGCAAAGGAAAAGCTGTAAAAAGTTCTTATCTAAAAACACTTGCAGCCATTTGCAACTACATGGATGGAACTAGAGGGTATTATGCTAAGCGAAATTAGAGAAAGACAAATACATGACTTCACTCATATGAGGACTTTAAGACACAGAACAGATGAACATAAGGGAAGGGAAGCAAAAATAATATAAAAACAGGGAGGGGGACAAAACAGGAGAGACTCTTAAATATGGAGAACAGACGGTTGCTGGAGGGGTTACAGGACAGGGGGATGGGCTAAATGGGTAAGGGGCACTAAGGAATCTACTCCTGAAATCACTGTTGCACTATATGCTAATTTGGATGTAAATTAAAAAAATAAAAACATTTGTATTATAGAATTTATATAAATACAGGTTACTGGGGGGAAGGAGAAATTACAGGCAGAGTAATATTTTAAGGTTATTCTGACTGGAATATAAACTGGACTTGTATCAATTCCAATTGCTTTTATATACATGAAAAATTCACTTTGAGAGTATTATGTCCCCTAGGTGTTGACTACTACAGGCGACCTCATCCACTTTGGTCCTCACATCAACTCTAGGAAAACTGCCGTTTTCAAGGAAATCTGAAGAGATTTAAAATCGGCAAAATTAAGACTCAAATCCAGGTCTTCGGACCACAACTGTTTCACAAAAGGCTGTAGACCTGTAAAGGAAATACTGACCTCATTTCTGAAACAAAATCTTTATCTTCACCAAAAAAATCTCGTTACACTTTTTGTCTGCCTTGTTAACAACATACTGTTTGGTTTTTAAAACAAAAATTCATTTTTAACCTTACCTCTTAGTTGTAAACAGAAAGGGAGGAAGGGGAGGTTTAAGTAAAAATAAATAAAAGTCCTACAAAAAACAAACAAAAGACACCTTACTAAATTCAGTTTCACTTTGGCACATTTACTCTCAATAGTGCCAAACGACACTAGTGAGGAATCCATTACCAGGGTAGATTTCCCCCGTATATTACTATCTATCTGTGTACGTACGAAAAAAAATAATTGTAGTATTTTATGGTGTGTGTTTGTACATGTTCATCTTCACTACGCAGTTCCATCAAAATGAGGGAATATTCTACAAATCGTGCCTTCCATATTTTTACTTCTTCTACCAACAGGTTCGTTTTTATACATACCACCAACTATTTCAACTCGAAGAACATACAAATTTATCACAACACAAAGCAACTCTCAAAGTATCACGATATTCAAGAAACAGGGCGATCAACGAGCAAAGCGCCACCGCAACTTAAGGGGCTTAGCAAAGTCCCTTCAATTCGAGACCGGGTTGGCAGAGGCCCAAACTTCCCCGCCTTCCACACCGCGCTCCTTAAATACTTCACTCGTGACACGCCCGGCCCGCAGGGCTCTGGAGGACCCTCCTTACCCCGAGTCAAGAGCAGGCCTCCAAAGGCCAAGATAGGGCCGAAACCCCCAGCCCTTGCCAACAACACGTCCTTAAGGAAGACGTACAATCTGCCCCTCCACCCGTCACAAACTCCACCACGAGATGAAAGGCCACCGGCAGAGGCCTGCGCCCAGTCTCCCTTCGTACCCGTGACTGCGTATCACGATCCTCGGCGCCAAGTAAAGACGGAGGAAGCAGCCTCCGCGTCCCCAAGCCTGTACTTCGTTTTCTCCCTTCCCCCACGCGGCCTAGGTTAGAACCAACTCCCAGAGAGAGAAAAGCCCGTGCGCCGCAGCTTATTACCCCTGCTCCCGAGCTGGCAACGAATAAGGCGCGTCCCTCTCGCAACGACCGCAGCACTGCCTTCCTCCTCGGAGTTCTAGGCCTCTAACTGAGGCAAAGCAGTCCGCAGAGAAGCACAATGGCGACCGCCCCTCTCTCAGATCCGGCGCAGAACCAGCCGCCACCGTTAAAAGCCCCTCCCTTCTCTTCCCCCCACTTCACGGACTCCGCCGACATCTCGCGAGAGGGGCGGCGCTGCGGGGGACCCGAGAGCTGCGGGCGGGCTCGAAGTACCCTACCGCGGGGTGGTGCTCTGACTGCGGCAACCGTTGAAGGGCTGCCCCCAGGGAGGCAGCAAGGCGCCACCGGTAAGCAGCTGCGGCTGGTGGGCCGGCGGGCTGGCGGCTGGGCCGGCAAGGGTGCGGACGCCGGGAGAGGGGTGCTGGAGGCCCAGCCCTAGTTGCCGCCTCGCTTACTTGGCTAGAGGCTCTAATTCAGCCTTGCCGGCCCCGGCGCCCGAGTCCACGCCATCGGCTCTTGCCGCCTCTGGCAAACCAGTTGGACCCACTGCTCGAAATACCGCCCAGTTCCTTTTTTTTCTTTTTTTTTTTTGGCGCTTGGTAAGTGGCGCAGTGAATGTTTATTGACTTGAATCAAGCACTGCCTCTCCCGACCTCCCCTCCTCCCACTCTCTGCCGGTCCTGCCCGTGGTCTGAGAGCCCTCACCTTTCAGGGTAGGAGCCAGTTGTCCAGGACCGTTTCTTGCTGGTGGTCATTCAGGCTTGGTGGTGGTGTACTTTTACAGTCGTGTCTCCTAAAATCGTGATACTGATCTTTGATAGTGTAGCTACAGATTTTGCAGTAAAAATTCACTTGGAGGAAAATTTTAAGGTAAATGGTCCTGTGAAAATTAGGCGAAACATTTAAAAACCCTGTAATGTGGTAAGCTTAGTATGTAAATGATTAGTAAAAAATAAAAAGGAGTAAGAGAAAACTGCAATTGATGTGGATTTAGATTACATTACGTGGATTCAGGTGATATTGTACTTATTTTGAATAATGTATCAAACATAAAAGTTCTTTAACGGTAAAGATAAGTTACTGAGACTTGTAGACTTACTCAACGGCATCTGTTAAAGTGACTGTTTTATTAGGTTTTAAGCGATGCATTGTATTCAAATAATTCCAATAAATGAAGTATGAGGTTTCTATGAATATCTTTGTCATTTCATCTGAAGGGAATGCACTATCACTTCTCATCCCCATTTCACTCTGGGAGACTAACAGACTATCCATGCTTCGTTCACTATTATAAATTGTAAAATATTATAAATTTTAAAGATTCAAAGTTTATTATTTAAAATTGTCATATAAATGCCAGTCTAGCTTTTTAGGATTTGAGTTAAAGATTAAGCATGTGGTATGGGATAAAGTGAACATATTAGAGGAAATTAACTTGCCCTTTTTAGAAAACACATTTTTTTTTTTTTTTTTTGCAGCCAGGTTGAGTATACTACTAGCAATGTAGTTATGGATATGCACATGTGAAGCACCAGATTGCATGAGTTCATATCCTAGTTCTGCCTCTGTATTACTACCTTTGTTGTGTTGAGCAATTTTTTTTAATTTTATTTAGGACTTACTTATTTTTGAGAGAAAGAGAGCGTGAGTGGGAGAGGGTCAGAGAGAGGGAGACACAGAATTGGAAGCAGGCTCCAGGTTCTGAGCTGTCAGCACAGAGCGCGATGCGGGGCTCAGACTCACAAACCCTGAGATCATGACCTGAGCTGAAGTCTATCGCCCAACCAACTGAGCCACCCAGGTGCCCCAGCAATTCTTTAACCTTGATAAGCCTGTTTCCTGTAAAATGGGATTAATAACAATACCTGTACCCCACAGAGCTGTTGAAAATATTAAATGGGTGGGGATGGGAGGGAGGGGCAAGTGGGTGATGGGTATTGAAGAGGGCACCTGTTGGGATGAGCACTGGGTGTTGTATGGAAACCAATTTGACAATAAATTTCATAATAAAAAAAAGAAAATACTAAATAAGATAATGCATTAGTTCCTGGAACATAGTAAGCATACCATAACTGTTAGCTATTATATTCCATGTCTAAGCCACCACTAATATTGTCTTTCTGGGGCTTAATATTATATAGGTCCCTTAAACATCTTCTCAAGTATATTCTACACTAAGAGGAATGACTGCACCATTTTTCTGAGCTATGGCAGTCAGACCTGGTACCAGTAACTTCTCTACAGAACCCCCAAACCTGGCAAGAATGGATCAGATTTTGACAGATTATGGCTTCATCCACACCCAGAACTGATGATATCAGCAGAGGTGAGTGTGACACCAATTTTCTATGCTAAACATACTTTCCACACTCTATTACTGATGCTAGTAATTGCATAAAAACCACTGATAACTGTGTTTTTATTCCTTAAGAATGGTTAGTTTTCATTGTTTTTAAAGTACCTTCTCTGATTTGAGTTTCCATGAGTTTTTAATGAGTTTTCATTATCAAAAATTTTTTGAAATTTTCCTATGTTAAAGACAATTTGATAGAATTGTGGATACAGATGGGTAAAATGGTGACTCTATTTTCTGATCTAAAAATCAGTACAAAATGATTTGACAGGAAAATATTTGAAATCAGAACTGTTCTGATCAATTTAGACTCCATAGTTGTTTTTTTGTGTGCAAAATTCCCCTAATTAGCCTTCTTTTGCTAAGCTTTTTATCCTTATGACCAACTCTGACGTACCTTTTTTTATCTAAATATCTTGGTTTACCACTTGCCCACACCACTTAAATTAGTTTCCATACTACTAGTAATTTTTCCCCTTCTACTTTGTAAATTTGCCTATCATTTGGTCATGGTCATAACAGTCCTTTCCTCTTACGTTAATAGTTCTTCAACTAGCTGATAGCTTAGAGAATTCTCTTTCAGATACTGAATTTCCAAGTTCCAATTTTTCTTCCTTTTTTGTCATCCCACACCCTAACTTTCTAAGAAGCTTCTCTATGTAAAAGCAATCTTATAGATATTTTTCACTTTGCATAAGCTATGTGGTCTTTAAAAGGTGTGGTCATATTTGCTTTTTGTAAATCAAATCATTTTTAAATGCATTTTTAAAGTTTATTTTGAAAGAGAGAAAGAGAACGTACAAGTCGGGGAGAAACAGAGAGGGAAAGAGAGAGAATCCCAAGCAGGCTCTACACTGTCAGCATAGAACCCAATGCTCTTAACCAACTGAGCCACCCAGGTGTTCCTAAATCAAATCATTTTTAAATGTAGGTTATTTCTTAAGCTTTGGCTAACAGAAGGTAATACCTGGGATGAGAAAAGAGTGGCTATAGAGAGGTCCCTGAGTTGCAAACAAAGGATGCCAATTTCTTCTCAGATGGGAATCTTATTAATCCCTGGAGAAGGGAACATTGTGGCATCAACCAAGTTTAGGATCTACTATTTAAAGTTATAGGTAATTTTAAGGGCACTTGAGTGGCTCAGTCAGTTAAGCATCCGGCTCTTGCTTTTGGCTCTGGTCATGATCTCACAGTTTGTGAGTTCGAGCCCTGCATGGGACCCTGCGCTGACAGTGTAGACTCTACTTGGAATTCTTTCTCTCCCCCTCTCTGTCTGCCCCTCCCCTGTGTGCGCATGCGCACACACACACACACTCCCTCTCTCTCTCTCTCTCTCTCTCTCTCTCAAAAATAAATAGTTACAAGTAATTTTAAGTATGTAATAATAATAATAATAGTCTACAGATTGAGGCCTCTTCCTTCTTAAAGATCCTTTGCTTTAAATCTTTGATATAAAGAATTCCATTCATTCCAAAAATGATAAGCCCCAGATTTAGTGATTTTTGTGAATTTTTCTCCTCTAATTGAATGGAATTTTAGAAATTCGAGTTTAATTAAAAGGTGCCACATTTAATAAACATCCACGACACCCGGTTGACTTGTGCTGCAATAATTTTCAATCCCCAGAGCCAATAGATGAAACAATATAAAAACAAAGAGAATACCATCTTGAATCCCTCTCTGAGAAACACTTTCTTACACCTAAGCTCATGGTCTAGAACTCATTAGTTCTAGGAATATCATTCTTGCTCATTTAGCTCTGGAATACATGAGCCGAATAGGAGCAGTTCCCAATTTACAAGGCACTTGGAATCTGTATGTGAAGCGCATTTCACACTGCCTGAGACATAGTTTTAAATAAAAGCAGCTTTTATTATTAATAATACTAGGGGTTGGAAAAATATCGTACACAGGCCAAATCTGGTTCACTGTCTGTTATTGTAAATCGTTTTATTGGAACACAGCCAGACTATGTTTATGTATTGTCTGTATATTAGAGTTGGCCAGAGAAACAGAACTCTCTATCTAGAGAATTGGCTAACATAGTTGTAGGGAGTGTTAACATTGAAATTTGTAGAGCAGGCCAGAAGGCTCGAAACTCTGATAGGAGTGGATAGTGCAGTCTTGAGGCAGAATTTCTTCTCCAGAAACACTGTTTTTGCTCTCAAGGCTGATTAGATGGGGCCCATCTTATTATCAAGGATAATCTCCTTGACTTAAAGTCAGCACATTGTAGATACTGAGCACATTTACAAAATATCTTCACAGCAATGCCTTAAATTAGCATTTGATTAAATAACTTGATGCTCTGCATTGGCTAAGTTAACACTTAAAATTAACCATAACAACCTATGAATGAGTGCTTTTACCCAACAGTGGTGACTAGTTGTGATAGAGACAATATGGCCCCAAAAGCCTAGAACATTTACTATTTGTTTTTTTACAGAAAGTTTGTTGACCCTTGGAGTAAACTGTGAAACCAGACTGAACTGACCTTGTTCTTTTAATAACAACCAAGCTAAACATACACACACATCAGAATGATAATAATTGGCCTCCATGGCCACTTCAGATTACATTTTATGAGACTATAAGCAGAAAAACATCCAATTACTAATAGAAATTCCTTGGGTATTCCCTCTGGCAAGTTTGGTTACTATGCCTTTCTTAACTTAATTTTTCTTCATGTGTATGCTTTTATAACAATGTAGGTATGTGATTATTCATAGTAGCTATTTTAGTATTTTTTCCCTTTTCCTTCATAATTTGTCTCTCTTACCACTATACAAATATCCTTGCAAAATCAGTATCTTTCTGCACTTTTTTCTGGACAACTACACAGTCTTAAAAGAATAGTTCTATAATACACATATACACATGCACATACATGTGCACATGCACTCTCTTTTTCTCTACACACACACAGAACTACTTGGAGGTTTTTTTTAACCATTTATTTTATAAAATAGCATCATATGCATCTGGCTTTTTTCAACCAAAAGTACCTCTTACCTAAATCCCTATTTGTATTGATTATTTATCCTTTCTTTTCAATTTGTGATGGCTATTACCACTCTCTCCTGTCTTCACAGTGTTTTTTCAACTCTCTGATCTGTCTGTTGACTTGCCGTTTAGTATCTTTTGCCAAAGATATGTTCATGTTAAAATGTATCTGTGATTTCTTTTATGACTTTTGGGTTTCTAACTTAGTTTAATAAATCTTAACCTCTCCCTGGATTGTATCATGTAGTATCCTACATTTTCCAGATTATGTTTAATTAAACTCAGATTGTGTGATGGAATAAGATCATAGGATCCAGTTTCATGTTACATTCAATGGATAACCAGCTGTGCTAGTAGCATTTCTTAAATAATCCTGTCTTTATGTATGACCTTTGTCACACACTGAATTTTCAAATTTATACTAGATTTATTTCTGGATTTTATATTGTGAAAACTAGACTGTTCCGAACTATATAGAGTGCTATCGTTTGGGTCCCTTTTGAATCTTTTTCACATATTGATAATGTTCTGCATTTCAGTCACCTGCCTATTTCAGTAATAAGAAATGGTAACTGTTTCTTCCAGAATCCCCCAATACACCTAACTAACTTTGTATTATACAGTGCATGTTATGCTACTAGCCTGCCTAGGAATTATCTAATTTTTTTCCCCACTATTCTTACTTCCTTTTATCAGCAGTTTGCTAAAACCATTGAATATACTTAATTATTTAAAAATACCGTATTAATATTTTTATATATCATAATAATTTTTTTTTAAATTATACACATAAATACATATATACTACTTAGCTTCTTTACCCTGTTCCCTATCCAAGAGTCTTATCTCAATTTTCACTGTGTAGCCTTGTCCACTCTTGACAGCAAGTTGGCCATTTGTACCAAGGACAATACAGAAGAAATTCTACATTTTCCACTATTATGTCATCATAAATGTTATGATAATAGTGACATACTTTAAGTATTTCATTTATAGTAAATGTTTGTAATTCTTAACTTTAGTATAGTATGCAAACAGTGGTGGTAGTTGTCGATTTTGTTGTGGCTTGAATATTATTCTCTTCAAAGCTGAGAACCCTCTACTTTAAAAAATTATATTTTCAGTTTTTAGGGATACTAAATCAGTACTTTTTGTTTGTGTATAGCCAGTTATGATAAATTATGGAAAGGCTTTTCTCAGGAAAGTGATTGTTGTTTGGAACTCTATTAAGGTATTTTTTTAATCTTATGAACTTTGTCTCAAATATTCTTGAATTGAAAGTTTTAAACATGTGTTTTCATATTAGGGTCTTAGGATGTGAATGAAAATAAATACAATTTTAAGAAATATTTGGTTTCCTTTAACAGTTTTATAAATACATATATTGACATGACTCTTTTGTTTTAGACATTGTTTCCTTAGGTTGATAACCAAATGTTTTCTTGGTACATAAATTTTGCTGTTAGTCATCCTGTTACAAATTGCTAGAGTACTTCTAAAATACAATTATTTTTATGAAATTATATATCAGGATTTTAATAGGCCTTATTAACAATCTTTAATCTGAATAAATAAAACACTAATCAAATTATAGCATTAAGAAATTAATTGGGTAGATGAAAATTTATATCTAAAAAGTTTGAGTAAAGAGTTTAAATTTTAATAATTCTTTCTTACAATGTCCAGAAATAAAAATTGCTAGTGTTTAGTCTTATCGATGCTTTGAAGTAAGCCATATAAAAAACTATTATCATTTATTCTCTTTAATGAAAGAAAAATGTGTAGAAAGACCTAAATACACTATTGCAACACTGCTTCTAAATCAAAGTGAGAGAAAATCAACTCTTAGGTGCCAAATAGAAGTTTTTACACCCTTTTTAGAAGACTTTTGTTTTCTTGCTATCAGAACAGTGTGTAGAGTTTAAGTTTTATTCACAGCAAAATTGGCATTAACTATATTTGCAATATTTCTAACTTATTTTGTTCAGAAAAATGTTGTGGAAAAGAAATGAACAAAAATTAATATAAGGTAGATTAAAAAATGCTTTTAAGAATAAAATGTAAATTTTTAAAATACAGAGTCAACTATTAAACATTACAGTGTTGCTTTTAAAGTAGGAATAAGGGAACATTTCCCTTTTTTCCTGAATTTACAAAAAAAATTTATTTTTTTTTAACATTTATTTTTGAGAGAGAGAGAGAGAGAGAATGCTTGCAAACACAAGCAGGGGAGGGGTGGAGAGAGAGACACACACACACGGAATCTGAAGCAAGCTTCAGGCTCCAAGCTGTCAACATGGAGCCTGACTCGGGGCTCCAACACACAAACTGCTTCCAAAGTCAGACACCTAATGAACTGAGCCACCGACACACCACCCCCCCCAAATATTTTTAAATTAGCATTCCATCAATTCATACAGATAAGTAAACTACCTTTATTTATGAAAAAAATCAATGATACAGGCACTTAATGCTAAAGAATGGGACCATCTGTTCCTATTAAAGATCAATGACTAGTGGTTCCACTTTCTGGTTACACATTGAAAGAGCTTGGAAGTCCCTATTCCATCCTAACAACAAGTAAAAAGCTAAACAGACTGAAAAATCAGCAGCTGCTCTTGAATTCATAAGAGAGAGGAGGACACAAAACAAACACTATCCCCAAGATTGGAGAGACTAGACAGACAAATACAGTGAGCTGTGGCTTATAGGAGTGGAGAATCAGGAGCTGACCACAGGAACCAGTGCCTGGGTAGGGAAACCTGAACTATAATTGATGAATTGCTGGAGGCTTAGTGTAGACAATTTTGGGACTTAAAAACTCCAGTGAGACCTATTCATGGGGTGGGGGGGCACCACAATATTGTGAGATTCACTTTCAGGAACTAGACCAGATTCCCAAAGTAAGTATCAAAGAAAACTCTCTTTGGACTTCTGGCAAGAGAAGGAAGAAAGAAACCACTTTGAAATACACCAGATTATTCTGTTCCTAAGAAACCCGGCCTTCAGGGGAAACTACTTAACCAAAACCTAACCTGCTGAGGTATTATCAGAGCCTAACTGGTCTGGGTAAGAGAAGTCCCCAACTAGAGCAAGCTCTATCCTTCCTTGCAGAAGAAGAGCAGTGCCCAACTGTAGCCAACTCTAACCATCCTGTCCCACCTAAGGCAGTAGGGGAAAAAAAAAAACAAAACCTGAAAAGCTATTGTGAAGTTCATAGTCCATAGGCATTGGCTCACTAAAAGACTGAAACATAATCATGGGATTATACAATGCTTCCCCTCCCCCCATATCTCACCATTATATCACTAAAAGTCTATTTTTAGCAGTTCCTTTTATCCCAATAAATTATGTCTGGCTATCAAGAAGAAATTAAAAGGCATAACAAAAAGGAAAAAAACATAATTTCAAGAGATAAAAGCAAGCATCAGAACCAGACATAGCAGAGATGTTGGAATTTTTTTGTTGCTCCCATCATATATTTATTTTTAACATAGCACCCCAGTTTAACACCGTGCACATTTTCCCATTGGAGATTCTTAACATACTATGTTCTTCATAGAATAGGAATTTGCAACAACTATAATTAATTAATATGCTAAAGGCTCTAATGGATAAAGTAAACACACAAAAATAGCTGAGCAATGTAAGCAGAATCATGCAAATCATAAGGAAGAACAATAACAAAAAAATGCTACAGATAAAAAAAAAACCACTGTTACAGAAATGAAGAATATCTCTGATGAGTTTATTAGATTAGACATAACTGAGGAAAGAATCTCTGAGTTAGAGTATATGGCAATAGAATCCATGAAAACCAAAAGTCAAAGAGAACAAAAACTATCAAAAAACAATACATTTCCAGGGGCTGTGGAACAACTAGAAAAGGTGTAACATAGGTTAATGGGACTATCTCAAAGAGAAGAAAGAAAAGAACAGAAGAAATATTGGAAACAATAATGACAGAATTTCTACCAAATTTTTGTTAGACACCAAACCAGATATCCATAGAACACCGAGCAGGATAAAATGTCCAAGCAAACTTACACTTTAGCATATCACTTTAAAATTACAAAAAAAAAGCAAAGACAAAAGAAAAAATCCTGAAAGAGGCCAGAGTTAAAAATGCCTTATCCAAATAAGAACAAAGATAAGAATTACACTAATTTCTCCTCAGAAGCCATGCAAGGAAAGAGAGTGAACTAAAATATTTAAAACGCTGTGAAAAAAACCACTAATGTAGAATTCTGTGCCATATGAGATTCCTTTCAAAACTGAGGGAGAAATTGACAAACGGCATTTGAGAAAACTTGCTGACAGTAGACCTGCTTTACAAAAATGCTAAAAGAAATTCATTACAGAGAAGGAAAATAATATAGTTTAGAAATTCAGATATATATGAAGAAAGGAAGAACACCAAAGAAGGAAAAAATGAAGGTAAAATAAGAACTTTTATTTTTCTTCTTAATCTAATAGATAGCAGTTTTTTTTTGTTCAAAATAATACCAACAATATATGCAATTATGTATATGTATATGTGTATATAAGTGCTTCTGTATACTTATATATAAGCAAAATGACTAACACCAATGATACAAGAGCGGGAAGGAAAAAATTAGGATTATTTTGTTATTATAAGATACACTACTTGTGAAGTTGTGTAATATTATTTGAAGGTGGATTTGGATTAGTTGTGAATGTATAGTGAAAACTCTAGGGGCAGCCAGTAAAAACAGCAAAAAGGAACTAAGATTGATATGCTAAGAAAGAGAAAATAGAATCATATAAAACATTCAGTTAAAACTGTAAGGCAGAAAAGAGTGAAAGACAAAAATAGGAACAGAGAACAAGGGCAACAAAAAGAAAACAGTAACAAATGTAATGATAGTAATCCAACTATATTAGTAACTAAGTTGAATATCATTGGTCTAAATGTACCAGTTAAAGGACATCATCAGAATGGATGAAAAAATAAGATTCAACTCTATGTTTTCTACAAGAAACTCATTTTAAATATGTATGTATAACGTATATAGCAGACTTCAAAGTAAAGAAAGCTAGTAGGGATAAAGAAGATCATTACATAATGATAAAGGGATCAGTTCTCCAAGAACACATAACAATTTTTTAAATGTATGCATCTAACAGATCATCGAACTACCTGATACAAAAATGATAGAATTGCAAAGAGAAATAGATGAATTCACTATCATAGTTGGAGACATCCATACTCCTCTCTCAGATGGGTTAATTCAGCAGATAGAAAATCAGTAAGGACATACTTGAACTCAACAACGTCTTTAATCGACTGGATATAACTGACATATATAGACTCCATCCAAAACAGGAAAATTAATGTTTTCTCAAGCTCATGTGGAGCGTTTGCCAAGATAAACTATATTCTAGGACATGAAACACACTTTAACAAATTTAAAAATAGAGATACAATGTGTGTTCTCAGATGATAATGGAATTAAACTAGGAATCAATCACAGAAAGACAACTAGAAAACATTAAAATACAGGAGATTAAACAATACCCTTCTAAACATAGGGGTCAAAGAAGAAATCTCATAAGAAATTTTAAAATATTTTGAACTTAATGAAAATATAACTTAATCAAAATTTGTGGGAAGCAGTAAAGCAGTGCTTAGAGGTAAATTTATAGCACTGAATTCATATGTTAGAAAAGAAGAAAAATCTAAATTCAATAAGTTTCCACCTTAGAAAGCTAGAAAAGGAAGAGAAAATTAAGTCCAAAGTAAATAGAAGAAAAGAAATAGTAAGAATTATGACTAAAATCTGTGAAATTAAAACCAGGAAGTCAATAGTAAAAATCAACAAAACTAAAAGCCAGTTCTTTGAAAAGATTGATAGAATCAACAAATTTCTAGCCAAGTTAACTAAGAAAAGAAGAAAGGATACAAATTAATAATGGCAGAAAACAGAGGACATCACTACAGATTCCATGGAAACTAAAAGGATTACAAAGGAATACTATGAACAACTTTATGCCTACATATTTGATAACCTAGATGAAATGAGCCAATTCCTTTAAAGACACAATTTGTCGAGGTTTGGCAGAAGATGGCGGCGTAGGAGGACGCTGGGCTCACCGTGTCCTACTGATCACTTAAATTCTACCCACATCTGCCTAAATAACCCAGAAAACTGCCAGAAGACTAGCAGAACGGACTCTCTGGCGCCAAGTGTAGACAAGAGGCCCATGGAAGAGGGGAGGAAGGGCGGAGAGGCGGTACGTGCTATAGGGACAGGCGGGAGGAAGCCCGGGTGGCGGAGGGGCAGCCTGCCTGGTAAGGCAAAGCCCCCGAGTCTGGCTTGCAAAAGCACAGGGGCCAGATGGAGCGTGTTCTGACAGCCAGTGGGACTTAACATCTGGAATATTAATAAGTCAACAGCTCTGCTCTCAGAGCAGGGAGGACGAGAGGACATTGGGAGGGAGAGTCGTTGAGTCCCGGAGGACAGAGCTCAGCTTGGCGGGGAACAAAGGCGCTGGGAAGTGCCATCTCCCTCACCCATCCCCCAGCCAAAATCCCAAAGGGAACCGGTTCCCATCACAGAGCTTGCTTGCACCGAGCAAACACCCAACTCTGTGCTTCTGTGGATCCATCCCTCCGATGGGTCTGCCTCCTGCCCGGTACCACAGGGCCCCTCCAGAAGCGGACCACCAAAGGCAAAGTGAGCTGAGTCTGCCCCTCCCGCCCCTGTGCACCTTGCAGATACACCCCGGCTAATATACCAGATCCCATAGAAGCAGCACAACAAGCCTGGCAGTGTGCTAGTACCCATACAGGGGTCACACCACTCCACAGTGAGTACTGCCCCTGGGAGAGGGGAAGATAAGGTACACACCAGTCTGACTGTGGCCCCAGCCGTGGGCTGGGGCAGACATCAGATCTGACTGAGGCCCCACCCACCAACGCAGGTTACTCCAGACAGCACAGAGGAAGAGCCCTGCAGTTCCGTGCCACTCTAGGGACTATCCAAAATGATGAAATGAAAGGATTCTCCTCAGAAGAAACGCCAGGAAGTAGCGACAGCTAACGAACTGATCAAAAACGATTTAAGCAATATAACAGAAAATGAATTTAAAATAATAGTCATAAAATGAATTGCTGGGCTTGAAAAAAGTATAGAGGACAGCAGAGAATCTATTGCTACAGAGATCAAGAGACTAAGAAAACAGTCAGGAGGAGCTAAAAATGCTATAAATGAGCTGCAAAATAAAATGGAGGCGACCACATCTCAGATTGAAGAGGCAGAGGAGAGAATAGGTGAATCAGAAGATAAAATTATGGAAAAAGAGGAAGCTAAGAAAAAGATAAAAAAATCCAGGAGTATGAGGGGAGAATTAGAGAACTAAGTGATGTGATGGAATGTACTAACATACGCATAGTTGGGATTCCAGAGGAGGAAGACAGAGAGAAAGGTGCTGAAGGTGTACTTGAAGAAATCATAGCTGAGAATTTCCCCGATCTGGGGAAGGAAAAAGGCACTGAAATCCAAGAGGCACAGAGAACTCCCTTCAAACATAACTTGAATCGATCTTCTGCACGACATATCATAGTGAAACTGGCAAAATACAAGGATAAAGAGAAAATTCTGAAAGCAGCTAGGGATAATTATGCTCTAACATATAAAGGGAGACCGATAAAGCTAGTGACGGATCTATCTACTGAAACTTGGCAGGCCAGAAAAGAATGGCAGGAAATCTTCAATGTGATGAACAGAAAAAATATGCAGCCGAGAATCCTTTATCCAGCAAGTCTGTCATTTAGAATAGAAAGAGAGATAAAGGTCTTCCCAAACAAACAAAAACTGAAGGAATTCATCACCACTAAACCAGCCCTACAAGAGATCCTAAGGGGGATCCTGTGAGACAAAGTACCAGAGACATCACTACAAGCATGAAACCTACAGACATCACAATGACTCTAAACCCATATCTTTCTATAATAACACTGAACGTGAATGGACTAAATGCTCCAACCAAAAGACATAGGGTATCAGAATGGATAAAAAAAAACAAGACCCATCTATTTGCTGTCTACAAGAGACTCATTTTAGACCTGAGGACACCTTCAGACTGAAAGTGAGGGGATGGAGAACTATCTATCATGCTACTGGAAGTCAAAAGAAAGCTGGAGTAGCCATACTTATATCAGACAAACTAGACTTTAAATTAAAGGCTGTAACAAGAGATGAAGAAGGGCATTATATAATAATTACAGGGTCTATCCATCAGGAAGAGCTAACAATTATAAATGTCTATGCGCCGAATACAGGAGCCCCCAAATGTATAAAACAATTACTCACAAACATAAGCAACCTTATTGATAAGAATGTGGTAATTGCAGAGGACTTTAATACTCCACATACAACAATGGATAGATCATCTAGACACAGAATCAATAAAGAAACAAGGGCCCTGAATGATACATTGGATCAGATGGACTTGACAGATATATTTAGAACTCTGCATTCCAAAGCAACAGAATATACTTTCTTCTCAAGTGCTCATGGAACATTCTCCAAGATAAATCACATACTGGGTCACAAAACAGCCCTTCATAAATATACAAGAATTGAGATCATACCATGCATACTTTCAGAACACAGTGCTATGAAGCTTGAAATCAACCACAGGAAAAAGTCTGGAAAACCTCCAAAAGCATGGAGGTTAAAGAACACCCTACTAAAGAATGAGTGGGTCAACCAGGCAATTAGAGAAGAAATTAAAAAATAGATGGAAACAAATGAAAATGAAAATGCAACAATCCAAACGCTTTGGGATGCAGCGAAGGCAGTCCTGAGAGGAAAATACATTGCAATCCAGTCCTATCTCAAGATACAAGAAAAATCCCAAATACAAAATCTAGCAGCACACCTAAAGGAAATAGAAGCAGAGCAGCAAAGACACCCCAAACCCAGCAGTAGAAGAGAAATAATAAAGATCAGAGCAGAAATAAACAATATAGAATCTAAAAAAACCTGTAGAGCAGATTAATGAAACCAAGAGTTGGTTTTTTGAAAAAATAAAATTGATAAACCTCTAGCTAGGCTTCTCAAAAAGAAAAGGGAGATGACCCAAATAGATAAAATCATGCATGAAAATGGAATTATTACAACCAATCCCTCAGAAATACAAGCAATTATCAGGGAATACTATGGAGAATTATATGCCAGCAAACTGGACAACCTGGAAGAAATGGACCAATTCCTAAACACCCACACGCTTCCAAAACTCAAACAGGAAGAAATAGAAAGCTTGAACAGACCCATAACCAGCAAAGAAATTGAATCAGTTATCAAAAATCTCCCAACAAATAAAAGTCCAGGACCAGATGGCTTCACAGGAGAATTCTACCAGACATTTAAAGCAGAGATAATACCTATCCTTCTCAAGCTATTCCAAAAAATAGAAAGGGAAGGAAAACTTCCAGACTCATTCTATGAAGCCAGCATTACTTTGATTCCTAAACCAGACAGAGACCCAGTAAAAAAAGAGAACTACAGGCCAATATCCCTGATGAATATGGATGCAAAAATTCTCAATAAGATACTAGCAAATTGAATTCAACAGCATATAAAAAGAATTATTCACCATGATCAAGTGGGATTCATTCCTGGACTGCAGGGCTGTTTCAACATTCGCAGGTCAATCAATTTGATACATCACATTAATAAAAGAAAAAATAAGAACCATATGATCCTGTCAATCAAGGCAGAAAAAGCATTTGACAAAATTCAGCATCCTTAATACAAACCTTGAGAAAGTCAGGATAGAAGGAACATACTTAAACATCATGAAAGCCATTTATGAAAAGCCCAAAACTAATATTATCCTCAGTGGGGAAAAACTGAGAGCTTTCTCCCTGAGATCAGGAACGTGAGAGGGATGTCCACTCTCACCGCTGTTGTTTAATATAGTGTTGGAAGTTCTAGCATCAGCAATCAGACAACAAAAGGAAATAAAATTCATCAAAATTGGTAAAGATGAAGTTAAGCTTTCACTTTTTGCAGATGACATGATATTATACATGGAAAATCCGATAGACTCCACCAAAAGTCTGCTAGAACTGATACATGAATTCATCAAAGTTGCAGGATACAAAATCAATGTGCAGAAATCAGTTGCAGTTTTATACACTAATAATGAAGCAACAAAAAGACAAAGACAAAAAAAAATCCCATTCACAATTGCACCAAGAAGCATAAAATACCTAGGAATAAACCTACCCAAAATGTAAAAGATCTGTATGCTGAAAACTATAGAAAGCTTATGAAGGAAATTGAAGAAGATATAAAGAAATGGAAAAACATTCCATGCTCATGGATTGGAAGAATAAATATTGTTAAAATGTCAGTACTACCCAAAGCTATCTACACATTCAATGCAATCCCGATCTAAATTGCACTAGCATTCTTCTCGAAGCTAGAACAAGCAATCCTAAAATTTGTATGGAACCACAAAAGGCCCCGAAGAGCCAAAGTAATTTTGAAGAAGAAGACCAAAGCAGGAGGCATCACAATCCCAAGCTTTAGCCTCTACTACAAAGCTGTCATCATCAAGACAGCATGGTATTGGCACAAAAACAGACACATAGACCAATGGAATAGAATAGAAACCCCAGAACTAGACCCACAAAAGTATGGCCAACTACTCTTTGACAAAGCGGGAAAGAACATCCAATGGAAAAAAGACAGTCTCTTTAACAAATGGTGCTGGGAGAACTGGACAGCAAAAGGATGAAACTAGACCACTTTCTTACACCATTCACAAAAATAAACTCAAAATGGATAAAGGACCTGAATGTGAGACAGGAAACCATCAAAACCCTAGAGGAGAAAGCAGGAAAAGACCTCTCTGACCTCAGCCGTAGCAATCTCTTACTCGACACATCCCCAAAGGCAAGGGAATTAAAAGCAAAAATGAACTATTGGGACCTCATGAAGATAAAAAGCTTCTGCACAGCAAAGGAAACAACCAACAAAACTAAAAGTCAACCAACGGAATGGGAACAGATATTTGCAAATGACATATTGGACAAAGGGCTAGTATCCAAAATCTATAAAGAGCTCACCAAACTCCACACCCAAAAAACAAATAATCCAGTGAAGAAATGGGCAGAAAACATGAAGAGACACTTCTCTAAAGATGACATCCAGATGGCTAACAGGCACATGAAAAGATGCTCAACGTCGCTCCTCATCAGGGAAATACGAATCAAAACCACACTCAGATATCACCTCACACCAGTCAGAGTGGCGAAAATGAACAAGTCAGGAGACTATAGATGCTGGCGAGAATGTGGAGAAATGGGAACTCTCTTGCACTGTTGGTGGGAATGCAAACTGGTGCAGCCACTATGGAAAACAGTGTGGAGGTTCCTCAAAAAATTAAAAATAGACCTACCCTATGACGCAGTAATAGCACTGCTAGGAATTTACCCAAGGGATACAGGAAAATGATGCATAGGGGCACTTGTACCCCAATGTTTATAGCAGCACTCTCAACAATAGCCAAATTATGGAAAGAGCCTAAATGTCCATCAACTGATGAATGGATAAAGAAATTATGGTGTATATACACAATAGAATACTATGTGGCAATGAGAAAGAATGAAATACGGCCTTTTGTAGCAACGTGGGTGGAACTGGAGAGTGTTATGCTAAGTGAAATAAGTCATACAGGGAAAGTCAGATACCATATGTTTTCACTCTTATGTGGATCCTGAGAAACTTAACAGAAGCCCATGGCGGGGGGGGGGGGGGGGGGGAGAAAAAAAAAAGGTTAGGGAGAGAGCCAAAGCGTAAGAGAGTCTTAAAAACTGAGAACAAACTGAGGGTTGATGGGGGGTGGTAGGGAGAGAAGGGTGGGTGATGGGTATTGAGGAGGGCACCTTTTGGGATGAGCACTGGGTGTTGTATGGAAACCAATTTGACAATAAATTTCATATTAAAAAAATAAAAATAGACAATTTGTCAAGATACATACAAAAATAGGGGCGCCTGGGTGGCGCAGTCGGTTAAGCGTCCGACTTCAGCCAGGTCACGATCTCGCGGTCCGTGAGTTCGAGCCCCACGTCGGGCTCTGGGCTGATGGCTCGGAGCCTGGAGCCTGTTTCCGATTCTGTGTCTCCCTCTCTCTCTGCCCCTCCCCCGTTCATGCTCTGTCTCTCTCTGTCCCAAAAATAAATAAAAACGTTGAAAAAAAAATTAAAAAAAAAAAAAAAAGATACATACAAAAATATAGATTTGCATAGACCTATACGTGTTAAAGAAATTGAATCAATAATTCATTACTTTCCGACAAAAATCATATGACTTCACTCATATGAGGACTTTAAGAGACAAAACAGACAAACGTAAGGGAAGGGAAACAAAAATAATATAAAAACAGGGAGGGGGACAAAACAGAAGAGACTCATAAATATGGAGAACAAACTGAGGGTTACTGGAGGAGTTGTGGGAGGGGGGATGGGCTAAATGGGTAAGGGGCACTAAGGAATCTACTCCTGAAATCATTGTTGCACTATATGCTAACTAATTTGGATGTAAATTTTAAAAAATAAAAAATAAAATTAAAAAAATAATAATTCACAACTTTCCAAAACAGCAAGCCTCAGGCTCACATGGGTTCACTAGTGAATTGTACCAAATATTTAAGGGAGAAATTACACCAATTCTTTGCAATCTCAAAGGATAGAAGCAGAGGGAATACTTCTTAACTTCGGATCTGTGAAGCTAGCACTACCCAAAACCAAAGACATTACAAGAAAATAAAAACGTGACACCAGTATCGCTTATGAATATAAATGCCAAAGTCCTGAGCAAAATATTAACAAGTCAAATACACAAATGTGTAAAAAGAATTATACATAACAAGCAAGTGTGGTTTATCTCAGGTATGTAAGGCTGCTTCAGCATTAAAAAATCAGTTACTGCAATCTATTATATCAACAGGCTAAAAAATCACATGATCATATCAGCAAATGTAAAAGAAACATTTGAGAAAATCCAACACCCATTCATGATAAAAGACTCAGCAAACTAGGAATATTGGGGAACATTCTCACCTTGGTAAAAAGTTTACAGTCTACAACTAATTTTTTTTTAAGTTTATTTTTAAGAGAGAGTGTATGTGCACACATGGGGGAGAGGTGGGGTGGGGGGGAGACACAGAATTGGAAGCAGGCACCAGGCTCTGAGCTGTCAGCACACAGCCCAATGCAGGGCTCAAACTTACTGTGAGATCATGACTTGAGCCATAGTCAGACGCTTAACTGACTGAGCCATTCAGGCGCCCCTACAGCTAATGTTCTTAATGGTGAGAAATTTGGAGCTTTCCCACTAAGTTTGGGTACACTGCAAAGATGTCTCATCTCACCACCCCTTCTCAACATTGTACTGGAACTCATGGCTAATGCAGTAAGGCATTAAAAGGTGTACAGATTGATTCACATTATATACATATATCAAATCACCATGATGTACACTTTAAATATCTTACAGTTTGGGGCATCTGGGTAGCTCAGTTGATTAAGTGTTCAACTCTTAATATCAGCTCAGGTCTTTACCTCAGGGTCATGAATTCAAGCCTTATGTTGGGCCCTGTGATGTTCATGAAGCCTACTAAAAGAAAAAAAATCTTAAAATTTTATGCCAATTATACCTAAATAAGGCTGAAATTTGGTAAAAAAAAATTAAGAAAATGTAATATAGATTAGGAAAGAAGACATAAAACTGTCTTTATTTGCAGATGATATGGTTGTCTATGTAGAAAATATGAAAGAATAAAAAAGAACAAAAAAACTTATGGAACTGGGAGGAGTTAAGATAGCAGAAGAGTACGAGGGCCCTAAGCTTGTCTCATCCCTTGAACACAGCCAAATATATGTCTAATCATTCTGAACACCCAAGAAATCAATCTGAGGACAGAGAGAACAAAACTGCACGTCTACAGGTAGAATCATGGAAGGTAGGAGTTGTGGAGAGTTGATTTGGGGGAGATAAGAACTGAATGTGCTGCAAGTGCTCTGGAGGGGAGGGAGCCCTGCTTCTGGAGACTACCATTAGGTACTATAAGCAGTGGAACACAAAATCTGAAGTTTTAGAAGCCCACCACCACTGGGGTTGTGCCAGTCTTAGGGGAAGGAGGGTGGAGGCCTAGGAGCAGACAGCACGGCCTAAGGATCCCCTGGGTCACATGTGGAGACACAGTTCCCCTGCTTGGAGTACATTTGGGAGTGGCAGTGAGGGCTCTTTAGGGACAGAATAAAGTGTGGCACCAACATGCTGCAGTGTTTCCAGATATAGGAGTGGGGACACCAATTGAGGGCAGTGAGTCGTGGTGCCGGCTTTCTGCTCTGCTTTGCCATAACATCCAAGCTGCTGCATGGTTGTGCAACTGCTTTCCTGGCATGGGATGGCAAATGGCAAAAGTGCAGTGAGACCCACCCCCCAGAGGATCAACACAGGGCTGTGCTGCATAAGTCCCTAAAATTTGGAGTGTAGAAACCCAGCCACACACTTGATCTAAAACAGGTTGGACACAGACAGGGTGAAGGCACGAATCTGATAGAAGCCCAGGACATAAGAGGGGTTGTATGAGGGCTTTCTAAAGAGTGGTGAGTGTGAGCTTTCTGCCGTAGGGATGAGAGAGCAGGGTAAAGTCGTTTTGCCCTTACCCATCAGCACTGACTGACCTGAGTGAGATAAACAGCACTGCCACTGAGTGGAGGCCAGAGCAGCTTGCACCAAACCCCACCTCCCTGTGCCTGGCAGGTGCATCTCTAGAAGGGCAAACCAGCCCAAGAATCAGTACAACAGGCACTTCTTCATGCAGAAGATCAGCACAAACCTCTTGCACTTACTCTTATTATCAGTAAGTCTATCTTACTCTTATTATCAGTAAGTCTACTGATAATAGAGTGCCACAAAGCTTCAGCTTTAGGGGAAATAGGATCTAGCTTCCTTTTTGTATTTACTTTTTAAATTTATATATATTTTTTATTTTTTAATTTAAAAAATGTACATATATATTTTTTTTTACTTTTATTTTTTGGATCTAGCTTCCTTCAACAAGCAGACGAAAGACACCCAGCATCTAGGTTTTTTTTTTCCTATATGGTAGAATGACAAGATGGAGGAATTTACCCCAAAAGAATAGGAAGTGAACTAACGGTAGCGACTTAATCAATACAGATATAAGATGTTTGAACTAGAATTTTAAAAAGCAATTGCAAGAATACTAGCTGTGCTTGAAAAAAGCATAGAAGACAGTAGAGAATCCCTTACTGCAGAGATAAAAGAACTAAAATCAGGAGTGCCTGTATGGCTCAGTCAGTTGAGTGTCTGATTCTTGATTTTGTCACAGGTTGTAATCAAGATGGTCATGGGATTGAACCCCACATTGGGCTCCATGCTGAGCATAGAGCCTGCTTAAAATTCTCTCTCTCTCCCTCTGCCCCTCTCCCCTGCTCATGCGCTCACTCTCTCTCTAAAATTAGAAAAAAAAATACAACTAAAACCTAGTCAGAATGAAATTGCAAATGCCATAACCAATATGCAAACCTGAGTGGATGTCATAACAACAAGGATGAATGATGTAGAGGAATGAATCAGCAATATAGAAGATAAAATTGTGGAAATTAATGAAGCTAAGAAAAGGGAAAGAAAGGTATTGGATCATGAAGGTAGATTTAGGGAATTCAGTGACTTCTTAAAGTGTAATAACATTCTTATCATAGGAGTCCCAGAAGATGAAGAGAGAGAAAAAGGGACAGAAAGTTTACTTGAGCAAATTATAGCTGAAAACTTCCCCAATCTGGGGAAGGACACAGACACTGAAATCCATGAAGCACAGAAAACTCTCATTAAATTAAAAGCCTGCCATTGCCTAGACATATTATAGTGAAATTCACAAAATAAATACACAAGGAAAGAATCTTAGAAGCAGCAAGAGAAAAGAAGTTCTTAACCTACAAGGGAAGATAGATCATGTTTGCAGGAGATCTGTCCACAAAAATTTGGCAGGTCAGAAGGGAATGGCAGGATATATATATATATATATACATCCAGGATATATATATATATATATATATATATATATATATATATATATATATATATTCAATGTGCTGAATGGGAAAAATATGCAGCCAACAATACTTTATCCAGAAAAGCTGTCATTCAGAATGGAAGGAGAGATAAAGAGTTTCCCAGACAAACACAAACTAAAGGAGTTCATGACTACTAAACCAACCCTGCAAGAAATATTAAAGGGGACTCTTTGTGAAAAAAAAGACTAAAAGCAACAAAGACTAGACAGGAACAGAGAACATCACCAGAAATCCAGCTTTACAGGTAATGCAATGGAACTAAATTCATATCTTTCAGTAATCACTCTGAATATAAATGGACTAAATGCTCCAATCAAAAGACATAGGGTATCAGAATGGATTAAAAAAACAAGATCCATCTTTATGGTGGCTACAAGAGACTCATTTTAGAACTAAAGACACCTGCAGATTGAAAGCTGAGGGGAGGGGCACTAGGGTGGCTCAGTCAGTTGAGCGTCTCACTTCAGCCCAGGTCATGATGTCACAGTTCGTGGATTCAAGCCCTATGTCGGGCTCTGTGCTGACAGCTCAGAGCCTGGAGTTTGCTTTGGATTCTGTGTTCCCCTCTCTCTCTCTGACCCTTCCCTGCTTGCACTCTGTCTCTTTTGCTCTCAAAAATAAATAAACATAAAAAATTAATTAAAAAAAAAGTTGAGGGGATCGAGAGCCATTATGCTAATAAACATCAAAAGACAGCTGGAGGAGCCATACTTTTTAAAAATTTTTTAAATGTTTTTATTTATTTTTGAGAGAGAGAGAGGCAAAGCATGAGCAGGGGATGCACAGAAAGAAAGAGGGAGATACAGATTCTAAAGCAGGCTCCAGGCTCTGAGCTGTCAGCACAGAGCCCAATGCCAGACTTGAACTTGTGAACTGTGAGATCATGACCTGAGCTGAAGTCAGACACTTACCAGACTGAGCCACCCAGGCACCCCTGGAGTAGCCATACTTATATAAGACAAACTAGATTTTAAAGCAAAGACTGTAACAAGAGATGAAGAAGGATATTATATCATAATTAAGGGGTCTATCCATCAAGAAGATCTAACAATTGTAAATATTTATGTTCCCAAATTGGAAGCACCCAAATATATAAGTCAATTAATAACAAACATAAAAAAAGTCATTGACTTTAGCACCACACTTAACCACAATGGACAGATAACCTAAGAGGAAAATCAACAAGGAAACAATGGTTTTGAATAACACCCTGGAACAAATGGACTTAACAGATATATTCAGAGCATTTCATCCTAAAGCAGCAGAATACACATTCTTTTGAGTGCACATGGAACATTCTCCAGAATAGATTGCATACGGGATCGCAGATCAGCCCTCCCAAGTTCAAAAAGATTGAGACCATTCCATACATATTTTCAGAATACAATACTCTGAAACTTGAAGCCAACCACAAGAAGAAAATTTGTAAAGACCACAAATACATGGAGGCTAAAGAACATCCTATTTTAAAGAATGAATGAGTTAACCAGGAAATTAAAGACGAAATTAAAAAGTACACAGAAGCAAATGAAAATGCAAACACGGTAGTCCAAAACCTTTGGGCTACAGCAAAGGCAGTCCTAAGGGGGAAGCATATTATAATAGAGGCCTACCTCAAGAAGCAGGAAGTGTCTCAAATATAAAACCTAATCTTACACCTAAAGGAGCTAGAAAAGGAACATCAAATAAAGCCTAAAACCAGCAGAAGAAGGGAAATAGTAGAGGTTAGAGCAGAAATAAACAGTATAGAAACAAACAAACAAAAAAGCCATTAGAACCAAACAACAAAACTGAGAGCTGAGTCTTCAAAAGAGTTAATAAAATTGATAAACCCCTAGCCAGACTCATCAAAAAGAAAAGAGGAAAGACCCAAATAAATAAAATCATGAATGAAAAAGGAGAGATCACAACCAATACCACAGAAATACAAAGAAGCACTTGTTACAAGCATTGTATGTAAGTGATGAATCACTGAATCCTACTGAAACCAGTATTGTACTCTATGTTAACTAACTAGAATTTAAATGAAAATTTGAAAAGGAAAAAAAAAACCTCCTGGAACTAACAGGCAATTATAGTAAAGTTCCAGGATATAATGCTAATATACAAAATATGTATAAGATCTGAATGAAGAAAACTTTAAAATTCTGGTAAACAAATCAAAGAAGAACTAAATAAATGGAGAGAAATTTCATGTTCATAGATAGAAATACTCATTATCAAGATGTCAGTTCTACCCAACTTGTTCTATACATTCAGTAAATCCCAGCAAGTCATTTCATAGACGCTGACAAACTGATTTTGAAGTTTATTCAGAAAATTAAGAATAGCCAACACAGTATTGGAGGAGAAGAAAAAAGTTGGAGAACTGATGGCTACCCAACATTTAGACTTACTATATAACTAAAGTAATCAGAGTAGTGTGATATTGGCAAAAGAGTAGACGTTGATGAATGGAACAGAATACGGAGCCCAGAAATAGACCTTTGTATGTATATGTATATGTATGTAAATATTTACATGTGTGTATATGTTTGTATATACTTACATATATTTATACACATATACATTTATAGTCAACTTAAAAAAAATTTTAAGTTTTTTTAATGTTTGTTTATTTTCGAGAGAGAGAGAGAGACAGAATGCGAGTGGGTGAGGGGCAGAGAGAGAGAAGACACAGAATCTGAAGTAGGTGCCAGGCTCTGAGCTGTCAGTACAGAGCCCAATGCAGGGATCAAACTCCAGAACCTCAAAATCATGACCTGAGCCAAAGTCAAACAGACACTTAGCTGACTGAGCCACCCAGGTGCCTCTGTAGTCAACTGTTTTTTGACAAAGTAGCAAAGGCAACACGATGGACACAGTCACTGCAACAAATGGTGCTGGACCAACTGGATATCGACATGCCCCCCTCCCCACCCCCCCCTACGAAAAAAAAAAATGAAACTAAGTAGACTTTACACCCTTCATCAAAATTAGCTCAAAATGGATCATAGGCCTAGTATAAAATGCAAGACTATGCAACTACACAAGCTAAAACAGAAGAAAACTTAGAGACCTTGGATATGGTTATGCCTTTTTCAAAAAAAGATTTTATTTTTCAGTAATCTCTACACCCATTGTGGGGCTCGAACTTAGCAACCCAGAGATCAAGTTGCATGCTCTCCCTGTTGAGCCCACCAGGAACCCCTGGTTATGCCTTTTTATTTTTGTTTTTTAATTTTTTTTTTTTTACATTTATTTATTTTTGAGAAACAGAGTGAGACAAAGCATGAGCGGGGGAGGGGCAGAGAGAGGAGACACAGAATCTGAAGCAGGCTCCAGGCTCTGAGCAAGAGGTCAGCACAGAGCCTGATGTGGAGCTCGAACCCACAAACTGTGAGATCATGACCTGAGCTGAAGTCTGATGCTCAACTGACTGAGCTACCCAGGCGCCCCTGGTTATACCTTTTTAAATAAAACACCAAGAACATGGTCCATGAAAGAAATAATTGTAAGCTGGACTTCATTAAAATAAAAAACCTTTGCTCTGTGAAAGACAGTCAAGATAGTGAGAAGTCAAGCCACAGAGTGAGAGAAAATATTGGCCAAAGACACATCTGATAAAAAACTGTTATCCAAGATATATAAAGAACACCTAAAACTCAGCAATAAGAAAAAACCTAATTTTAAAATGAACCAAGGGCCTTAACAGACACTTCACCACAGAAGATGTACAGATGGCACATAAGCATATTAAAAGATGTTCCACATCATATGTCATCAGGGAACTGCAAATTAAAACAGTGAAGTACCACTGTGTACCTATTAGAATAGCCCCAATCCGGAACACTGACAATACCAAATGCTGATGAGGAAGTAGAACTCTCATATAATGCTGGTGAGGATATGGTATACCCACATTTGAAGATAGTTTCTTACAAATGAAAATGTTTTTTTACAGAATGAAACATACTCTCACCACAATATCCAGCAGTTGCATTACTTGGTATTTACCCAAAGGAGTTGAAAACTTTTGTCCCTTGAAAAACCTGAACATGAATGTTTAAAGCAGCTTTATTCTTGGAAGAAACTAAGATGCCCTTTAGTAGGTGAATGGGTAAATAAACTGTGGCACATCCAGGCGATTGAATATTATTCAGAGCTAAAAAATAAATGAGCTTCAAGTGATGAAAAGACATGGAAGAAACTTAAGTGCATATTGTTAAGTGAAAGCCACCATTCTGAAAAGGCTATGTCCAAGTATATGACATTTTGGAAAAGGCAATACTGGAGTCAACAAAAGGATTGATGGTTGCCAGGAGTAGGATTGGGAAGAGATGAATAGGCATACCACAGAGGATTTGTAGGAAGTGGAAATACTCTGTATAATGTTATAATGCTAAATATAAGTTACTATGCTTTTGTCCAAACATAGAATTTACATAGCAAGAATGAAATATGTATTTGTGTGTGTGTGTATATACCCACACACACATATATACGTACATGTATGTATGCCATTTTGGTATCTGATGTTGATAATGGGGGAAGGCTATACATGTGTGGTGACAGGATACATATGAGAAATGTTTGTCCTTTTCTCTCAGTTTAAATCCTGAAACCAACTTAAAACATAAGGTCTTTTTTTTTAAATTCAGGAATATATTAGAATAACTTTCATCAATCCTTAAAAAATTATTAGAGAAAAAATTGAAAAAAAACCATTCTATGTATCTGTAAGTGAATACATTCTCTTAATATTTGCTCTCTAAGATGTGTACATAAATTTTATTTTATAATAGATGTGTCTTTTTCATGGTGGCTGATGACTATGACATTAATCACATTTAGATTTAATTTATAGAATACTTTATTTTTGGTTTTTCTTTTTTTTTTAATACTTCATAATGTTCTTTTGGATTACCATTGATTAGAAATGTTTTAATTCTGTAGATTTTACTGAAAACTAAGCATGGCTCTATTTAGCTCATCAAAATGAAGTTTTGTAGTAATTTTTTTTATTTTTATTTTAGAGAGCTAGGGTGAACAAGTGGGGGTGAGGGGCAAAGGAAGGGAGAGAAAATCCTAAGCAGGCTTCACGATCAGCGCCGAGCCTGATGCAGGTGTCAATCCCACGACCATGGGATCACGACCTGAGCCAAAATCAGGAGTCAAACACTCAACCAACCAAGCCAGCCAGGCACCCCTGTAGTATTTTTCTTTAATCAAACTTTGTTTGCCAGTTAAATTTGCCCTAACATTTTTCATGATTAAATCGTGTTTAACCATGAAATCTATGTAACACATAGAATATATATAGGTAATAAAAATTCTACTTGAAAATCGTTTTTTTAAGAAATATTAGACTGTAACACTTTATGAGATTGAGAAACTTTTCATCCTGTCCATTAGTGTTATGCATTGAAATAAACATGTTTCCCCACCCCTCGCCCCAAATTCATATATTGAAACCCTAATCCCCAAGGTGATGATATTAGTGGTGGGAACCATGGGAAATAAACAGGTTTAGTCTGTGTTATTATGGTGGGACCCTCATAATTGGATTAGTACCCTTGTAAGAAGAAGGAGTGAGCCATGTGAATACACAATGATAAGACAGCAGTCTATAAACCAGGAAGTGGAGCCTCACCAGTTACCTTGATCTTGGACTTTCTAGCCTCCAGAACTGAGAGATATATGTTGTCTGTGATATTGTTATAGCAGCCCAGGTAACTAAATAAGATGTTATAAAATAAGTGGTAATAAGTACTAGTAATAGAAAATAAATAGTATAAAAAATTAGAAGTGGTATTTATAATTCGTAGAATTTACTCTTTTATAATTGCTTTGCGAATTCATGCCTGATATTAGGAAAGTAGTATCTTTGAATTGCCAGACTTTATTATTTATTATTTTTTTTAAATTTTAATTCCAGTATATATAACATACAGTGTTACATTAGTTTCATGTTACAGTAGGGTGATTTAACAATCCTATATGTTACTCAGTGCTCATAATAATAAATGTACTCTTAATCCCCTTCACCTATTTCACTCATCCCCGAACCCAGCTACCTTCTGGTAACCATCAGTTTGTTCTCTATAGTTAAGAGCATTTTTTGCTTTGTTTCTTTTTGTTGTTGTTGTTGCTCATTTGTTTTGTTCTTTCAAGTCCACATATGAGTGAAATCATGTGGTATTTATCTTTCTCTAACTGACTTTATTTTGCATTATACTCTATAGCTCCGTCCATGTTGTTGCAAACAGACTTTATTATTTAAATGATTAGTGTTTATGGTAGAAATTGTCATCTACAAATAAATTGTTGAGTTTAGTAGCAAATAAGATAAAATAAAATTATTCAAATATTTATATTCTACATGTTTGAATAGGAACTCATTGAGTTAGTTATGTTATCTTTCTATAATTTAAAAGGAAGAAATTGACATTTAAAATTTTTATAGATTGAAGAAGTATTTTAAATAGACTTGAAATATTTTCTATTTAAAAAGTCTTTTAATTGTTAAAAAATTAAAAATGGGAAGTAATTAAAATGTGACCACTTTCACATTTTCTCTTGATTTGGAAATATATAAGCTGTCAATACTATCTCTCATTGATAGTATAAATCACTAAACAAGTTATCCTAATAAAATTTTGAAAGTGTTTAAAACAGGAAACTGGTTTTTTTTAAACAGTCTTTTAAAAAAGTCTTTTAAATAGAACTGAAGATACAGTTCATACTCTAAATTTCTTCTAAAAAGCCATTATTATGGATTGATTTTTTTTTTTTTCAGACACACTATTGCTTCTTTTCCTTTCTTCTTGGGAGAACTGTACAGTATTTTCACTTTATTTCTTTCTTTGTTTGTTTATTAAAGTAGAGTTAGGGGCACCTGGGTGGCTCAGTCGGTTGAGCGAGCGACTTCAGCTCAGGTCATGATCTCATGGTTTGTGAGTTCGAGCCCCGCGTCGGGCTCTGTACTGACAGCTCGGAGCCTGGAGTCTGCTTCAGATTCTGTGTCTGCCTCTCTCTGACCCTCCTCCGTTCATGCTCTGTCTCTCTCTGTCTCAGAAATAAATAAACATTAAAAAAATTTAAAAAAAAATAGAGTTGGCATACAATGTTGCATTAGTTTCAGGTGTACAACATAGTGATTTGGAAAACTCTATACATTATTCTATGCTTACCACAAATGTAGCTACTGGCACTATATGATGCTATTATATAGTTAATACCATTAACTATATTCTCTTTCATCCCTGTGACTTAATTCATTCTATAACTGGAAGCCTGTACCTTCCGCTCCTTGTTTTTAAATACAAAAGACAGACTTTTCAAAAATATATGAATAAAACTTTCTATATGTCCTTCAAATTTTCATAGATGTTAAAATATGAGAAAGAAAGATAGTATTAATGTCAAATTCTCAAAGCTTTTTAAAAGAACATTTATCTAAAAGGTGAATAGCCAACTCTTCTAGGATTGCTTATATTTGTGACTTATTTAAAATAAATTCATTATTTTGAGGCAGTTGGTAAGACAGAATTTGAAAACTTTACGCTCATATTCAGTGTTGTGTTGTAGTTTCATAATTTATCATAGACATTCAGTATGCTTTTCATTAATATTTTAAAAGTATCTTAAAATAGTTTCCTGTTTTATTTTATTATTTTTTTAGTTTCCTGTTTTAAACACTTTCAAAATTTTATTAGGATAACTTGATTCATTTATTTATACTAGCAATGAGAAATAGTATTGACAGTTTATATATTTCAGAGTCAAGAGAAAATGTGAAGGTGGTAACATTTTCATTACTTCCCATTTTTAATTTTTTAACAATTTCTAAGGATTCTTACATGTTTGACTTTTTCTACCAGTAAGGCATTTGTATTGTAATGCCATATGAGTAAAAGTCCCAGGACTATGGACTCCTATAGTGGAGATAAGTAGCTAAGATCAATACATAGGTTGGAGGAATTCTAAATTCATACGATGCAGTGTAATACAGGATGAATAAAATCCATTGGAGTATTTGTGGATGTGGTATTACAACTGGACCCCGCCATAGGGATAGGATTCAAATAGAAGTGAGGGGTGCCTGGGTGGATCAGTTGGTTAAGCATCCAACTCTTGATTCCAGCTCTGGTTATGATTCTACGGTTCCTGAGGTCAAGCACCAAGTTGCTTGAGATTCTGTCTCCCATCTCTGCCCTTCCCCAACTCACACTTTCTTCTCTCAAAATAAGTAAATAAACTTCAAAAAAATATGTAATTGAGGGGGACCTGGGTGGCTCAGTAGGTTAAGCATCCGACTTCAGCTCAGGTCATGATCTCGTGGTTCATGAGTTTGAGCCCCTCATTGGGCTCTGTGCTGACAGCTCAGAGCCTAGAGCCTGCTTTGGATTCTGTGTCTCATCTCTCTGCCCCTCTCCTACTTGCTTTCTCTCTCTCTCTGTCTCTCTCAGAAATAAATAAACAAAAAATTTAAAAAATACATGTAAGTGAGAAGCTATATTTGGGGTGACTGAATAATCAAAGCACAGAGACAAAATATTAGATTTTCATCCACTGACATTTATTCTAAGTTCCATGAAGAATGAGAATTCAGGGGTTTTTTTTCTAATCATGGCTTTTTAATAGTGTTAATGTGCCTGGGCCAACTTAAATATTGATTTAATCTATAAGATCCAGCAATGTCCTTTGGAATGGCATGCTCCAAGGGATACTTGTTCTTCAGCTGTGTGTCATTGTCCCTTCTGAGGCTACTGGGTATGTCTAACTCCATCCTGTATTCCTTGCTCTGTCACCACATGCTATTTCTAATATCTGAGATAACTAGAGACCATATTTGCAAACCTGGGCACTCAGTAAATGTTTTTGTTTTTTTTTTATTTTAGAGAGAGAGAGAAAGAGCTCAAGCAGGGGAGAAGGGAAGAGGGAGAGAGAAAGGAAGAATCTCAAGCAGACTCCACACTCAGCACAGAGGCAGACTCATTTAAATGTTAAACAAAGGAGCAAACAAGGAAGTTTTGGGATTTTGTTTTTTGTAAGTTGCTTAAAATAGTTAAGTGGTAATTATATGATAGTAGTGTATATTCACTAAATATGTTTTGGACAGGTAGAGTAAATATTGTTGCTGAGAAATCTTCAGTTTAAGACACTATTTAATTGTGTAAGACATGATTATACTCATTAGAAATATAAAAATTGTTAGTACTTTTGGATACTATTATATGAATAGAAAACTTTTATTGAAAAAATTTTTTTAATTTTATTTTTGAGAACGAGAGAGACAGATCATGAACAGTGGAAGGGCAGAGAGAGAGGAAGACACAATCTGAAGCATGCTCCAGGCTCTGAGCTGTCAGCACAGAGCCCGACACAGGGTTAGAACCCAAGAACTGTGTGATCATGACCTAAGCTGAAGTTGGATGCTCAACTGACTTAGCCATGCAGGCACTCCTGAATAGAAAAATTTTGATTCCAAGAGCTATTAAGAAAGAAAACATTGATTCAGGGCAATATTAAAAGTCAACTGACTGTTATATGGAAATATGGTGGAAAGGACTAATTTTATTTTTATTTATTTATTTATTTATTTTTAAATGTTTGTTTATTTTTGAGAGAGGGAGAGACAGAGTGCAAGTAGGGGAGGAGCAGAGAGGGAAACACAGAATCTGGAGCAGGCTCCAGGCTCTGAGCTGTAAGCACAGAGCCCGACGTGGGGTTCAAACCCACAAACCGTGAGATCATGACCTGAGCTGAAGTCGGATGCTTAACTGACTGAGCCACCCAGGCACCCAGACTAATTATTTTTATTACGTGAAGTAGCAGTAGCTCCTATTAAAATATTTTTATATATATATATATATATATATATATATATATATATATATATATTTTAGAGAGAGAATGCCCACATGAGCAGGGGAGGGGACAGAGGTGGGGAGAAAGAGAGAATCTTAAGCAGACCTCACGCTCAGTGTGGAGCCTGACATAGGGCTTGATCCCAGCACCCTGGGATCATGACCCAAGCTGAAATCAAGAGTGAGACACTCAACTGATAGAGCCACCCAGGTCCCCATAAAATATTTTTATGTTAAAAAGAAAAAGACTTTATAATAGTATGCCACGTATAGTATTTGATAAAAGGGCTAAACGTTCTTATATGTATGGTACAGCAATACCTGTTAGTAAAATGATTTTACCAGAAGGAATGAAATCTTTCAATTTGTAACAACATGGATGGAGCTACAGTGTATTATGCTAAGTGAAATAAGTCAGTCAGAGAAAGACAAATACCATATGATTTCCCTCATATGTGGAATTTAAGAAACAAAACAGATGAACATATGGGAAGGGAAAAAAGGAGAAAAGAACGAGGGAAACAAACATAAAAGACTCTTAAAAATAGAGAACAAACTGAGAGTTGATGGAGGGGATGGTAGGGGATGGGCTAGATGGGTGATGGCGTTTAAGGAGGACACTCGTTAGGATGAGCACTGGATGTTGTATGTAAGTGACGAATCCCTGAATTCTACTCCTGAAACCAATATTTCACTGAATGTTAACTAACTGGAATTTAAATAAAAATTTGAAAATAAAACAAGAAAGAAAAAAAAAGTAAAATCGTTTTATATTGAGGGGAATAGTAGGTTTTTGGGAGATATACTTAGTTTCCCAAGATACTGCAATGAGTGTTCTGGCAATGGTGGTTAGTGGAGTAATGTGTACTAGCCAAACTGATAATTATTGGTAATTTGCATTGACTCTTTTTCATTTGAATATTTAAAAGGATTTTGGAAACACTAATTAAACCTTTCACAACCTCTCATAATAGATATTATCAAATAATTACGTATTTCATATGAAAAAAACAACAGTTGAGAGAAGCAAAGTTATTTACCTAAGATCACATATTGTTTAACTGATAGAACCTGAATAGTTTCAAATTCCCAGTAATCAGTTCTAACTCCTATGTAAAGTAAAATTAGTATAATAACACCTAAGTAATGCTATTGCAGCTCCAAGAATAAAAATAGTAAGTCACAGTAATTTAAAGAAACCTCTTTACTGGGGCACCTGGGTGGCTCAGTCAGTTAAGCATCCGACTTTTGGTTTCAGCTTAGGTCATGATCCATGGTTCCATGAGATCAAGCCCTGCGATGGGCCTATGCTGACAGCGTAGAGCCTGCTTGGGATTCTCTCTCTGCCACTCCCCCACTTATTCTTTGTCTTTCAAAATAAATAAATAAACTTAAAAAAAAATTCTTTACTAAAACGAAGTATCTTTTACTAAAACTAATTCCAGGTTAATTTCTATTAAGTATAGGTAAACATTCTTTAAGATATAAGGAGACAGTAATTTCATTTGATATTTTTAATATCGTGTTCATTAGGTTTTTCATGTGGGCTGTATTCTGGTAAGCAAAGCTCAAGAAAAGCCAAAAGTAGTATGGACTGTGAATCAAATGCTCTCTTATATAGACATTATGATAAACCTGTAATTTATTAAACCTGACTATTTAAGGAAAAATAATTTTCTAGTAGAAAAAGAACCTTAAAAGAATTTCCTTCTGTATGTAAGACTGTTGTTTTATTTTGCATTTAGTTAACAAGTTTTTTCTTCTACAGTTGTCATTACTGATTAAATGCCACATAGTTTATGAATTATTTTAATGCCATGGTAGGAGTACAGTATCTATAGTAATTACCTTTATACTATATTGACCATTGAGTCGGTGAAGATTAGTCAGTTGCAATATTGCTCTGGAGCAGTATTACCGTTGCAATACTAGAGTAAACATACCTCAGACCATTAAGAGCCTGACAGTTCTTCATCCAGGAAAAACAAACAAAATATTCACAAAAATGTTAAAAGATAGACTGGATAACTGAAGTAACCACAAATGCATGAATCTGAATCTCCCTACACATCCTCCAAAAAACAATAAAGAACAAATAAAACTATACATAATCCCATGTTTTAACATAACTAGAACAAAGAGAGTATTCAAACTTCAGATTATCTGTAATAGAAAAATGAATATCAAATTATAATAAGCCATCATTCATGCCCCTGTGGAAGCCACCACAGCAAGGGTGGTCTGGGAAAAATTGCACAGAACGAGAAAGGAGCTAGTGACATGCTTACGATTGATTAAAATCACTTTCAGGAAAGGAAGTTCTTCCCTAAATACTGAAGTTTTGAGAAAAAAAGCTTACTTATAAATCAGAGCACACTATAGGAAAGGGACTTACATGTTTGTAAAGGACACACAGAAGCAATTTTGGAAAGGCATATCTTTTGGGGAAGAAAGGTAAAAAATGATGGGAAATTGCCCTTTGGAAACTAAATAGTTAAAAGGAAAAAAAAAAGCAGGAGAGGAAAATTTAGGATCCTGCAAGACAGAAGAATATTTTTAAAAACAGAAGGGCAAATCCCTTCATATTGCCCTGCCCCCAGATCCAATCAGTAAAGAAATCATTCTTTACTAAAAGCAGAGGATATTCTATCCTATGTAAGATACAGGGATCTTATAAACTGCCCCAGTCATTCCTGTTCACAGAAATGCAGAAGTGACAGGAACTTGAACTACATAAAACTAATTTCTAAAAGGAAAGAGAAAATGAGGATAAAAAGTTTTGTTTCAGTTGATGAAAATGGCTATTACCCCTCACTCCCCCACCAAAAATAAACGGCCTAAAGATAGACATAGTTCCATGGAATAGAACTGAACGTACAAGAATAAACGTCTTTATGGTCAGCTTATTTTCACCAAGGATGCCAAGAAAACTCAATGGGGAAAGAAAAGTATGTTCAACAAATGGTGCTGGGACAAATGGATATCAACATGTAAGGAGATAGAGAATAGATTTAGTGGTTGCCAGGGACTGAGGAAAGCAGAAATTGGGAGTTACAGATAATGGGTACAGGGTTATGTGATGAAAATGTTTTGGAAGTAGACGGTGGTGATGGTTGCATAAATGTGAATTGAGTATTTTATGTAATAGTTTGCTAGGATTGCCATCACAAATACCACAGACTGGGTGACTTAAACAATGCAGTTTATTTTTAACAGTTCTGAAGGCTAGAGGTCTGAGATGAAGGTGTCAGCATGGTCGATCTTATTCTGAGGCCTCTCTTTGGCTCACAGATGGCTGTGTTCTCACTGTGTCCTTACATGATCACCTTATGGTCTGTGTGTTATCTGTGTCGAATCTCCTCTTCAGATGAGGACCATTCATAGTGAATTAGGGCCCATCCATATCTCCTCCTTCTACCTTAATTACTTCTTTAAAGGTCCTGTCTCCAAATATAGTCACATTCTGAGGTACTAGATGAATTCAACATATGAATTTGGGATAGGAGGGTACACTTTATCACATATCAGTGTAAAAAGGTAAATTTTATGATATGGGAATTATAGCTCAATTAAAAAAATATTATAAGAACCTCCTTTGCAAACCTCTTTTTAAATACAATTGAAAATCTAGTTGATAAAGGTAATTTCCAAGGTAAATATGGTTTTTTGAAACTGTTGGGGCACCTGGGTGGCTCAGTTGGTTAAGTGTCTGACTCTTGATTTCAGCTCAAGTCATGATCTCACACTTTGTGAGATCAAGCCCTGCATTGGGCTCTGCACTAACAACGCAGAGCCTGCTTGGGACTGTCTCTCTCCCTCTCTCTCTGCTCCCCACCCCCACCCCAGTAAATAAATAAATAAATATTTAAAAAAAAAAAAACACCTGACACATTTGACATTTGAGATACTCTAATTTCTGTAGAAGACATAGAAGATAAAAAAGAAAGAGAAAGATAAGAGAAAGATAAAAAAAAAGACCTACTTTTTAAAAAAGCACCAGGCCCATATAGTTCCACAAGGATATTTTATGAAATATCTAAACACCAAATAGTCTTAGTGCTCTATAAATTATTCCAGACCATTGAAAGTGAATAATACCAATTCTTAAAGATAGTGCAAAAAAGAAATTATAGACTGATATCAACTATAAATAGATAAAATATTACTTAAATTCCTGTACATTAAGAAAATAATATGACAATGTGGGATTTATTCTGGGAACACAAGGTTGGCTAAATATTAGGAAACCCATTAATAGAATATGCCATATTGTGTGCATATATTTATATTTTATTTATTTATTTATTTATTTATTTATTTATTTATTTATTTATTTATTTATTTTTGAGAGAGAACGTGAGCCAGGAAGGGTAGAGAGAAAGGGGACAGACAGGCCCAAGCTGCCCGCATCAAGCCTGATGTGGGGCTCAAACTCACATGAAATCATGGCCTGCGCCAAAGTTGGATGCTCAACTTACTGAGCCACTCAGGTGCCCCTGCCATGTTGTACATAACAAAACAAATCATATATAGACACTTAAATGACCTTCAAAAATAAACACCTAGTAAAAACACTCAACAAAGAGGAATCAATGAATATTTTCTTAACATCTTCTTAATGCGCAACACTAAGGGCATTTTCACTACTAACATTAGGAACAAGGCAAGGGTATCCAGTAACACTATTAAACATTTTACTGGAGATATTAGGCAATGCAATTAAACCAGAGCAATCAGTAGAGTCATAACAGTTAGAAAATAAGGCAACAGTCTCTATTTGCAGTTAAGGTAGTATACCTAGAAAAGCCTAGAGCAGGGATCAGTAAAGGAACCCAGTAACCAAATCTAGTGATATCATTTTGTTTGTGTATTGTGTGTAGCTACTTTTCCTTCCACTGGCCTGGTTGGAGAGTTGTGGTAAAAATGGTCTGGCCCAACAAAGCTGAAAACATTTTAACGTCTTACAGAAAGATTGTGTACTCCTGACCTAGAGAATCATTAAAACTAACTCAGACAAAATAATTCAGTAACCACTAAGCTATAAAATTAGGATTCAGTATAATTCAATAGAACCTAAAATCCTTTACATATACAACCACTTATCAGTTAGCAGATATAATGTTAGGGAAAACCCCAATTTAACACCAACAAAGAAGATAAAATACTTAGGAATAAATATAACAAGAATTATACAAAAGCTATTTGAATAAATCTTTAATATACTTCTTAAAGATACACAACTAGATTTGAACCAATGAAAAGATAGTTCTCCTTAATTTATAATTTTAATATAATCTTAATGAAAATGCCATCATGCTTTTTTATAGAGCTAGATGAGTTGATATGGAAGTCATCTATGTAAACATAGCTGGGAAATGTTTCAAGTACTTAGCATCTATGGATCCTACAACTAATACATAAAGAGTTGACAAAGGAGGGTGGTTTTACAGTGTCAAAATACCTCCCCACAAGACCCTTACTAATCACTGAAGGAAAAAAATTGCAACTTTACAGTAGAGGCACCATATTTACCAAGTTGTCAACATTGTTAGTAATGGGACAAATAGACATAATATATCCTGATAGTATGTACTGAGAGGAGCATAATATCACTTCCGTGGTATTACAAAATATGTAACATGTCCCACAATTCTCTGATCAATTAATCATTAACAATGGAGGAAAGAATATGCAATGGGAAAGAGATAGTCTCTTCAATAAATGGTGTTGGAAAAACTGGACAGCTACATGCAAAAGAATGAAAATGGACCACTTTCTCACACCATACACAAAAATAAACTCAAAATGGATTAAGGACCTAAATTTAAGACTTGAAGTCATAAAAATCTTGAAAGAGAACACAAGTAGTAATTTCTCTGACATCATCCATAGCAACATATTTCTAGATGTGTCTCCTCAGGCAAGGGACACAAAAGCAAAACCAAACTGTTGGACTACATCAAAGTAAAAAGCTTCTGCACAGTGAAGGGAATAATCAACAAAACTAAGAGGCAACCTACAGAATGGGAGAAGATATTTGCAAATGACATATCTGATAAAAGGTTAGTAGTAAATGAAATATCTTATAAAAGGTTAGTATGCAAAATATATAAAGAATTGATACAACTCAACACCCAAAACACACAAAAAATCCAATTAGAAAATGGGCAGAAGACATGAGACATTTCTCTTCATGACAGTTTGACAAACCGATTGTCAACAAACACATGAAAAGATGCTCAATATCACTCATCATCAGGGAAAAACAAAACTACAATGAGATACCACTACCCATTTGTCAGAATGGCTAAAATTTACAGCATAGAAATAAGAGGTCTTGGAGAGGATGTAGAGAAAGGGGAACCCTCTTACACTGTTGGTGGGAATGCAGACTGGTGCAACCACTGTGGAAAACAGTATGGAGGTTTCTCAAAAAGTTAAAAATAGAACTACCCTATGATCCAGTAATTGTACTACTAGGTATTTACCCAGAGAATACAAAACTACTAATTCGAAGGAATACAAGCACTGCAGTGTTTATAAAGCAGCATAATCTACAGTAGCCAAATTATGAAAAGAGCCCAAATGTCCATCAAGTGCTGAATGGATAGAGAAGTGGTGTATATATATAAAAAGGAATATTATTACAGCTATAAACAATAATAAAATCTTGCCATTTGCAATGACATGGATGGAGCTAGAGAATATTATCCTAAGCAAAATAACTCAGAGAAAGACAAATAACATATGATTTCACTCGTGTAGAATTTAAGAAACAAAACAAATGATCATAGGGGAAAAAAGAGAAAGGCAAACCAAGAAATAAACTCTTAACTGTAGAGAACAAACTGATGGTTACGTGGGGGGGGGGGGGGGCGTCTGGAGGGATGGGTTAAATAGGTGATGGGGACTAAGAAGTGCACTTGCTGTATTGGGGCACCTGGGTGGCTCAGTCAGTTGGGTGGCCACCTTCAGCTCAGGTCATGATCTCACAGTTGGTGGGTTCAGGCTCCGCGTCGGGCTCTGTGCTGACAGCTCAGAGCCCGGAGCCTGCTTAGGATTCTTTGTCCCCTCCTCTCTCTCTGCCCCTCCCCCACTTGTGCTCTGTCTAGCTCACTCAAAATAAAATGTTAAAAAAAAAAGTGCACTTGTTAAGATGAGCACTGGATCTTGTATGTAAGTGTTGAATCATTAAATTATACACAGGAAACTAATATTATACTGTATGTTAATTAACTGGAATTTAAATAAAAACTTTTAAAAAAGACATGAAGACACTTTTCTACAAAGAAGATATACAGATGGCCAACATGAAAAGATGTTCAACATCATTCCTCATCAGGGAAATGCAAATCAGAACTACAATGAGATATCACCTCACACCTATTAGAATGGCTGACATCAACAAGAAATAAGTACTGGTGAGAATATGGAGAAAAAAGCCTCTTGCACTGTTGATGGGAATGCAAACTGGTGCAGCCACTGTGGAAAACAGCATGGAGGTTTTTCAAAAAGTTAAAAATAGAGTGCTTTCTTCAGCAGTGCATGTACTATAATTGGAATGATGTAGAGCAGATTAGCATGGCACTCCTGCACAAGGATGACACTCAAATTTGTGAAGTTTTCCATGTTAAAGAAAAAAATTTAAAAATAGAACTACCCTACCTCTGTAAATCACACTACTGGGTATTTACCCAAAACATACAAAAATGCTAGTTCAGAGGGATACATGTACCCTTATGTTTATTGAAGCACTATTTACAATAGCCAAAATTTGGAAGGAGCCCAAGTGGCCATCAGTAGATGAATGGATAAAGAAGTGATATGTATATACAATGGAATATATTCAGCCATAATAAAGAATTAAATCTTGCCATTTGCAACTACATGGATGAAGGTAGAGATTCTTATGCTAAGTGGAATAAGTCAGCCAGAGAAAGATAAATGCCATACGGTTTCACTCATATGTAGAATTTAAGAAACAAAATAAAGAAGCAAAGGAAAAAGAGAAAGACAAACCAAAAAACAAACTCTTAACCATAGAGAACAAACTGATAGTTCCAAGATGTGTGGTGGGTGGGGGAATGAGGGAGCTAGGTGATGCCGGTTAAAGAATACATTTATGATGAGCACTATGTAATGTATAGAATCGTTGAATCACTAAATTGTACACCTGAGACTTGTATAACACTGTATGTTAGCTATACTGCAATTAAAATAAAAAAAGAAAGAAAGAAACTCTGGGCAGCTGGAAATGTGGGAGCCTTTGCCATATTGTCATCTGATTAGACCAGCTTGGCAGCAGAAACAAACACGTGGGCCATACAGCGACCTCCAAAGGGGTCTTTCAGAGAGAAACCAAAACTGAATGACTCACCTGGAACACCTGATGAATGGTGAAACTCACCCAGCCAAACAAATGCAAAACCCTTCTCATCCAGACCATGGAAGTGGAAACCCTGGCCCATCCTGCTAGTAGCACTGAGTGGATATCACTCTCATTTTCAGTGGATCTGTTTTCTTCTGTGTATACGTGTGTGTGTGTGTGTGTGTGTTTTATTTTTAAAGAGAAAATAAAATGCAAATGAACTTATAAAAAAAAATGTAACCTGAATTTAAACATGAAAAAACTTCAATTAAACCCAAACTGAGGGATAGTTCACCAAAAATGGCCCATTGTTTTAAAAAAATGTCAAGGTCAAGAAAAACAAAGAATGAGGAACTTGCTTCAGATCAAAGTCTAAAGAGATATGACAGTTAAATACAGTGTATGACACTGGGCTGAGTCATTGGTCAAGATGGAAAAAGTTACTTTTATTTTATTATTCTATTTTTGTCGTAAAAGATAGTAGTGGAACAATTGGCAAAATGTAAAGGTCTATAAATTGGATAGTGCTATGTTAATGATAAGTGCCTTATTTTAATTAATGTACTTTTTGAGGAACTACATTGAAATATTTATAAAGGGGAATGATGTCTGCAACTTGTTTTCAAATTCAGAAAAGTCTGTAGAGGGGAGAGAAAGACACTGATAAAGCACATGTTAAGTTTGGGGAATCTGAATGAAGAAGGGTTTATGGAAATTGTATTGTTTAAAAAATAAACTTCTAAGTTTTGGAATAATTTCAGAGTTACAGAAAAGTTTAAAAGATAGTACACACTTCGTCCAATTTTAGTTTTCATTTTAAATTACCATGGTACATTTTGAAAACTAAGAAACCAATATTGGTGCATTACTATTAACTAAACCCCTAAATCTGACTTTATTCAGATTTCATCTGTTTTCTACGAATTTTCCTCTAAACTTCAGACCTTAATCACATAATGTCCTTTTTTTTTTTAAGTGTATTTTGAGAGAGAGAGAGAGAGAGAGAGAGAGCGCGCAAGTGTGTGCACAAGCGGAAGAAGGACAGAGAGAGGAGTTGGGGGGAGAGAGAGAGAATCCTAAGCAGGCTGCACACTGTCAGTGCAGAGCCCAATGCAGGGCTCAAACTCTCCAACCATGAGATCATGATCTGAGCCAAAATCAAGAGTCAGGCCCTTAACAGACTGAGCCACCCAGGTACCCCTTAATGTCCCTTTTCTATTCAAAGATGCAGTCCAGTGTACCACATTGCATTTGTTTGTCATCTCTCTTCAGTCTCCTTTGGTCTGTGACAGTTTCTCAGCCTTTTTTAAAAAAAAAAAAAAATCATGACATTGACAGTTTTGAGGAAACTCAAATATCTTAGAAATATTTCTTAGAAATAATCTTAGAAATATTTCTAAGAATATCCCTCAGTTTTGTTTTTTGTATGTATTTGTCATGGTTAGACTGGGGTTATGGCTTCTTAGAATACTACAGAAGTGAAGTACCCTTCTATCACATCATATCAGGAGTAGATGCTATCAACATGGTATCTCTGGTGATGTAAACCTTGATATCTTAAGGTAGTATCTGCCAGGTTTCTCCTCTGTAAAGTTGCAATTTTTCCTACTCTGTTTGGGAGGGAGTCACTAAGTCCAGCCCAGTCTCAAAGGCTCAGGTGGGGTGCAGGTTAAGCCTCACCTCCTGGACAGGATAGTTTCTATGTTATATCATTTGGATTCCTTTATAATGGATATTTGACTCTTTTCTGTCTATTTATTATTTATATTTCTATGGACTCATCTGTATTTATTTCATTCTTTGAGTTAAATCTAATACATTATTTATTCTATCACCGAAATGGTTCCAGCTTTAACTATTGGAAATCCTGGTGATCTCCTATGGCCTTTTGATATATCCCCATCCTTTTGGTTTGTGAGCTTTGCCTTGCTTTTTGATATTTCCACATGCTTCTCTTTTATCTTGTATTTTCCTTGTCCCTGTCCTAAATGGGCTATTTCTCCAGAACCTTGTTCCCTTTATTGAAGAATAATATTTAGAAACCAAGATCTTGGTGCTGAGTGGTTTGTACTATTTTGTAACTTTATTATTATTATTATTTTAACTATTTAGTTTTAAGAGAGAGAGGGACAGAATCCAAGTGGGGAGGGGCAGAAGGAGAGGGAAACACAGAAACCGAAGCAGGCTCCAGGCTCTGAGCTGTCAGCACAGAGCCTGATGCAGGGCTCAAACCCATGAACCGTGAGATCATGACCTGAGCCGAAATCTGGCATTTAACTGACCAAGCCACCCAGGCACCCCTAACGCTATTATTAAATCTGAAGTCACTTCAACATAAAAAGTAAAAAAAACCCAGAGTTAAAAGTTGTAAGAAACATACCCTATTTGTTATTCTTAAGTGCAATACCTTAGTTAATTATGTCAGTTACCAAATGTTACCATTTAAAATTGGTTGATGCTTATTCTTTCTAAATAAAAATTATAGCTTACTTGGTATCTAGAAATTATTAATAAAATTATACAGCTGCAGTAGGACATTTTTGTACGTTTTATTTGCACTTCTTAAAGTGTAAACACTTTCTCATATTTCTCACCTCTTATGAAAAGCATAAAGGTCTGTGATTAAATTCATGACACTATTTACATAACAAAACTAATAACTAAACAGTCTAGCTTAACATGCATACATAAAAGGGCATAGCAGGGGCATAAAGGAGGGAGATCTTGACATTACTCATAACTCTTTCAAGCAATAATACCTCCACCCTCAAATTCCACTTCAGTGAGTAAGAATGATGTAGACAGCTTGGCCTGTTTGACAGGAAATTCCATATAAAAATATAGGATTTCTTGTGGAAGTTTGAAAATATATCTCTTTGATCTGTGACATAAGAAGGTTACTACCCTACCGGATACTTCTGTTCTATATCTTGGAAAGCCGTTTTATTTTATTTATTTATTTTTAAAGTTTATTATTTATTTCTAATAATGTCTACACCCAATGTGGGGCTTGAATTCATGACCTTGAGATCAAGAGTCTCATGCTCTTCCAACTGAGCCAATCAGGCACTCCCTTAGAAAGTCGTTTTAGAAAATATTTTATTTTGTTTTATTTTACTTTGTTTTATTTTTAAATGTTTATTTACTTTTGAGAGAAAGAGAGCGATAGAGAGGGAGAGAGAGAATCCCAGGCAGGCTCTGCACTGCCTCAAACCCACGAACCATGAGACCCTGACCTGAGCCAAAAATCAAGAGTCAGACGCTTAACTAACTGAGCCACCCAGGTGCCCCAAGAAAATAATTTATTGCTTCCAGAATACAATTACAAGTAAAGAAAGTGCAAATGAGGATATAGGTATGCTTTAGCTCTTAGTGACACTAAGAACATATTAACAAACAGTGTAAAAAAGACTGAATAAAGATAGCTACAATGTCTATTGACAATAGCATGGATGGAGCTAGAGAGTATTGTGTTAAGCAAAATAAGCCAGAGAAGGACAAATGCCATATGATTTTACTCTTATGTGGAATTTAATAAACAAATGAGCAAAACAAAAGAGAGAGAGAGAGAGAGGCAAACCAAAAAACAGACTCTTAACTATAGAGAACAAACTGATGGTTTACCAAAGGAAAGGTGTGGGGGTGGGGGGTTAAATAGGTGATAGGGATTAAGGAGTGCACTTGTGATGAACTCTGGGTGTTATATGTGAGTGCTGAATCACTAAATTTTACACCTGAAATTAATATTACATTTATGTTCTCTAACTTGAATTTAAATAAAATTTTTCTTAAAGTCAGCTACAATGTAACAAAGATATAATTTATATGGTCTTATCACATTTTTACATAAAATTTGTATACATGCATAGAAAATTTCTAGATCATTTTTAGGCTACAGGTTGTTACCAATTGGTGTGTCATGAAGTCAGTTTAGTAAGTCACATTGTTTCAAGTTGAATAAAACAATAGAAAATGCCAGTACTAGTCACATAATATAATTACTATTACAGAAACTTTTATTACAGATGTTTATGTGTGTGAGCAAGTGATTTGTGTATTGTAATGTAAAATACATTTCTTATTTTGAATCTAGGTCAAAAAAGGTATTTTTAAAAATACAGTTCTAGGATTGTAGACCAAAAACATTTTAAGAGTGGACCTCCAGGGAGTAGGAGATGGATTTTTGCAGGAGAGGGATTTCAGAAGAAAAGATCTGGAAACTAACTTACTTATTTTATATAAACAATACAGAAAAAGGTAAATCCATGTAAAGTGGTGATTTAATTTGCAGTGTCCAAACAAACTTAGTATTATTCTGCCCAATCTTCTCTACTGTGATGTATCTCTTCATATCTCTGTAGAAGCTTCTGGAGCCTAACATCTACCCCTTTCACCTTGCTACTTAAGCATTATTCCTTGGGGTTGGCTAAATGTGCTAATGGAAGTCCTATGTAATGTATAGGAGGATATGAACCATATTAATTTTCTAACATCCTTCTTCCCCCATAAAAATCCGAATTCTGAAATATTGTTGGTCCCAGTATTTCACATAAAAAGTTGTAGATTTTTTCATTGTTGTCTAGCTTCTGCTATTGTTGGTTAAATATTTTATCAATCTTAATTTTCATTCTTTTAGGTAATCCGTTTATTCATTATGGTAGATTTAAGATTTTCTCTTTGTTCTTACTATCCTTACTGTTTTTATCATAGTGTGTCTGGGTAAGACTATTCTGTTTATGCACTATCAATCTGTGGATTTAAATATCTCCAGAATTTTGGAAAATTTTCAGCTGTTATTTATTGAATATTATGTTCTCTTATTCTCTTGAATAATTTCTGGAAATATTCTTAGATATATGTTAGAGCCTTTAGAAGTATCTGTCCTGTCTTTTAAATGTATTTTCCTATTTTTGTATCTATGTCTTTCTCTATTGAGAATTCATTGTTAGCACTTTGGTAAACAGTGTTGTCTAATCAAAAACTATTTCCTTAACTTTTTCTTTACAAACACTTTTTCTTTGTTTATGCAGTGGTTAACTATATGTGCATCAGAAAAGATAAAGGGCGTGGTGTGCGCCTGGGTGGCTCAGTCGGTTGAACATCTAATGCTTGGTTTCAGCTCAGGTCTCACAGTTCATGAGTTTGAGCCCTGTGTTGGGCTCTGCTTTGGCAGTGTGCAACCTGCTTGGGATCCTCTTTCTCCCTTCCCTGCCCCCTCTCTGTTTACTCACTCTCTCTAAAAATAAATAAATAAACTTTAAAAAAAGATACAAGGGGTAGAGGTACATTGCAGTGCAGTTTGACAGTTTCTTAGAACGTTAAACATGCTAACCATACAAACTAGCATTCTTATTCCTAGGTAATTACCCAAGAGAATGAAACTGTGCTCCCACAAAAAACTGCACATTAGTGTTTTTATCAGCTTTTTTCATACTTGGCAAAAACTGGAAACACAAATATCCTTCAACAAATATCCATAAACAAGATATGGTATGTCCATGCAATGGAATATTTCTCAGTAATGCAAAGGAATGAACTGATTGATGCGATGACATGGATGAATTTCATATTTATTATGCTAAGAGAGAAAGAAGCCAGACTGCAAAGGCTACATGCTGTAGTAATTGCACTTATATGAAATTCTGGAAAAGGTAAAACTACTAGGGACAGATCTATCAGCAGTGGTTGCCAGTGGCTGGGTAACAGAGGAGTTGACTACTGTGGTACTCACATTCTAATTTCAAGAACCAAAAAGTGTCAACTTATATGACAAAAGGGACTTGCAGATGTAATTCAGTTAAAGATCTGGAGATGGGCAGTTATCCTGGGTTATCTGGATAAAACCTTAAATCTAATCACAAGAGTTTTTATAAGATGGAGGCAAGAGAAGGTGGCAATGGGACAACAAAGCAGAGATTGGAGTAATGTGGCCAGGAACCAAGGTATACGGGTAGTTTCCAGAAGCTGGATGAAGCAAGAAACAGATTCTTCCTTGAAGCCCTCAGAAGGAATTAGACCTGTCAACACCTTAGTTTTAGTCCAATAAAATTCATTTTAGGAGTGCCTCGCTGGCTCAGTTGGTAGAGCATTCAACTCTTGATTTCAAGGTTGGGAGTTCCAGCCCCATGTTGGGTGTAGAGATTATTTAAAAGTAAAATCTTAAAAAAACTCACGTCAAACTTCTTATGTGCATAAGTATAAACTTGTGTTTTTAAGGCATTAAGTTGCCGTATGTTAGCTATTGTAAATAATGCTGTACTGAACATGATGGTACAGATAATCTCTTTGAGAGCCTCTTCTCATGTCCTTTAAATATATACCCAGAAATCAGATATGGTAGTTCTATCTTTAATTTTTTGAGGAACTTACATACTGATTTCTATAGTAGTTGTACCAATTTACATTCCCACCAATAGTGCACAAACATTTGCTTTTCTCCACTCAGTGACAGTCTAGCTAATGTTTATCAATTCTATTTATCTTTTCAAAAATGTAGGTTAGTTTCATTGATATTTTATATTATTTTTTCTTGTCTCTCATTTATTTCTGCTCTGATATTTTTTATTTCCTTTCATCTGCTAATTTGGGACTTAGCTTATTTTTCTTTTTTAGTTCCTGAAGATGTTAAGTGAAGCTGTTTGTTTTGAGATCTTTCTTGTCTTTTTTCTTTCTTTTCCTTTCTTTTTCTTTTTTGAGATTTTTCCTGTTAATGTAGGCGTTGACTCTGTAAACTTCCCTCTTATAACTGATTTTGCAGGGGCATCTGGCTGGCTCAGTCAGAAAATCGTGCAACTCTTGATCTTGTCATGAGTTTTAAGCCCGTTGTTGGCTGTAGAGAATACTAAAAATAAATTAAAACTTAAAAAAAATAAAGAACTGATTTTGCAGCATACCGTAGGGTTTGATATATTGTGGTCCATTTTCATTTGTTTCAAGAGAGTTCTTGATTTCTCTCTGATTTAGTTTTTGATCCATTGGTTATTCATGAGCTTGTTGTTTAATCCCCACATATCTATGAATTTTCCAGCTTTACTCCTGTTAATTGATTTCTTTTTTTTTTTTTTTTTTTTTTAACATTTTTTATTTTATTTTTGGGACAGAGAGAGACACAGCATGAACGGGGGAGGGGCAGAGAGAGAGGGAGACACAGAATCGGAAACAGGCTCCAGGCTCCGAGCCATCAGCCCAGAGCCTGACGCGGGGCTCGAACTCACGGACCGCGAGATCGTGACCTGGCTGAAGTCGGACGCTTAACCGACTGCGCCACCCAGGCGCCCCTGTTGATTTCTATTCTCATAGCACTATGGTCAGAAAAAATGCTTGGTATGATTTCAGTCTTAAATTTGCTAAAAGTTGTTTTATGGCCTATCATATGATCTATCCAGGAAAATGTTCCTTGTGCATTTGTGAAGAATGTGTATTCTACCACTGTTGGATGGAATTTTTTGTGCACATCTGTTCCATTTGGTCTAAAGTATGGTTCAAGTCCAATATTTCCTTGTTGATTTTCTATCTGAATGATCTATTCATTGTTGAAAATGGGGTATTGAAGTCCACTGCTCTTACAATACAATGTCTATTTTTCCATTCAAATCTGTTAGAGTTTACTTAATATATTTAGGTGCTCTAATGTTAAGTGCATGTATATTTAAGATTGTTACAGCTTCTTGATGAATGGACTCCCTTATCATTACATAATGACCATCTTCACTTCTTGTTACCATTTTTGGCTATAAGTTTGTTTTGTCTGATATAAGTACAGTTGATTCTTTTTTTTTTTTTTTTTTTTTTTACTTAATATTTCTTTTTTTTTCTTTTTTTTTTAATATATGAGATTTATTGTCAAATTGGTTTCCATACAACACCCAGTGCTCATCCCAAAAGGTGCCCTCCTCAATACCCATCACCCACCCTCCCCTCCCTCCCACCCCCCATCAACCCTCAGTTTGTTCTCAGTTTTTAACAGTCTCTTATGCTTTGGCTCTCTCCCACTCTAACCTCTTTTTTTTTTTTTTCTTCCCCTCCCCCATGGGTTTCTGTTACGTTTCTCAGGATCCACATAAGAGTGAAACCATATGGTATCTGTCTTTCTCTGTATGGCTTATTTCACTTAGCATCACACCCTCCAGTTCCATCCACGTTGCTACAAAAGGCCGTATTTCATTTTTTCTCATTGCCACGTAGTATTCCATTGTGTATATAAACCACAATTTCTTTATCCATTCATCAGTTGATGGACATTTAGGTTCTTTCCATAATTTGGCTATTGTTGAGAGTGCTGCTATAAACATTGGGGTACAAGTGCCCCTATGCATCAGTACTCCTGTATCCCTTGGATAAATTCCTAGCAGTGCTATTGCTGGGTCATAGGGTAGGTCTATTTTTAATTTTCTGAGGAACCTCCACACTGCTTTCCAGAGCAGCTGCACCAATTTGCATTCCCACCAACAGTGCAAGAGGGTTCCCTTTTCTCCACATCCTCTCCAGCATCTATAGTCTCCTGATTTGTTCATTTTGGCCACTCTGACCGGCGTGAGGTGATGTCTGAGTGTGGTTTTGATTTGTATTTCCCTGATAAGGAGTGACGTTGAACATCTTTTCATGTGCCTGTTGGCCATCCGGATGTCTTCTTTAGAGAAGTGTCTATTCATGTTTTCTGCCCATTTCTTCACTGGGTTATTTGTTTTTCGGGTGTGGAGTTTGGTGAGCTCTTTCTGGATTTTGGATACTAGCCCTTTGTCCGATATGTCATTTGCAAATATCTTTTCCCATTCCGTTGGTTGCCTTTTAGTTTTGTTGGTTGTTTCCTTTGCTGTGCAGAAGCTTTTTATCTTCATAAGGTCCCAGTAATTCACTTTTGCTTTTAATTCCCTTGCCTTTGGGGATGTGTCGAGTAAGAGATTGCTACGGCTGAGGTCAGAGAGGTCTTTTCCTGCTTTCTCCTCTAAGGTTTTGATGGTTTCCTGTCTCACATTCAGGTCCTTTATCCATTTTGAGTTTATTTTTGTGAATGGTGTCAGAAAGTGGTCTAGTTTCAACCTTCTGCATGTTGCTGTCCAGTTCTCCCAGCACCATTTGTTAAAGAGACTGTCTTTTTTCCATTGGATGTTCTTTCCTGCTTTGTCAAAGATGAGTTGGCCATACGTTTGTGGGTCTAGTTCTGGGGTTTCTATTCTATTCCATTGGTCTATGTGTCTGTTTTTGTGCCAATACCATGCTGTCTTGATGATGACAGCTTTGTAGTAGAGGCTAAAGCCTGGGATTGTGATGCCTCCTGCTTTGGTCTTCTTCTTCAAAATTACTTTGGCTATTCGGGGCCTTTTGTGGTTCCATATGAATTTTAGGATTGCTTGTTCTAGTTTCGAGAAGAATGCTGGTGCAATTTTGATTGGGATTGCATTGAATGTGTAGATAGCTTTGGGTAGTATTGACATTTTGACAATATTTATTCTTCCAATCCATGAGCAGGGAATGTCTTTCCATTTCTTTAATTCTTCTTCAGTTACCTTCATAAGCTTTCTATAGTTTTCAGCATACAGATCTTTTACATCTTTGGTTAGATTTATTCCTAGGTATTTTATGCTTCTTGGTGCAATTGTGAATGGGATCAGTTTCTTTATTTGTCTTTCTGTTGCTTCATTGTTAGTGTATAAGAATGCAACGGATTTCTGTACATTGACTTTGTATCCTGCAACTTTGCTGAATTCATGTATCAGTTCTAGCAGACTTTTGGTGGAGTCTATCGGATTTTCCATGTATAATATCATGTCATCTGCAAAAAGCGAAAGCTTGACTTCATCTTTGCCAATTTTGATGCCTTTGATTTCCTTTTGTTGTCTGATTGCTGATGCTAGAACTTCCAGCACTATGTTAAACAACAGCTGTGAGAGTGGGCATCCCTGTCGTGTTCCTGATCTCAGGGAAAAAGCTCTCAGTTTTTCCCCGTTGAGGATGATGTTAGCTGTGGGCTTTTCATAAATGGCTTTTATGATCTTTAAGTATGTTCCTTCTATCCCGACTTTCTCAAGGGTTTTTATTAAGAAAGGGTGCTGGATTTTGTCAAAGGCCTTTTCTGCATCGATTGACAGGATCATATGGTTCTTCTCTTTTTTGTTGTTAATGTGATGTATCACATTGATTGATTTGCGAATGTTGAACCAGCCCTGCATTCCAGGAATGAATCCCACTTGATCATGGTGAATAATTCTTTTTATATGCTGTTGAATTCGATTTGCTAGTATCTTATTGAGAATTTTTGCATCCATATTCATCAGGGATATTGGCCTGTAGTTCTCTTTTTTTACTGGGTCTCTGTCTGGTTTAGGAATCAAAGTAATACTGGCTTTATAGAATGAGTCTGGAAGTTTTCCTACCCTTTCTATTTCTTGGAAAAGCTTGAGAAGGATAGGTATTATCTCTGCTTTAAACGTCTGGTAGAACTCCCCTGGGAAGCCATCTGGTCCTGGACTCTTATTTGTTGGGAGATTTTGATAACCGATTCAATTTCTTCGCTGGTTATGGGTCTGTTCAAGCTTTCTATTTCCTCCTGATTGAGTTTTGGAAGAGTGTGGGTGTTTAGGAATTTGTCCATTTCTTCCAGGTTATCCAATTTGTTGGCATATAATTTTTCATACTATTCCCTGATAATTGTTTGTATCTCTGAGGGATTGGTTGTAATAATCCCATTTTCATTCATGATTTTATCTATTTGGGTCATCTCCCTTTTCTTTTTGAGAAGCCTCGCTAGAGGTTTGTCAATTTTGTTTATTTTTTCAAAAAACCAACTCTTGGTTTCGTTGATCTGCTCTACCGTTTTTTTAGATTCTATATTGTTTATTTCTGCTCTGATCTTTATTATTTCTCTTCTTCTGCTGGGTTTAGGCTGCCTTTGCTGTTCTGCTTCTATTTCCTTTAGGTGTGCTGTTAGATTTTGTATCTGGGATTTTTCTTGTTTCTTGAGACAGGCCTGGATTGCAATGTATTTTCCTCTCAGGACTGCCTTCGCTGCGTCCCAAAGCGTTTGGATTATTGTGTTTTCATTTTTGTTTGTTTCCATCTATTTTTTAATTTCTTCTCTAATTGCCTGGTTGACCCACTCATTCGTTAGTAGGGTGTTCTTTAACCTCCATGCTTTTGGAGGTTTTCCAGACTTTTTCCTGTGGTTGATTTCAAGCTTCATAGCATTGTGGTCTGAAAGTATGCATGGTATGATTTCAATTCTTGTAAACTTATGAAGGGCTGTTTTGTGACCCAGTATATGATCTATCTTGGAGAATATTCCATGTGCACTCGAGAAGAAAGTATATTCTGTTGCTTTGGGATGCAGAGTTCTAAATATATCTGTCAAGTCCATCTGATCCAATGTATCATTCAGGGCCCTTGTTTCTTTATTGACCGTGTGTCTAGATGATCTATCCATTTCTGTAAGTGGGGTGTTAAAGTCCCCTGCAATTACCACATTCTTATCAATAAGGTTGCTTATTTTTATGAGTAATTGTTTTATATATTTGGGGGCTCCGGTATTCGGCGCATAGACATTTATAATTGTTAGCTCTTCCTGATGGATAGACCCTGTAATTATTATATAATGCCCTTCTTCATCTCTTGTTACAGCCTTTAATTTAAAGTCTAGTTTGTCTGATATAAGTATGGCTACTCCAGCTTTCTTTTGGCTTCCAGTAGCATGATAAATAGTTCTCCATCCCCTCACTCTCAATCTAAAGGTGTCCTCAGATCTAAAATGAGTCTCTTGTAGACAGCAAATAGATGGGTCTTGTTTTTTTATCCATTCTGGTACCCTATGTCTTTTGGTTGGCGCATTTAATCCATTTACATTCAGTGTTATTATAGAAAGATACGGGTTTAGAGTCATTGTGATGTCTGTATGTTTTATGCTTGTAGTGATGTCTCTGGTACTTTGTCTCACAGGATCCCCCTTAGGATCTCTTGTAGGGCTGGTTTCGTGGTGACGAATTCCTTCAGTTTTTGGTTGTTTGGGAAGACCTTTATCTCTCCTTCTATTCTAAATGACAGACTTGCTGGATAAAGGATTCTCGGCTGCATATTTTTTCTGTTTAGCACACTGAAGATATCGTGCCAAGCCTTTCTGGCCTGCCAAGTTTCAAAAGAGAGATCAGTCATGAGTCTTATAGGTCTCCCTTTATATGTGAGGGCACGTTTATCCCTTGCTGCTTTCAGAATTTTCTCTTTATCCTTGTATTTTGCCAGTTTCACTATGATATGTTATGCAGAAGATTGATTCAAGTTATGTCTGAAGGGGGTTCTCTGTGCCTCTTGAATTTCAATGCCTTTTTCCTTCCCCAGGTCAGGGAAGTTCTCAGCTATAATTTCTTCAAGTACCCCTTCAGCACCTTTCCCTCTCTCTTCCTCCTCTGGGATACCAATTATGCATATATTATTTCTTTTTAGTGTATCACTTAGTTCTCTAATTTTCCCCTCATACTCCTGGATTTTTTTATCTCTCTTTCTCTCAGCTTCCTCTTTTTCCATAACTTTATCTTCTAGTTCACCTATTCTCTCCTCTGCCTCTTCAATCCGAGCTGTCGTTGTTTCCATTTTGTTTTGCATTTCGTTTAAAGCGCTTTTCAGCTCCTCATGACTGTTCCTTAGTCCCTTGATCTCTGTAGCAAGAGATTCTCTGCTGTCCTGTATACTGTTTTCAAGCCCAGCGATTAATTTTATGACTATTATTCTAAATTCACTTTCTGTTATATTATTTAAATCCTTTTTGATCAGTTCATTAGCTGTTGTTATTTCCTGGAGATTCTTCTGAGGGGAATTCTTCCATTTGGTCATTTTGGATAGTCCCTGGAGTGGTGAGGACCTGCAGGGCACTTCCCCTGTGCTGTGGTGTCTAACTGGATTTGGTGGGCGGGGCCGCAGTCAGACCTGATGTCTGCCCCCAGCCCACCGCTGGGGCCACAGTCAGACTGGTGTGTGCCTTCTCTTCCCCTCTCCTAGGGGCGGGATTCACTGTGGGGTGGCGTGGCCCGTCTGGGCTACTTGCACACTGCCAGGCTTGTGGTGGTGGGGATCTGGCGTATTAGCTGGGGTGGGTAGGCAAGGTGCACGGGGGCAGGAGGGGCAGGCTTAGCTCGCTTCTCCTTAGGTGATCCACTTCAGGAGGGGCCCTGTGGCAGCAGGAGGGAGTCAGATCCGCTGCCAGAGGTTCGGCTCCGCAGAAGCACAGAGTTGGGTGTTTGCGCGGAGCGAGCAAGTTCCCTGGCAGGAACTGGTTCCCTTTGGGATTTTGGCTGGGGGATGGGCGAGGGAGATGGCGCTGGCGAGCGCCTTTGTTCCCCACCAAACTGAGCTCTGTCGTCCGGGGGCTCAGCAGCTCTCCCTCCCTTTGTCCTCCAGCCTTCCCGCTTTCTGAGCAGAGCTGTTAACTTATGACCTCCCAGACGCTAAGTCGCGCTTGCTGTCGGAACACACTCCGCCCGGCCCTTCCGCTTTTGCCAGCCAGACTCGGGGGCTCTGCTTGGCCGGCGGGCCGCCCTCTGCCCCGGCTCCCTCCTGCCAGTCCGTGGAGCGCGCACCGCCTCACCGCCCTTCCTACCCTCTTCTGTGGGCCTCTCGTCTGTGCTTGGCTCCGGAGACTCCGTTCTGCTAATCCTCTGGCGGTTTTCTGGGTTATTTAGGCAGGTGTAGGTGGAATCTAAGTGATCAGCAGGACGCGCGGTGAGCCCAGCATCCTCCTATGCCGCCATCTTCCCCGAAAGCTTTTTCAGTACAGTTGATTCTTGAACAATGTGAGATTTAAGGGTACTGACCCCCAACAGAGTTGAAAATCCACATGTAACGTTTGCCTCCCCGAAAAGTTAACTAATAGGCTACTGTTGACTAGAATACTGTTGACCAATCACATAAACACTCAAGATAATTTTGTATGTTATATGTATTATATACCATATTCTTACAATAAACTAAAGAAAAGAAAATGGTAGGAAATCATAAGAGAAACATATTATATACTGTGTGTGTAAAAAAAAAAAATCACGTATTAAGTGGACCTGCACAGTTTAAACCTGTGTTGTTCAAGGTCAGCTCTATAGTCACCCCTGCTGTCTTTTGGTTTCCACTTATGTGGATTTTTTTTCCCATCCCTTCACTTTGTGCCTATAAATGTCCTTAAAGCTGGAGTGAATAAGCAGCATATAATTGGGTGTGTGTGTGTGTGTTTTTGTTTTTTATTTTTTTTTGTCCATCCAGCCACTCTATTCCTTTTGATTAGAGAATTCAGTTCTCTTATATTTAGAGTAATTATTGATAGATGTGGACTTGTTAATGCCATCTTACTGTTTTCTGACTGTTTTTTAGTTTTGTTATTCCTTTTTTCATTTCTCACTACCTATTTTTGTATTAATAATTTTCATTGGTAGTATGCTTTGATTTTCTTTTTATCATTTTGGATATCAACTATAAGTTTCTGCTTTGTGGTTACCATGAAGCTTATGTATCATTTTACAGTCTATTTTATGTTGATAACAACTTAACTTTGATCACATACAAAATCTCTTTTTACTCCCTCCCTTTTATATTTTTTGTCATCATTTATATCTTTTTGTATTGTGTATCCCTTAACAACTTGAAGCTATGCCTGTAATCCCTTTAACAACTTGTTGAAGCTATACCTGTTTTAAATGCTTTTGTCCTTTAACCTTTATTCTAAAATTAAGAGGTTAATACATAACTATATTACAGTATTAGGGTATCTAAATTTGGCTGTATGCTTACCTTTACCAGTGTATTGTATATGTTCCTGTGTTTTTTTTTTTTTAAGTTTATTTATTCTTTTTTAGAGGGAAGGAGGGAGGGAGGGAGGAGGAGGGGCAGAGAGAGAGGGAGAGGGAATCCTAAGCAGTGCAGAGCCCAACATGGGGCTTGAACTCAGAAACCATGAGATCATGACTTGAGCTGAAATCAGGAGTCAGACGACTAACCAGTTGAGCCAGCTGGGCACTCTTGTTCCTGTGTTTGCTTGATACAAATTAGCATCCTTTTTTCTTCAGGTTGAAGACCCCCTTACAGCATTTCTTGTAAGGTAGGTTTAGTGGTGATAAATTTGCTCAGCTTTTGTTTACTAGGGAAAGTATTTCACCTTCAATTCTGAAGGACAACTTTACTGTATAAAGTTTTTTTGGTTGGCAGTTTCTTTCCTATAGCACTTTCAATATGTCATCCTGTTTTCTTCTGGCCTACAAGGTATCTGAAAAATCCATTGATAGGTTTATGGGGATTCCTGTATAGGAGAGAAATTTTTTTCTCTTACTGCTTTAACACTTTTCTTTTTCTTCAGTTTTAGACAGCTTTATTATTATGTATCTTGGAGATAATTGTTTTGTATTCAAATTTTGAGGCCACCTATTAGCATCATGAACTTGAATATCTAGATAAAACCCCAGATTTGGGAAGTTCTCATCCATTATTTCTTTAAATAAGCTGTTTGCCCCTTTATCCTTCTCTTCCTTTTCTAGCACTCTACTGATACACACATTATTTTACTTGATAGTGTCCCATTAGTACCAGAGGCTTTCTTCATTCCTTTTCATTATTTTTTTCTTTTTCTCCTTTGAATGGATAATCTCTCTAAATCTCTCTCCTGTTTGTTCAATTCTACTATTGAAGCTCTCTACTTGAATACTTTAAGTTTAGTCATTGTATTCTTCAGTTCCAAAGTTTTTGTTTCATTCTTTTTGTGTTTTCTCTTTGTTCAACTTCTCATTTTGTTCTTTTATTGTTCCTTTGATATTGTATAATTGTTTCTCTCTTGTAGCTCTCCAACCATCTGTAGAACAATTACTTTGAATTCTTTGTCAGGCAATTCCTGGAGGAATTTAACGTATTCCTTTGGGGAAGATAGATTTCCCTGATTCTTCAAGGTCCCTGTAGCCTTGCATAGGTATTTGTGCATTTGAAGAAGCCGTTTCTTTTTCCAGACTTTATGGCCTGACTTTTTTAATTTTAGAGAGAGAGAGAGTGAGCTGGGGAGAGGGGCAGAGGGAAAGAGAAAGAGAGAATCTCCAGCAGATTCCATGCTCAGCCTAGATCCTGACATAGGGCTTGATTCCATGACCCTGGGATCATGACCTGAGTCGAAATCAAGAGTCAGACACTCAACTGACTGAGCCACCCAGGTGTCTTATATGGACTGACTTTGGTAAAGGAAGTCTTTCACCTTTGGGTGGGGACTTGCTGGATCATGTTGTCACCTTGATTCTAGTGGTACAGGCTGCCAAGTGTGGGGGTATCTGCCAGTTCCAGGTCCAGCAAGGGCATGATGTCTCCTTGGTTCATTGTATTGACAACTGTGATCCTTGGTAAGCAGTGGCAGCAAGGTCTATTGGAGTCCTGAGAAACCCTGATTTTGTTTATTTGAGTCCTCTTTTTGTTCTTTGATGATTTTGGCTAAAGGTTTATGAATTTTGGTGGTCCTTTCAAAGAACTAGCTCCTGGTTTCATTAATTGATTTAGTATTTAATTTATTTCTACTGTATTCTTTATTATTTCCTTCCTTTTATTGGATTTGGGTTTTGTTTATTCTTTTCCTAACTCCTTTAGGTATAAAGTTAGGTTTTTTTATTTGATATTTTTTTGCTCCTTGAGGTAAGGACTGTATTGCTATGAACTTCCCTCTTAGAACAGCTTTTTCTGCATCCCAAAGATTTTTGATCATTGAGTTTTCATTTTTATTTGTCTCCATGTATTTTTTGATTTCCTCTTTGATTTATTGGTTGATCCATTCAAACATTTAGTAGCATGTTACTTAACCTCCACATGTTTGTATGCTTCTGGTTGATTTCCAGTTTCATAGCATTGTGGTCAGAAAAGATGTATTGTGTAACTTCCTTTTGTTTTTATTTTTTTGAGACTTATTTTGTGATCTATTCTGGAGAATGTTCCATGTGCACTTGAAAAGAATGTATATTCTGCTCTATTATGATTGAATGTTCTGAGTATATCTGTTAGATCCATCTGGTTCAATGTGTTATTCAAAGCCACTCTTTCCATCTTGATTTTGTTTGGATGATTTATCCATTGATAAAAGTGGGGTGTTAAAGTCCTCTACTATTATTGTATTACTATCAGTTATGTCCTTTATGTTTGTTCTTATTTGCTTTATGTATATTTGGGTGCTTTCATATTGGGTGCATAAATATTGTAACTATTATATCTTGTTAGATCATTCCTTTTATGATTATATAGTGTCCTTCATTGTCTCTTGTGACAATCTTTGTTTTAAAAATCTATTTTGTCTGATACTAGGTATTGCTACCACAGTTTTCTTTTCACTTCCATTTGCTTGATAAATGCTTTTACATCTATTCACTTTAAATCTGCATGTGTCTTTAGGTCTGAAATGAGTGTTGTGTAGGCAGTATATAGATAGGTCTTGCTTTTTTTAATCCATTCTGTCACACTATGTATTTTGGCAAGAACATTTAGTCCATTTACATCTGAAATAATAATTTTTTAAATGTTTTTTTAATCTTTATTTATTTTTGAGAGAGAGGGAGACAGAGTGTGAGTGGGGGAGGGGCAGGGAGAGAGGGAGACAAAATCCAAAGCAGGTTCCAGACTCTGAGCTGTCAACACAGAGTCCGATGTGAGGCTGGAACTCACAAACCATGAGATCATGACCTGAGCTGAAGTCGGACGCTCAACCGGCACCCCCATCCAAAATAATTATTGATAAATATGTACTTAATGCTATTTTGTTAGTTATTTTATGGTTGTTTTCAATGTTCTTCTCTGTTCCTTTGTTCTCTTGCTGTCTCACAGTTTTCTGGCTTTCTTTAGTGATATACTTGGATTTCTTTCTCTTTATTTTTTGCATATCTATTAATGGTCTTTAATTTGTGGTTACCACTAGGTTTATATGTAACATCTTATGCATATAGCAGTCTATGTTAAGGTGATGGTCACTTAAGTTTGAACCCCTTCTTTACTCCTTTCCCCGTCACATTTTAGGTACATGGTATCATACTTTACATTTATTTTGTGAATCCTTTGACTGATTTTTATAAATATACTTAATTTTACTGCTTTTGTACTTCCTACTTTTTTCTATTCCTACTTATGGTCTTTCCTTTCCACTCAAGGAGTCTCCTTTAACATATCTTGTAGAGCTGATTTAGTGGTGATGTATTCCTTTAACTTTTGTCTGAGAAACTGCTTATCTCTCTTTCTATTTTGACTGATACCCTTACTGGGTAGAGTACTCTTGGTTGCAAAGTTTTTGCTTTCAGCATTTTTAATAATTGTGCCACTCCTTGTACTGCAGTTTTTGCTAAAACATCAGCCAGCATTCCTAATGGGTTTCTTTGGTATGAAATAGTTTTCTACTCTCTTTATCTCTCTTTTAAAATTCTCTCTTTATCACTATCTCTTTTATCACTACTTTCTGCCATTTTATTTAACTTTGTTTTTAAAGTATTTTTCTAAAGATTTTATTCTTTTTTTTTTTAAATGTTTATTTTTGAGAGAGTATAAGCAGTGGAGGGGTGGGGAGTGGGTAGAGGATCCAAAGTGGGCTCCGCCCTGGCAGCAGTAAACCTGATGGGGAGTTTGAACTCATGAACCATGAGATCATTACCTGAGCCAAAGCTGGATGTTCAATCAACTGAGCCACCCAGGCACCCTTTAAAGATTTTATTCTTAAGTAATCTGTACACCCAATGTGAGGCTCAAACTCAGAACCCTGAGATCAAGAGTTGTATGCCCCACAGACTGAGCCAGCCAGGTGTACTTACTCTCTGCTATTTTAATTACTGTGTATCTTGATGTTGTACCTCCTTGGGCTGACTTTGTTGGAGGCTGTCTGTGCCTCCTAGATCTGGAGATCTTTTTCCTTCCCCAGATTCAGGAAGTATTCAGGTATTATTTCTTCAAATAAATTTTCTGCTCCCTTTCTCCCTCTTTTCCTTCTGAGATCCCTATAATACGAATGTTATTACACTTGATGGGGCCGCTGAATTCCTCTAGTCTATTTTCATTTTTTTTTCCTCCTGTTAAACTTGATTGCTTTCAATTACTCTGTCCTCCAGGTTGCCAGTCTGTTCTTTTTCTTTCTCTAATCTACCACTTATTTCATTTAGTGTATTTTTCATTTCAACTGACTTCTTCATCTCCGATTTTTTAAAATATTTTGTTTTTGAGCGTCTCATTGAGGTCCTCCACTCTTTACTCAAGTCAAGTGAGTATCTTATTTTTAAAATTAAACTCCACATCCAACATGGGGCCTGAACTCAAGATCAAGAGTCACATACTCTACTGACTGAGCTAGCCAGGGCCCCCCAGTGGGTATCTTTATGACCATTACTTTAAATTCTCTATCAGGTGTATTAATTAATCTCCATTCATTTTGCTTTCTTGCTGTGATTTTGTCCTGTTCTTTCACTTGGGATATATTCTTCTGTCTCCTCATTTTGTCCAACTCTCTATATCTGTTTCTGTGTGTTAGGAACATCAGCTACATCTCTTGCCTTTGAAAGTAGTGGATTTATGAAGAAGAGGTCCTATAGTGCCTTTCAGTGCAATGTCCCTGGTTCATGAGAACCTGCCACTTAAGGGGTGCCTCTTATGTGTGTTGTGTGTGCCTTACTGTTGTGGCTGAGCCACATTTTCCCTCAGTCCAGTCAGTCATCTGCAATGGCTCTCTTTTGCCTCTTGTGGGCAGTGTTTGGTTCCTGTGTTGTTAGTTGAGTTTCAGTTGAGTCAGACCAGATGTTTACCAGAGAACTTCAGTGCATTTTCCCTATGTTGGAGAAGTTTTCTTTGGTGGGCAAGACCTGCAGTCAGACCAGGTGTCTGCCCCAGTGAACTGCTAGGGTTCACTGTGAACTGCTGGTGTTGTAGTTGTACTGTTATGAGTGGTTGTCTTCCCCTTTCCCTGGGGCAGGAGCGCTTTGGAGTGGTGTTGGCCCCTGTGGGCACTAGTTGCACACCACCAGGCTTGTGGCAGTGTTTTGAGTGGGCTCTGGCCAAGGGCAGTATTGCAGGGAGCAGATCTACAGGAGAACAGGTACAAGGCACTCAGTACCAGCACGTTCCACACTGGTCTATTGTGGGAGTGGACCTGCAGCCCATACCTACACTGCCCATACCCACAAGAAGGGGTGGGGTGCAATGTTAGCAAGCTAATTGGAGAGGGTAGCACTGTGCTTTTTCCTACAGGAGTATTTAGACCAAGGGATGGGAAAGAGAATTGGCATGCCCCAGCTCTTTTTTTCTCTTGGAGAGGTCTCCCAATGATCACTCCTCTTGTAGCACAGGTTCTGAGATTAGTGAATAAATATTCCTCCCATATACCCCAGGCATTTTCCAAACTGCTAATTCTATGTTGTATCTCAGCAAGTCTGTTTATTGTGCTGTCTCTTAATAAGCTGCCCTCCCAGCTCTGCCAGAACTGAGTCCACTGATTTTTAAACTTTCAGATGTTAAGTCCCACGGATTGTTGGGACCCTCAGGTTTTCAAATCCAAATGTTATGGAGATTTATCTTCCCAATTCAGATTCTCTGTGCCTGGGATGCTCAGTCTGAGGGTCAGTTTCTTTTTCCTCTCTGCACCTACGGTGTTTCTCCATCAGACAATCCCACTGGTCCTTTAGCTCCTGACCACATCTTTGCCCTTCCTATGTTTTTTTATGTGGCCTCTTCTCTATATTTAGCTGTAGAGAATCTGTTCTGCCATTCTTTGGATCACTTTCTGGGTTATTTGCACGGATGTGGGTATTATCTAGTTGTATCCCTGGGTTGAGTTGAGTTTAGGATCCCTCTACTCTACCATCGTCCTTGGAAGTCTCCCCTTTCTAGATTTTTTTAAGTAAATTATGACATATACTCTTATTTAAAAGAAGTTTAATTATTCATCCTTTCTATTTTACTTTTTTCATATATAAGCTGAAATAATTGTCTTCTTAATGCTAATTCCTAAATAGTGATGAAGTAATCTAGGCATTGAAAATATTTATTTAGGAGCACCTGGCTGCTTGAGTTGGTAGAGTATATGACTCTTGCTTGGGGTTGTGGGTTCAAGCCCCATGTTGGGTGTAGAAATTGCTTCAAAATAAAATCTTTAAAATATGAATGTTTATTTAAATTCTTACTTTTATGAAAGTTGTATTTTCATGTCACATTCTTTATAAATAGTTGACTTACAAAAGTCTTCTAATAGTAAATCACCTACATTTGTAAATTAGAAAAGAGCCTAAACACAAATGTTTATGAACTCTATTCACATTCACTCTGAAATAGAAACAAGCCAAAAATTCTTTAGTGGCTGAATGTGTAAACAAACTATGGTACTTCTTTTTATACCATGATATACTATATCATGATATATATGAGATATATATATATATATATATATATATATCTCATATATATCTCATATATATATATATATGTATCTTTTTATACCATGATATACTATACACTATCCCATATATTATATAGAACTATTCAACAATAGAAAGGAGAAGGGGGTGAGGGATGGGTTCAATAGCTAATGGGGATTAAAGAGTGTAGTTGTCATGATGAGCATTGGGTGATGTATGGAATTTTGGAATCACTTTGTTGTATACTTGAAAGTAATATAACCCTGTATGTTAACTGAAATTAAAATTAAAAAAATTTTAAATTAAAAAAAATAAAATAGGACTAAAAAATTTGTTAAAAAAAATCAGGGCACCTGGATGGCTCAGTCTGGAACCTCCGACTCCTCTTGGTTTTAGCCCAGATCATGATCTTACAGTTCTTAAGTTTGAGCCCCACAAACTCTCAAAATAAATAAATAAACTTTAAAAAAAAGAAAAAAAACAATTGAAAGGAATGAACTGAAAGTTAAATGAAGGGAAAAAAATTGAATGAATGTCAAAGGGAACCATGATATAAAGACACCATTCTCAAGCGGTTACATTATGTATGATTACCTTTATAAACTGTTTTTGGAAAGGTAAACTTATATTAATAGAAAATAGATCAGTGGTTGCCAGAGGCTAGGGATTGTGGGAATGTGTGACTACAAAGATATACTAAAAGAGATTTTGAAGGTGGAAGGTGATAGAAGTATTCTCTATCGTGATTGTGCTGATAGTAACATGAATGTGTACATGCATTAAAAATCATAGAAGTATCTACTTCTTCCAAAATTCAATTTAATATTAAATTTTTAAACAAATTATAAAAAAGAGTCTAGAATAGGACTTTTGAGTTGACCTTAGGTTGTACATGTGCTATGATATGAAGTGAAAGGAAAATTCTGAAGACTAGAATAAAAGAGCTAAGAAATTATATATACACCCCCCCCCCCACACACACACATATTGTATAGCAGTTTGGCAGTTGGAATTAGTATTTCGTGTCTCATGAACTTGATTTCTATTTTGTAATAGAAATGGTATAAATAAACATTTTACTTCAGGATATATGTTTGCTTTAATACACAGCATTAAGTAAACTAGACGTTCTAAGAAAATGCTCCATTTTTTTTTTTCTGATGGCTTCACATAGTTTCTGGTATAGCAATACATTCCCTAACTGTAATAACATGGAATTAAATGATCTAATAATACCTTTCCTAGCTGTAAAGTTTTGTTCTAATTTTAACCAGATAACTTTATTTGAGTTTTCATGTTTTAAGTATTCATTTTTTAATAGCTATGATGAACAAAACTTTAGGACCACTAGGTGGGGATGTAAACAGTACGGCATTTGTTATTTCTCTTGTTCTTAGAAGTAACTTGATAGGTACAGCCATAAGGGTGATTCCCTGAAAAGAGAGAAGAAAACAAACAAACAAATCCACAAAAGTACTTGTTTTTATATTTCTAAATGTTATGGTAATCAGGATTTGGGCAAAATTAAGCTTCTGAAATAAAAATAAAGTTTATCTGTGCTCAAATAGCATATTCTGAAACCACTTTCTTTGAATGACTCTTCATTGCCACAATATGTGATACTTGTTGTTTATGGGTTTATTTTGTCCTGATATATGTTTCATGATAGATATGAAATCAGAAATAAAATTTAACAAGTAAGATGTATTTTAATTTGCTGTTTTTTTAAATTAAATTTATTTTACATATTTTGAGAGAAAGACCATGCATGCATGGAAGTGGCAGAGAGAGAGGGAGAGAGAGAGAATCCCAAGCAGGCTCCACACTGTTAGCATCAAGCCCGATGTAGGGCTCGAACTCATGAATCGTGAGATCACGACCTGAGCCAAAATCAAGAATCAGACCCCCTGAGCCACCCAGGAACCTCATTTCCTCTGTCTTTTTTTTTTAATCCTTTTTTTGACACTATAAGAAAGAATGAATATCATTTATCTCTTTTTAAAGGTATGTTTAAAATTATGTTAATTTCATGGCTTATTATTGATTTTTAGTCTTCTACATATAATTATCAAAAACATAGCTACATTAAGAATATCTTTAGAAAATTGCTCTATAACAAAATATTGTGTTGTGTTGCAAACGGTCTGTTAAAGAGTACTTAGAAAAAAATAGGAAATGAAAAGGAATTTTTTTTTTTTGTCTCTGAAATGAGGAGAGCTGTATATATTCAAGAGTTAGATTGTCTTCTTATTTCTTGAGGATTTTCTTCTCTCATACTGCATGTTTTTATTACTTTTCAGGCAAATACACATGATTTCTGATAATTATGTGGGCTTTGGTATGTATACATTGTATCACTCTTAAAGATTCCCTTTCAGCACGGTGCAGAACTTCTATTCAAAAAGGGCTGACACCTTTTTTCTTTCAGGAGTCCATCTTAGATTTTTGGTTGCTAGGTGCTTTTCATCAGTATTTTGACTCAACTAAAATTAAAAGGCTTACCATATGTAGTATTATAATTAAAATGATTTATTCAACAAGGAAAATATGGCAATTTCTAGCATAATGGGGATGAATTATAGATTATTATATATCTGTGAAATTTTTAGGTAAAGTCTACCTCAGAAATGGAGGTGTGAGACTATGATATATTTAACATTTATATCAAATGTAGCAGTTTTTAAGGGAATAAACGTTCTTGTAAATGAATGACCATTTTTTTAAGATGGTGCTTAAAATATATACAACATAAAATTTACCATTCTAGCCATTTAAAAAATTTGTAACATACATAAGTTTTACCATTTTCTCGTATACAATTCAGTGGTATTAATTACATTCATACTGTTGTGCAACTGTCTGCTAGTTTGCAAAACTTTTTTCATCACCACAAACAGAAACTCTGTAACCATTAAGCAATAACTCCCCAGCTACTGGTAACCTCTAAGCTACTTCCTGTCTTAAGAATTTGCCTTGAATAGCTTGATTTTAATATGATTTTATATTTTTAAATTTTTCCCTTAGTTGAAAAATATTTAATATGGTAAAGATCTATTATTGTCATTTGGAAGAACTAAAATATAACACTGAACAGTACTATGTACACATACACAGACACAGAAATAGCTGTAAATCATCACAAAGAAACAAGTTACTCATATGAGTAAGTTTACTAACCATCTTATTTATTCTTAGGATATCCTCAGTATTTTCAGGAAGAAGAGAGCTCATAACTCTTTATTTAATTCTTATGATGGGCTTTATATTAGAACAAAAGTCAGGGAAAATACATACATACATATATAATTAAGATCCTCATTTTATTCACACCAAAGTGACAAACGAAGTAAAACAGTATGACATAGAAAATACATAGAGGTATATGAATTAGAAGGAAAAAAGTCTTTCATTTTAGAGGTTCTGTTTAACTGTTTCAAGTTCTATACAAGACATATTAGTTCATAAATATCAACAGAAACAGCAAATAAATGGTATAAAAATATTTTTACTAATCTTAAGAAACTGCTTCTCAGATAAAACTATTTTTAAAGAAAAGGTTTGCTTGCACTATAAGCCAAACATTGCCACTGGAGTTTTCTGAACAAGAGTAAATAGAGAATTTTAATGAGTGGTGTCAAATATTAACTGTCCACACCTAGAATTTTCTGAAGAGGACATTTAGTAGACATGATTCATAATTTAAGAAAAGGCTTCAGATTTTGGTGTTGGTGAGTGGGAAGATACATGGTTAAAAGATAAATGGGCAGAATCCTTGTAGAAATTTCTGTACTGAAGTTAAGAGTTTAGTGGGTGATGGGCCTTGAGGAGGGCACCTGTTAGGATGAGCACTGGGTGTAGTGTGGAAACCAATTTGACAATAAATTTCATATTAGAAAATAAATAAAAATAAAATTAAGAGTTTGATTCATGTCATAAGTAGGTATATTTAACAACATTGATACATAGAGATAATTGGAGCCTTTCATTTAAGAAAGCTAAAAATTTTTTATATTCTCTAATAAGTCGATATGCTAGTAAATATAAAAATATAGTGGATAATAATTAAATGCATTGAGGAAATTTGAAGAACCATTTTCTGTACATTTAGAGAAAACTGTACCTTAATTATCCCAGAAAAAATAATTACTTGATCTAATTTTTAATATCTCTTGAGAAGGCCTTTCTTGGATTTCATAATTCTATAACTGGAAGGGTTTTTCTTTTTAATGTTTTACTTAACGTTGCTAAGACATTCTTTACCTTGAACTTACTCCCTCATATCCTGAGTAAAAATAGAGAATAATTCACTAATGCACACAAAATTTTCCTATCCCTGAGTGAGGAACCAGAGGGATTTTAGAGTTATTTAGCTCATTCACCTTCCCTTCAATTACATTCTATTTTGCCATCTTTTTTTTTTTTTTTGAAGTTTATTTATTTTAAGAGAGAGAAAGAGCATGAACGGGAGAGGGGCAGAGAGAGGGAGAGAGAGAATCCCAAGCAGGCTCAGTGCTGTCAGCGTGGAGCCTAAAGCAGGGTTTGAACTCAGGAACTGTGAGATTGTGACCTGAACCAAAATCAGGAGTCCATGGTGTAACCAACTGAGCCACCCAGGTGCCCCCATTCAGTTGTGCATTCTTGCATTAAGGAGCTTTGAAACTAAAAATTGCATTTCCTGAATCTTTTGTTTCGCAGGTTCTGGATGCACATCAAGTCCCTCCTATAAAAATGCATTCCTGCAAAATCTGGAAGGAAGAAGTTAAGTGAAGGCTACTTTTCTCTTCCTCTTGGCTGTCACTACCAGGCAGCCAATTCAGGAAGATTTTTAGTGATTTTGTTCTGGAAGTCATTTTTAAAAAGTCTTTAAAGAACCTGTTCCTCCTGCCCTTCTTGCAGTTTTATATTCAGCTAATACCCTGTGTTTAAGGTCTTTATTCATAGACAGTATGGGGCATCTAGCTGACTTTGTTGGTAGAACATCTGACTCCTTATCTCAAGATCATGAATTCAATCCCCATGTTGGATATAGAGCTTATTTAAAACAAAAAAGCAAGCAAAAGCAACAGTAACAAACAATAGAAGCATTGCCACTAAGTCAGGAAAAGATAAAGATGGTTAATATTGCTATGGAAGTTTTAGACAAGACAAAGAATTTTCAGTCATAAAAATTGGAAAGGAAGAGGTAAACCACTTCTCTTTGCAGATGGTATGACTCTATATCCAAAAATATCTAGAAGAAATGTGAAAACTAGTAAAAGCCATAAGAGAATTTAAATAGCAGATTATAAGTTCAACATAAAAAAATTTACATCCTCACATAGACACAAAAGTAAATAGAAGATATAATGGAAGATAAGACTTAATTTTCAATAACAAAACAAAAATAATGCAAAAAAAATCTAGGCATAAATTTAATATAAAATGCCTAAAACCATCTGAGTAAAAACATAAAAATTCCAAAAAGATCCCAAAGAAGACATAAACTTAGCATTATGAAAAGGTCAATTCTTGGGGTGCCTGGGTGGCTCAATTGGTTAAGTGTCCGAGTTTGGCTCAGGTCATGATCTCATGGTCTGTGGGTTTGAGCCCTGCGTCGGGCCCTGGGCTGACACCTCAGAGCTTGGAGCCTGTTTCTGAGTCTGTGACTCCCTCTCCTCCCTCTTTCTCTACCCCTCTCCCCTTGCCTCTGTCTCTCTGTCTCTCTCTCTCAAAAATAAATAAACATTAAAAAAATTTTTAAGGAATAAAAGAAAAATGATCCGGTTTAAAAATAGGCCAAAGTTTTGCACAGGCACATCACCAGAAAGATACATGAATAGGGAAATAAATAGTCAAAAGAAAATTGTTCAATATCATTAGTCAACAGAGAAATGAAAATTTAAATCAAAATGAGACCCCTTTTATACTCATTAATATTGTTAAAGTTTAAAAGGTGTCAGTACTAAATGTTGGTTAGGATTTGCAGCAAATTCTGGTAGACACATAAAATGGTTTAGCTTAGCCACATCTGAAAATGGTTTACGGTTTCTTTACCTTTTTTTTTTTTTTTTTTTTTTTTTAGTTAACATACAGTGTAGTCTTGGCTTCAGGAGTAGAACCCAGTGATTCATCTCTTACATTTGACACCCAGTGCTTTTCCTGAAAGGTGCCCTCCTTAATGCCCATCAACTATTTAACCCACCTACCCACCCTCCCCATCAATCCTCAGTTCTCTGTATTTAAGAGTCTCTAATGGTTTGCCCCTGTCTGTTTTTATCTTATTTTTCATTCCCTTCCCTTAAGTTCATTTATTCAGTTTCTCAAATTCCACATATGAGTGAAATCATATATCTTTCTCTGGTTGACTTATTTCACTTAGCATAATACCCTCCAGTTCCATTCACGTTGTTGCAAATGGCAAGATTTGATTTTTTTTGTTGTTGAGTAGTACTCCATTGTGTGTGTGGGGTGTGTGTGTGTGTGTGTGTGTGTGCATACACACACATCTTCTTAATCCATTCGTTAGTTGTTGGACATTTGGGCTCTTTCCATATTGATAGCACTGCTATAAACATTGGGATGCATGTGCCCCTTTGAATCAGCATTTTTTTTTAATCCTTTGGATAAATACCTAGTAGTTCCAATTGTTGGGTCATAGGGTAATTCTATTTTTAATTTTTTGAGTAACCTCCATACTGTTTTACAAAGTGGCTATACCAGTTTGCATTCCCACCAACAGTGCAATAGGGGTCCTGTTTCTCCACATCCTCGCCAACACCTTTTGTTTCCTGAGTTGTTAATTTTGGCCATTCTGACAGGTGTGAGGTGGTATCTCATTGTGATTTTGATTTGTATTTCCCTGATGATGAGCTATGTTGAGCACCATTTCATGTATCTGTTTGTCATCTGGATGTCTTCTTTGGAAAAATGTCTATTCATATCTTTTGCCTATTTCTTCACTGGATTTGTTTTTTGGGTGTTGAGTTTGGTAAGTTCTTTATAGATTTGGGATACTAACCCTTTATCCGATATGTCATTTGCGATATCTTCTCCCATTCTGTTGGCTGCCTTTTAGTTTTGTTGATTGTGTCTTTGTTGTGCGGAAGCTTTTTACTCTGATGAGATTTTTACTCATTTTTGCTTTTATTTCCCTTGCCTTCGGAGACATGTCAAGTAAGAAGTTATTGGAGCTGAGGTCAAAGAGGTTCTTGCCTGTTTTTTCCTCTAAGATTTTAATGGTTTCCTGTCTCACATTTAGGTCTTTCATCCATTTTGAGTTTATTTTTGTGTATGGTATAAGAAAATGGTACAGTTTCATTCTTCTGCATGTTGCTGTCCAGTTTTCCCAGCACTGTTTGCTAAAGAGACTACGTTTTTTCCCTTGGATACTCTTTCCTGCTTTGTCAAAGATTAGCTGGCCAAATGTTAACTAACTAGAAAATAAATTAAAAAAAAAAAAAAGAAACAATAAACCATTTTCAGATGTAGCTAAGCTAAACCATTTTATGTGTGAGTCCATCTCTGGGTTTTTTATTCTATTCCATTGGTCTATGTGTCTGTTTTTGTGGCCAATACCATACTATCTTGATTATTATTGCAACTTTGTAATACAGGCTAAAGTCTGGATTGTGATGCCTCCAACTTTGGTTGTCTTTTTCAACATTACTTTGTCTGTTCAGGGTCTTTTGTGGTTCCATACAAATTTTATTATAGTTTGTTCTAGTTGTGTGAAAAACGCTGGTTCTATTTTGATTGAAACCACATTGCATGTGTAGATTGCTATGGGTAGTACTGACATTTTACCAATATTTGTTCTTCCAATCCATGAGCATGGAATGTTTTCCCATTTCTTTGTGTCTTCTTCAATTTCTTTCATAAGCTTTCTATAATTTTCAGCATACAGATCTTTTACCTCTTTGGTTAGGTTTATTCTTAGGTATTTTATGGTTCTGGGTGCAATTGTAAATGGGATTGATTCCTTGATATCTCTTTCTGTTGCTTCGTTATTGATGTAAAGAAATGCAACCAATTTCTGTACATTGATTTTATACCCTGTGACTTTGCTGAATTCATGGATCATTTCTAGCAGTTTTTGTGGAGTCTTTCAGGTTTTCCATGTAGAGTATCATGTCATCTGCAAAGAGTGAAAGTTTGACTTCTTTGCCAGTTTGGATGCCTTTTATTTCATTTTGTTGTCTGATTGCTGAGACTAGCACTTCCAACACTATGTTGAACAGCAGTGGTGAGAGTGGATATCCTTGTCATGTTCCTGACATTAGGGGGAAACCTCTCAGTTTTTCCCCATTGAGAATGATAATAGCTGTGGATCTTTCATGTATGGTTTTTATGATGTTAAGGTATTCTCCTTCTGTTCTGACTTTCTTAAGGGTTTTTGTCAAGAGAGGATGCTGTATTTTGTCAAATGCTCTTTCTGCGTCTTTTGACAGGATCATATGGATCTTATCCTTTCCTCTTAATGTGGTATATCACGTTGATTTATTTGCAAATATTGAACCAGTCCTGGAGCCCAGGAATAAATCCCAGTTGATCATGGTGAATAATTCCTTTAATGTTATGTTGAATTCACTTTGCTAGTATCTTATTGCAATGTTTTGTATCCAGGTTCATCAGGGATATTGGCCTGAATTCTCCTTTTTAGTGGGGTTTTTGGTTTTGGAGTCAAGGTAATGCTGGTTTCATAGAATGAATGTGGAAGCTTTCCTTCTATTTCTGTTTTTTGAAAAAGTTTGAGAAGAATAGATATTATCTCTGCTTTAAATGTGTAGTGGAATTCCCCTGGGAAGCTGTCTGACTCAAGGCTGTTATTTCTTGGGAGATTTTTGATAGCCGATTCAGTTTCTTTGCCGGTTATGGTTCTGTTTACATTTTCTGTTTCTTCCCGTTTGAGCTTTGGTAGTGTGTGAGTGTATAGGAATTTGTCCATTTCTTCCAGATTTTCCAGTTTGTTGGCATATAATTTTTCATAGTATTCTTTAATAACTGAACTTCTGTGATGTTGGTTGTGATCTGTCCTCTTTCATTCGTGATTTTATCTATTTGGGTCCTCTTCTTTTTGAGAAGTCTAGCTAATAGGGGTTTATCAATTTTGTTTATTCTTTCAGCAAATCAGCTCTTAGTTTCATTGATATGTTCTACGGGTTTTTTTTTGGATTCTATGTTGTTTATTTCTGCTCTAATGTTTATTATTTCCTTTCTTCTGCTGGCTCTGAGCTCTATTTGCTGTTGCTTTTCTAGCTCCTTTAGGTATAAGTTAGATTGTGTATTTGGGGCCTTTCTTGCTTCTTGAGATAGGCCTGAATTACAGTGTATTTTCCTCTTAGGACTGCCTTTTCTGCATCGCAAAGGGTTTGGACTGTCATATATTCATTTTCATTTGCTTCTGTATATTTTATAATTTGTTCTTTAATTTCCTGGTTAACTCATTCATTCCTTAGTAGGATGTTCTTTAACCTCCATGTATATGGGAGCTTTTCAAAAGTTTTTTTGTGGTTGATTTCAAGTTTCATAGCAGTGTGATCTGAAAATATGCATTGTATGATCTCAGTCTTTTTGCACCTGTTGAGGGCTGTTTTGTGACCCAGTATGTGATCTGTTTTGGAGAATTTTCCATATGCACTTGAGAAGAATGTGTATTCTGCTGCTTTAGGATGAAAAGTTCTGAATATATCTCTGTTAAGTCCATCTGGTTCAATGTGTCATTCAGAGCCCTTGTTTCCTTATTGACTTTCTGCCTAGATGATCTGTCCATTGTTGTAAGTGAATAGTCTCCTACAGTTACAGTAATATTATCAGTAAGTTTGCTTATGTTTGTGATTAATTGATTTATATTTTTGGGATCCTTCACGTTGGGAGCATAAATATTTACAATTCTTAGCTCTTCTTGATGGATAGACCCCTGAATTATGCCTTTCTTCATCTCTTATTACAGTCTTTGTTTTAAAATCTAGTTTGTCTGATACCAAATATTGCTACTCCAGCTTTCTTTTGACGTCCATTATCATGATAGATGGTTCTCCATCCCCTCACTTTCAATCTGTAGGTGTCCTCAGGTCTAAAATGAGTCTCTTGTAGGCAGCATATAGATGTATATTGTTCTTTTATCCATTCTGATACCCTGTGTCTTTTGATTGGGGCATTTAGTCCATTTACATTCAGAGTAATTATTGAAAGACACAAATTTAGTGCCATTGTATTATCTGTAGATTTCATGGTGCAGTGATGTCTATGGTCCTTTGTGGTCTTTGATGCTTTCCAGTCACAGAGTTCCCCTTACAATCTCTTGCAGGCTTGTTTAGTGGTTACAGACTCCTTTACTTTTTGTTTGTCTGGGAAAGTCTTTATCTCTCCTTCTATTTTGAATGACAGCCTTGCTGGATATAGGATTCTTGGTTGCATATTTTCCCCATTCAGCACATTGAATCTTTCCTGCCATTCCCTTCTGGCCTGCCAAGTTTCAGTGGACAGGTCTGGTACTCACCTTATTTGTCTACCCTTGTAGATCAAGGACCATTTGTCCCTAGCTGCTTTCAGAATTCTCCCTTTATCTTTGTATTTTGCCAGTTTCACTATGATATGTCATGGTGTTGATCTGTTTTGTTGATTTTGAAAGGAGTTCTCTGTGCCTCTTGGACTTGAATGCCTGTTTCCTTCCCCAGATTAGGGAGGTTCTCAGCTATAATTTGTTCAAATAAACCTTCTTCCCCTTTCTCTTTTCTTCTTCTGGAACCCCTATGATACAGATATTTTTTTCAATTCATGGAATCACTTAGTTCTTTAAATCTCCCCTCATGATCTAGTAATTTCCTTTCTTTCTTTATTTCAGCTTCATGATTTTCCATAATTTTATCTTCTATTTCACCTATTCTCTCCTCTGCTGCTTCTATCCTCAGTGTCACTGTATCTAGCTAATTTTGCATCTTATAGCATTTTTAAATTTATTTTTATTCGTTCTTAGGTTTTGTTCTCTGCAGCAATATATTCTCTGCTGTCTTATATGCTTTTTCAAGCCAAGTGATAAATATTATGACTGTCACTATAAATTCTTTTTCACCTACATTGTTTATATGTGTTTTGAGCAATTCTCTGGCTATGATTTCTTCTTGAACTTTCTTTTGGGGAGAATTCCTCTGTTTTGTCATATTGGCTAAGTTTCTGTCTTTTGCGTGTTTTAAAAGCTTGTAATGTGTCCTGCACCTGAGAGTACTACTGTGTTAAAAAGGGGTCATACATTGGGGCACCTGGGTGGCTCAGTCCGTTGGGCATTTGGCTCAGGTCATGATCTCATAGTTTGTGGGTTCGAGCCCCACATCAGGCTCTGTGCTGACAGCTCAGAGCCTGGAGAATGCTTTGGATTCTGTGTCTCCCTCTCTCTCTGCCCACACTCCCTGCTTACACTCTCTCTCTCTCTCTCAAAAATAAAAATAAACATTAAAAAAAGGTGGGGGGCCATACACTGTCCAGGGCCTGGCACTTCAAGAAGTGTTTTTGGTATATGTTGTGTGCACTTTGTTGTTGCATTTTGGCTGCTCTATCCCACTGATCAGTCCTCTGCAGAGCCCCTCTTGCTTGTAGTGGTGGAGTGTTTGGATCTTCAGCCAGGTGTACTTTGATTTGTTTGTTGAAGTAAACCTAGGGAAAAAAAGGAAGGTGGGGGAAGCCTGATACCATAAAAAGAGAAAAATGAAAGGGGAGAAAAGAAGGCCAAACAAAGACTAAAAAAACTATAAGTCTTAATCCAGAAAAAAGAGAAAGGAAAATAAAGAAGAAGAAATAGAAAAGGTAGGAAAAGAATAGAATAAAAATTCCTAATCAGAAAAAAAGGGTGTGTGTGTATATATATATATGTGCATGTGTATATGTATATGTATGTGTGTATATGCATATGTGTATGTGTGTGTGTGTGTGTGTATACACACACACACACACAAACACGAATTGACCAAAAACAAGTCAGAAACTATGAGCCTGATTCCAAAAGAAAAAAAGAAGCGGGAAGAAAGAGCAATAAAATAAATAAAATAAAATAGATTAAAAAACAAAAAACAATTTTCTGTTGGTGCCTAGGACCGATGACTGTGATGCTCTGGAGGAGAGGCCAGCTGCATTGGGTCAGTCAGTCTTGTCCAGTAGATAAGCACTTGCCAGGCATGGAGGGGCAGGATTTGTATAAACATGTCCTGTCTCCACTGCTGGCTGCTGTGCTGCTCTCTAAAGTCCCTTCAAGTTGGTGTTGGAGAGAAAAATGGTGACACCCTAATCTCTTATTCCCGGACTGTGTATCTCAAACCACGCTGTTCAGGCAGCTCTCACAGAATAACGAGGTTAGTCAGTTTGCCCTGCTCCACAGTTCTCACACTCCTTCTAGGTCTTTGGCTGGTATTCAAAACCTCATGTCTTAAAGGACCCCACACTGTATGGACGCTGTTCTGAAGTAGAACCACTCTGCCCTTCTGATAAAGATCTTTGGCTGGCACCTGCAGGGTCTTTTGTCCTTGGGAAGACAATATACCCTCTTCCCAAATTACTCTTATAAGGGGACTGTTCTTTCCCAGTGGGCCTCTAGATCGCTACACTGGGCTGTGCACTCTGGGGCCAGCTCCCTCCTCTCTAGGAGGGTGTGCCAAGGCTCAGGAGAACATTGTGCACTTCTGAACCTCTGAGTTTCAGCTCCTAAGGCTGTTTGCAAAAAAGAAACTGGCACTCTCTATTTTTCTTTCCCAGTCCATGGTGCAGAGAGGTTTTCCTCTTATGCTAACTTGATGCTGCACTTTTACAACCCCTCTTTCTCTACCTTTTGTCTCTGCACAGAAAGGTTTCTCTCCTCTCCGTGCATATGCCATTTTATCTCCCCCAATTCACATACATGCACCTCAATCCTGCCAAGCTGTCTCCCTCCAACTGTGGAGATCCTACAGCCATTTCGCAGATCGATTTCCTGGGTGTTTCAAGTGAAAACAATACAGCTGTGTTTGAGGGACAAGGAAAATCCCAGTCCCCCTACTTCTCTTCTATCTTAACTCTGTCCTCCTGGTTTATAGTTTTTTAAAAGTTAGCAGCAAAATAAAAACAGATAAATTGGACTTCATCAATATTAAAACTTTTGTACTTCAAAGGCCAATATCAAGAAGGTAAAAAGACAGCCCACAGAATGGGGAAAATATTTTCAAATGAAATATCTAATAAGAAACTTGTATCTTGAATATGTGAAAGCCTCTTGCAACTCAATAATAAGACAAAAACCCAATTGAAAAATGGGCAAAGTATCTGAATAGACATTTATCTAAAGAAGGTGTACCCTTCCTACTTCAGCTCAGGTCATGATCTCATGGCTCGTGAGTCCAAGCCCCATGTCATGCTCTGTGCTGACAGCTCGGACCTTAGAGCCTGCTTCAGATTTTGTGTCTGTCTGTCTATCTCTCTCTCTGCCCCTCCCCCACTCATGCTCTTTCTCTCCTTCAAAAATAAATAAACATTAAAAAATTTTTTAATAAGGTGTACTCAATGGCTAATAAGCACACAAAGATGATCAGTATCATTAGTCATTAAGGAAATACAAATCAAAACCATAATGAGATACCATTCATATTTACTAGGTTGGCCTCTGAACAAAGGATTAAGAAAAAAGCATTGGTGAGTTTGTGAAGAAATTGGAACCTTTCATATATACATTGCTGGTGGGAATATAAAATGGTTCAGCAACTGTGGAAAACAGTTTGGCAGTTTCTGAAAAACTTAAACATATAATTACCATATGACCTAGTAATTTCACTCCTAGGTACATACCCTAAAGAAGTTAAAACAGATACTCAAACAAATACTGTACACAAATGTTTATTTTTATGTTATTTATTTTTTGAGAGAGAGGGTGCAAGTAAGCGAGGGTGGAGAGAGAGGAAAAGAGAGACGATCCCACAAGGGGCAGACAGAGATAAGCAGGGCTCACCCAAAGCAGGGCTCATGCTCACCCAAAGTGGGGCATGAGCTCATCCGAAGTGGGGCTCGAGCTCACCACATGTGGGACTTGAACTCATGAACCATGAAATCATGACCTGAACCAAAGTCAGATGCTTAACCAACTGAGCCACCCAGGTGGCCTTGCACACAAATGTTTATAGCAGCACTATTCATAGTAGCCAAAATGTAGAAATAACCTAAGTGTCCATCAGTGGATGAATGAATAAACCAGCTGGGGTATAGTCATATGATAGAATATTATTCAGTCACTTAGAAGAAATAAAGTAGTTCTCCTGCTCACACTCTGTAGCTCTCTCTTTCAAAGATAAATGAACATTAAAAAAAAATGACGTAGTGATACATGCTGCAATGTAGATGAGCCTCAATAACATTATGCTAAGTGAAAGAAGCCAAACACATAAGGCCGTATATCTACTGTATGATTCCAATTATGTGGAATATCCAGAATGGATAAATCTAGAGACAGAAAGTACATTGGTTGGGGGGAAGAAACAGATTGGTGGTCACCAGTGGTTGGGAGAAGGAGAGAATATATAATAGCTACTTGGTATGAGATTTTATTTTGGGGTGATGTAAATGTTTTCCAATTAAATAATGGGATGGTTGCATGATATTGTAAATGTACTGAGTACCACTGAATTATTCCCCTTAAAATAATTTCATGTTCTGTGAATTCCCATAATAACACAAACATGTATAGAGATACCTCTATGGATACCTCGAATATACTTCGAATGGATAAAATTTACAAGCTTGACCATAGCAAGTGCTGACATGGTTGTGGAGGAGTTGGAACACTCATTCCCTGCTGATGAGAATGTAAAATTGTAAAGCCACTTTTGAAAACAGTTTGACAGTTTTTTAAAGAGTTAAACATACACCTGCCACATTATTCAACTATTCCACTTTAGGAATTTACCCAAGTGACAAGACCGTATGTCCACATAAATTCTAGTACTGGAATGCTCCTATCAGCTTTATTTGTAATAGCCCCAAATTGGAAACATCTGAAATGTTAGTGGATAACCAAACTGTGATGTATTTATAAAATGGTATACTCCTCAGCAATACATAAGGATGAACTATCAACACACATATAACAATATGAATGCATCTTAAAATCATTTTGCTAAGTGTACAAATCTGGAGGTGGCAGGAAGGGAATGAATATATAAACTCTGGCCAAATCATTGGCTGACCACTAAGTTATGCCACAAAGGACACATCATCTAGTAAGCCACATTACAAAATAATAATAATAGGAATGAAAAAAAACCTAGCAGCATTCAAGGAATATTATACAAATGCTGTATCATCTCTGCCAGAAGACAGAAGCAGAACTAATACTGCCTAACCCATTCTGTGAGGCCAGCATTACCCAAATACCAAAACCAGACAGATACGTTACAAGAGACGAAATTGCAGGTCAGTATCCCTGAGGAATATAGATGCAAAATACTACACAAAATATTAGCAAATTGAATCCAACAATGTATAAAAAGAATTATTTAGCATGGCTAACTCGGATTTATTTCAGATATGTAAGGGTAGCATCAGTATTCAAAAATCAACTAATGTAATTCATCACATCAACAAGTGAAAGAAGAAAAATGATATGATTATATTGATAGAGGAAAAGAATTAGAGACAATCCAGCACCATTCATAATAACTTACCAACTGAAAATAGAAAGAAATCTCAACTTCAAAAAGAAAATGTATTAAAAAACAAACAACCTACAGCTGACATCATACTTAATGGTGAGAAACTACACTTTCCCACTAACATCAGTAACAAGGCAAGTATGTCCATTCTCACTACTCCCATTCATCATCATACTGGACAGTCTAGCTAATGCAATAAGACAAGAAAAGGAACTTAAATGTATACAGATTGGGAAGAGAAAAATAAAACTGCTTTTGTTCTCAGATCTAAAGAATCAACCAAAAAACTTTTGGAACAAATAACCAATTATAGCAAGATTGTAGAGGAGCACCTGGATGGCTTAGTCAGTTAAGCATCCAACTCTGGATTTTGGCTCACGTCATGATCTCACAGTTGTGAGATCAAGCCCTGCACTCAGTGCAGAGCCAGCTTGGGACTCTCTCTCTCTCCCATTCTCTCTGCCCCTCCCCCATTTTCACTCTCTCTGTCTCAAAATGGATAAAGTATTAAAATAAAGATTATAGAGTACAACCCTAATATACAAAAGCCAATTGCCTTCTTATACAAGCAATGGATACTTGAGCTTGAAATTGAAAACACAATACCTTTTACATTGCTACCAAAAAAACATGAAATATTTAGATACAAATATAACACAATATGTGAAAGATGTATGTGAAAAAAACCTATTAAACTCTGATGAAAAAAATTAAAGATGGAATTAAATCGAGAGCTTGTTTATGTACATGGATATGAAGACTCAATATTGTCAAGATATCATTTCTTCCTAACTTGGTGTGTAGATTTAATGCAGTCCCAATCAAAATACTACCCATTTTGAGGATATTGACAAACTGATTTTCAACCTTAAATGGAAATGCAAAGACTCAGAATAGTCAACACAATATTGAAGGAGAAAAAAGACTAAAGGAATGATACTCCCTGATTTTAAGATTTTACTATAAGGCTGCGGTATTCCAGACAGTGCAGTATTGATGAAAGAAAAGATAAATTGAGGGGCACCTACCTGGCTTATTTGGTACAGCATGCAACTCTGGGTCTTGGGGTCAACTCTTGTTCTCAGGGCTGTGACTTCAAGCCCCACATGGGTATAGAGCTTACTTTAAAAAAAAAAAAGAATAGATAAATTGGCAAATGGAAGAGAATGAAGAACCTAGAAATAGTCCCACAAAAACTTATTTAACTGAGTTTTGAAAAAGGAGCAAAGAGAATTCAGTGGAGGATAATCTTTATAAAAGATACAGGACAGCTAGACATATACATGCACAAAATTTAATCTAGACACAAACCTTATAACTTTCACAAAAATTAAGTCAAAATGAAAAAAAAAGAGCTCAAAATGGATCATAAACCTACATGTAAAATTCAAAAATGTAAAATTCCAGGAAGATGACATAGGAAAAAATCTATGTAACCTTGAGTTTTTAATAAATTTTTAGGTACAACAACAAAAGCATAATCCATGAAACAAAAAATTGATAAATTAGACCATATTAAAATTTAAAAGACATTGAAATTTCATTGAAAATGAAAAAGACATTGTTAAGAATATGAGAAGACAAGTCACAGACTGTGAAAAGATGTTTATAAAACACATATCTGATAAAGTACTGGTATTCAGAGTATACAAATAACTTACAAAAACTCAACAATAAGAAAACAACCCAATTAATAAATGGGAAAATGCCTGAATAGAAACCTCATCAAAGAAGACATATATATATATATATATATATATATATATATATATATATACACACATATATATATATATGTATATACATATATAGTGGCAAATAGGTATATGAAAAGCTGCTCAATATCATTTGATTAGGTGATTGTAAATCAAAACAATAGGATACCACTACACACCTGTTATAATGGTCAAAATCCACAACACAAAGCAAATGCTGACAGGTATGTGGAGCAAGAGGAGCTCTCATTCATTGCTGTTGGGAGTTCAAATGATACAGCCGCTTTGGAAGATAGTTTGGCAGCTTCTTACACAAAACTAAACATACTCTTAATGTATGATTCAGCAGTCATGCTCCTTTGAATTAGTTGAGATTAGTTGAAAATTTATGTCCACACAAAAATCGGCTTTCAGATGTGTATAGCATTAAAAAAAAATGTTTGAGAGAGAGAGAGAGCATGCAGGGGAGCAGCAGAGAAAGAGGGAGAGAAAGAATCCCAAGTAGGCTCCACACTGAGAGAGGGCTCAAACTCATGAACTGTGAGATCATGACCTGAGCCGAAATCAAGAGTCAGATGCTTATCTGACTGAGCCACCCAGGTGCCTCTAGAATTTTTACTTATAACTGCCAAAACCTGGAAGTGACCAAGATGTCCTTTAATAGGTGAATGGACAAACTGTGATAAATTCATACAATGGAATGTTATTCAACACTAAAAGTAAATGAGCTGTCAAACCACTAAAAGACATGGAAGACACTTAAACACAAATTGTTAAGGGAAAAAAAAATCTGAAAAGACTACATACTATATAAGGACAATTATATATGACATTCTGGAAAATGCAAAACTATAAAAAGATTAAACAAAAAATTAGTGGCTGCTAGGGTTTAGGGAAGGAAAGCAGGGATGAATAGGTGGAGCATATGAGATTTTTAGGGCAGTGAAATTATTTTGTATGATACTCAAATGGTAGATACATGTCATTATACTTTGTCAAAACCCATAGAATGAATAACAGAAATTGTGAACACTAATGTACTCTATGGCATTAGTTAAAAATAATGTATAAATCTGACTCATGAGTTTTAACAAATATACAATAGTAATTCAAAATATTGGGGTGCCTGGTTGGCTCAGTTGGTTTAGCATCTGACTTTACCTCAGGTCACAATCTCATGGTTTATGGGTTCAAGCCCCACATCAGGCTCTCTGCTGACAGCCCAAAGCCTGCTTAGGATTCTGTCTCTCTCTCTACCCCTCCCCTGCTGGTGCTGTGTTTCTCTCTCTTAAAAATAAGTAAACACTAGAAAATTAAAAATAATAGATAAATTTATATATATGTATATATACATATATATAAATATAAATGTATATATACATATGTATATATAAAAATAAAAAGTAGATAAATTTATGTATATGTATATATGTGTATATATATGTATATGTGTGTATGTATATATATATACATGTATGTGTGTATGTATATATGTACATATATGTATGTATATATATATATAATATGGGAAATTATAGAGGGATATGAGAGGGTATATGAGAACATGTGTACTTTATTTTTCTTTAAAACTGCTCCAAAAAATTAATTTTTTTCTATTTGAGCAAAGTTATCAATGATATCCACTGATGCAGAGACAGATTCTGCAGTTTAAATCCAGGCAAGTTACCAAAACAAAACGTGTCAGTAAATAGAGCAGAATCCAGAGTTGACATATGCTCTCTAAAATGTTTTCAAAACTACTAGACATGCAAAGAAATAAGAAAGAATGACACATACCAGGAAATAAGTCAATAGAAATTAACGCTGATAGACCCAGATGTTAGGTTTTACAGACAATGATCTCAAAGCAACTCTTAGACATAGCTTTTTAATATTTTGAAAATTATGTTTAAAGAACTAATGGAAAACATAGTAGAAATAACTCAATAAAAAGGGAATCTAAATAGAGAAATACAATCTATAGAAAAAGAACCAATAGAAATTCTAGCACTTCAATGTATTGTAACTGAAATTAAAAATTCTCTAGATGGGCTCAATAGCAGATAGAATCCGTGAACTTGAAAATCATTTGTAATTACCCTATGCATGGAATAGAGAGACAATGATTGAAGAAAACGAACAGAATCTCATATAACTATGGATGTGTGAAGTTCCCTATGTACATGTAATGGGCATCCTAAAAAAACAAGACAGGTGAGGGAGGCAGGAAAAATTAAAGAAATAACTAATGAAAATTTGATAAGAATATTAATGTGTAGGTTAGAGAAGCTCAACAAACTCTAACTGTGAAAAAGACATGGGGCCACACTTGGATATACTGAATGAAACTGTTTAAAGTCAAAGACAAGAAGAACTCTAGAAAGAAGCAAGAACAAAAACAACAACAAAAAACCCCAACAATATACAAGGGAGCAAGGATACTACTAATAGCTGATTTCTCTCATCAGGAACAATGGCATTGAAAAGACAATGTAACGACATATTCAAAGTCTTGGGGTTGAGTTTGGGTGGGGAACTGACAACAATAGAATTCTATATGCAGTAAAATTATCTTTCAGAAATTAAAGTAACATAAAGACATTCCTAAGAAAACAAAATCTAAGATTTTGTTGCCAACCGACTGGCACTACAAACATTAAGAAAGTTATTCAGGCTGAAAAGAAACAATACTTAACAGCAACTCAGATCCATATGAAGGAATGAAGAGCACTAGAAATGGTATATATGTGCCTAAACATAAAACACTAATATTTTTCTTTGTTTTCTTAACGTATTAAAAAAAACCTTCAGAAAAGTAGTTTCAAGCAGTAATTTTAGTATTTTGTTGTTGAGTGTGTAACATACATAACAGTAATGTAATTGACATTAATAGTACTAATAATGATGGAGGAAATGGAACATATAGAAGCAATTTGCTGTAATAGAATTAAGTCAGTATTTATCTGAAGTAGATTGTCATAAATTAAAGATTCATTCTGTAACCCCTAAAGCAATGACTAAAAAAACCTTAAACAAAATGTGATAATTTAATCAAAAGTGGAATTACACTGTCACATTTAAAAACATACTTATTTAACATATAAGACCTCAGAGGAGTAATAGAAGACCAAGAAGGACATTTAGAAAACAAATATAATGATGAAAAAAGTACAACTGTGTCAATAATTATAATAATTGTGAAGGGACTTCATTCAAAAGGCAGACATTCACATTTTTTTGTTCCTATGGAACAGTATTTTTTCTTCCATTTACCCTTACAAATCCATTCTTCTTTTTTGTCTACTTTGCTTTTTACCCTAGGATGCTGATTTTTATGCATTATATGGGTTAAAAAAACAAACCCTCTGGCACTTGATCAATTTCCACCAATGAAGAGAGCCCTTCAAAAATACCAGAAGAAGGGTAGAGTATGTAGCCAAAGTATTTATCCCTGTGGCTCTCTCCCTATTAGGACACCTTAGGCTATCTATGTCTGTATACTGAAGATGGATTTTTTTCTACTCTCTTCCCTTCTAATTACAGTATCTAACCTCCCTACTCAAACCTGTGACTATAGGGACAGTAAAAGCTCTATTGCTGTTAGCCCTGGGTTATTGTACTGTTCCTTGTGGTTTCTGTTCACTCTTACTTTTATGAGTAGTACCTTTGTACATTAAATTTCTTTGAATTATCCCAAATTGTGCCATCTATGTACTGAGAGAAGAATCTTGGCTGATATATAGAGCTATTTTAGGTACGATATTCATTCTCTTTCCTTCATATCAGCCATCTTCTCTTTTCCGGATTGTTCCATATTAATATTTTTCTTCATTCTAAAAAATATTTCAAACTATGTCTTTCACATCTTCAGATTTAGTCTGCCTGTAATGCATATTTTAATTATTTTTGTTACTTTGTATTAGGTAATTCCTTATATGGGCTAATTGCTTCTGAATCCATGTTGTCTCCCCCACCCCTACCCTTCCCTGTTGTCTCTTTGTCTGTGTTTCCTGTTGCATCCTCTTTGAGGTAACCAAGCAAATGAAACTAAATGTTTATGTTTTGTTCAGAGGAAACTATTTATAGAATGTATACATTTAACATGTCTTTTACTTTTGCTGCAGTGTCTTTTTTCTTTTTTTTAAAAAGTGTCTTTTTCTTTTCTTTCTTTCTTTCTTTCTTTCTTTCTTTCTTTCTTTCTTTCTTTCTTTCTTTCTTTCTTTCTTTCTTTCTTTCTTTCTTTCTTTCTTTCTTTTTCTTCTTGCCTGCATACTCATATAAGGCTATCTAGCATTCTTTTCAACAGATAGCAATGAAGAAAGACCCCTAGGCATCCTCACTTAAAACAGTTGCTGGAAAATAGCCCTTTGAGCATTGACTTTGAAGCCAAGATTCTACTTCATTTTGCAATACCTATTGATACTTATCTTCTATGGATGAGTTGGCCTATCTTGTGTTTTTTTCATTAATTATTTATATATTTTATTTTATTTATATATTTTTAAGTTTTTATTTTAATTCATTAGTTAATATACAGTATATGTATTAGTTTCAGGTATATGATGTAATGATTCAACAACTCCATACATCACCCTGTGCTTGTCACAACAAATGCATTCCTTAATTGTCATCATGTATTTAACTCATCCCCCACCCACCTCCTCTCTGGTAATCATCAATTTCTTCTCTATAGTTAAAGAGTCTCTTTCTTGGTGTGTGTCTCTCTCTTTTTCCTTTTGCTTGTTCTGTTTCTTAAATTCCACATATGATTGAAATCATACAGTATTTGTTGTTCTCTTACATTTCACTTAGCACTGTACTCTCTAGTTCCATCCATGTCATTGCAAATGGCAGGATTTCATTGTTTTTCATGGCTGTATAACATTCCATTATGTAATAGAATATTTATATATATATGGATATATATTATATATTTATATAAGCATAGACATATATATTATATATGAATATATTATATATAAATATGGATACATATTTACATATATATGGATATATTGTATATATACATATGGATATATATAAACATCTTTATCCATATGTATATTATAAACATATATCCATATATATGTTTGTATGTATATGTACACACACACACACACATACACATCTTCTTTATCCATTAATTAATCAATGGACATTTGGGCTACTTCCATAATTTGGCTATTGTAAATAACACTGTTATAAACTTAGGGGTGCATGTACCTCTTTTAATTAGTGTTTGTGAGGAGCCCTGATTGGCTCAGGCAGTAGAGTATGTGACTCTTAATCTCAGGGTCATGAGTTTAAGCCCCACATTGTCATAGAAGTTACTTTAAAAAATTATGAATTAGTGTTTTTATATTCCTTGGGTAAATCCAGTGGTGCAATTGCTGGATCATAGGATAGTTCTATCTTTTACTTTTTGAGGAACCTCTATACTGTTTTCCAGTAGCTGCACCAGTTGGCATTCCCACCAGCAGTGCACAAGGAAAGGTTTCATTTTCTTCACATCCTCACCAACATCTGTTGTTTCTTTTATTTTTTATTTTAGACATTCTGACACGTGTGAGGTGATATCTCATTGTAGTTTGGATTTGCATTTCCCTGATGATATGTAATGATGAGTATCTTTTCAGTGTGTCTGTTGGCCATCTGTATGTCATCTTTGGAGAAATATCTCCTGCCCATATTTTATTTTATTTTATTTTATTTTATTTTATTTTATTTTATTTTATTTTATTTTATTTTTTTTCAATATATGAAGTTTATTGTCAAATTGGTTTCCATACAACACCCAGTGCTCATTCCAAAAGGTGCCCTCCTCAATACCCATCACCCACCCTCCCCTTCCTCTCACCCCCCATGAACCCTCTGTTCTTAGTTTTTAAGAGTCTCTTATGCTTTCCCTGCCCATATTTTAATTGGTTTGTTTTTTGAGTGTTGAGTTGTATCAGTTCTTTGTATAATTTGGATACTAACCCTTTATCAGATATGTTATTTGCAATATTTTCTCCCATTCTATAGGTTGCCTTTTAGCTTTGTTGATTGTTCACTGTGCAGAAGCTATTTATTTATTTAGAGAGCGAGCAAATGGGAGACGGGCAGAGTGAGAGGGAGAGAGAGAGAATCCCAAGCAGACTCTGCACTGTCAACACAGGGGCTGGGCTGTGATACCATGCGGGGCTGGAATTCATGTATCATGAGATCATGACCTGAGTCAAAGTTGGCCATTATAACCAACTGAGCCACCCAGGCACCCCAGAAGTTTTTTATTTTTCTGTAGTCCCAATAGTTTATTTTTGCCTTTGTTTCCCTTGCTTCAGGAGACCTATCTAGAAAAATGTTGCCATGGTCAATGTGAGAAGTTACTGTCTGTGTTCTCTTCTAAGATTTTTATGGTTTCATGTCTCACATTTGGGTCTTTAATCCATTTTGAATTTATATTTGTGTATGGGGTGAGAAAATAGTCTAGTTTCATTTATTTGCACATTGGCTGTCTAGTTTTCCCAGCATCGTTTATTGAAGAGATTTTTTTCCCATTAAATATTCTTTCTTGCTTTGTCTAAGATTAATTGACCATATAATTGTCGGTTTATTTCTGGGTTTTCTATTTCATTCTAGTGATCTGTGTCTGTTTTTGTGCTAGTACCATACTGTTTTGATTACTACAGCTTTGTAATATAATATAACTTGAAGTCCAGAATTGATACCTCAACTTTTTCCTTTTTCATGGTTGCTTTGGCTATGTAGGCTATTTAGGCTATTTAGGTTTGGGTTTTCTGTCTAAACTGGTGTCAGACCTCATTTTACAATGCTTTGGATATATGTGTTATATTCAAGTACACGTTTCCACCCTTTTTCTACTCCCAGTATGCATAATTTCATATATTCCCACCCTGTGCCCTGCTTCTTTATATATTTTATTCTGGCATTTACAGACTCTGAAGATATTACAGAGAAAAGAAGCTAAGGGGAAACCTTTGGCATGCTTCTGATTCCGGCTGCCTCTGTGCAATTGGGAAATATTATATATTACAACAGAGTGTGTGTTGAGTTCTTTTCCTACCTGTGGTAGTCTGTGCTATTCTTGTTCAAGGAATGTACTTCTGATTCCATTCCATTGCTATAACAGTGACAGTTCGACAAAGGTTTTGGCTTTTATTATTTAAAGTTCCTGTACTCTTTTTTGTAGGTTAACTCCCAAATTCAGTTGTTAATGCTCTTTTGTACTCTACCGACTCCCAAGGAATTTCAGATGTGGAAGAATTTGCTAGATATTATCGTTAGAATTTTCCATTTGAGGGGTGCCTGGGTGGCTCAGTCAGTTGAGTGTCCGACTTCAGCCCAGGTCATGATCTCACAGTTGTGAGTTTGAGCCCATATTGGGCTCTGCACTGGCAGTGCGAAGCCTGCTTGGGATTCTCTCTCATTATCCTCTATCTCTGACCTTCCCCCCGCTCATGCTTTCTCTCTCAGAATAAATAAATAAACTTAAAAAAAAAAAAGAATTTTCCATTTGGTCAAGATATGTCCCAGAGGTTAAGATAATATTCCTCCAGGGGCACCTGGGTGGCTCAGTCCACTGAGTGTCTGACTTTGGCTCAGGTCATGATCTCACAGTTTGTGAGTTTGAGCCCCATGTTGGGCTCTGTGCTGACAGCTCAGAGCCTGGAGCCTGCTTCAGATTCTGTGTCTCCCTCTCTCTCTCCCCCTCTTCTGCTCATTCTCTGTCTCTCTCTCTCTCAAAAACAAATAAACATTAAAAACTTAAAAACAAAATACAATTCCCCCATGAAAAACCAAATGTAATAAAATATATGCAGGTCTTCTGATTACCAGTCAATTGCCCTTGCCATTATTTTGTGCTACATCTTTTACTGTTTGAGCTTATTTTTCAGTGAACCCCATTAGAAGGAATACTGATATAGTGGTCAATATATCTAAATTTTAATTACAGTTGTAGCACTAATTAAGTGATTTTGGAAGTCACTGAATTTTATTTATAATTACAACATAGAGCATATAAGCTGGTTGATCCAGGTTTTCTTTAAGTTTTAAATTTCAATTCTAAATTGTTTTGATTTATAAGACAACAAGCAAAGACTACTTTATATTTTGGTGAGAGGTACTAGGTGACATGAAGCCTGTAAACTATGATTCTTTACGATTTTTTATGTTTTTTAAAGGAATTACAGAATATCTATTTCAGCTGTACACAGCTGAGTTTATGTACACATTTGAACAAATTGAAAAATAGTCTAATAGAAATCTTATAGAAGTGACATTTAAAAAACTAATGTCAAATGTTTATCAGGTTTTTGTTGAAATTCTTATTGAATTTTTCATAAGGGGTTATTGTAGGAAGTTAGTTGAAAATGACATCTTGCATACTCAACATCATTAGTCATGGGGAAATGCAAATCAAAACTACAATGAGATATCACTTTACACCCTTTATACCCACTAGATTTGGCTGTAATAAAAAAAAAGACAGAGACCAGGAAGTGATGGTGAGGATACATTGCTAGTTGGAAAGTAAAATGTATAGACACTTGGGACAGCAGTTTAGTAGTTGCTTAAAAAGTTAAACAGGGAGGGGCACCTGCGTGTCTCAGTTGGTTAAGTGTCCGACTTTGGCTAGGTCATGATCTCACCATTCCTAAGTTCGAGCCCCGTATGGGGCTCTGTGCTGACAGCTCAGAGCCTGGAGCCTGTTTCAGATTCTGTGCCTCCCTCTCTCTCTTGACTCCCCCGCTCATGCTCTGTCTCTCTCTTTCTCAAAAATAAACATTAAAAAATTAAAAATAAAAGTTAAATATAGTTACCATATGACTTGTCAATTTTACTCTTAGTTATATACATCCAAGAGAACTTAAAACATATGCTCATACAAAAACCTGTATGCAAATATTTATAGCAGTAATATTCAAAATAGCCAAAAGGTGGAAATACTCCAAATGTTTGTTAACAGACAAATGGAAAAATAAAATGTCGTATATCCATACAATAAATATTACTCAGAAATAAAATGAAATGAAGTACTGATACATGGTACAGAACGGGTGAACCTGAAAAACATAATGCTGTGTGAAAGAAACCAGTCACAAAAGACCAAATTTTTGTATGGTTCTTTTTCTATGTGATGTCCAGAATACACAAATCCATAGGGGGAGATCAGACAAGATCAGGTGCGTTCAGGGTGGTATGGCCATAGACACAAATCTATAGGGAAAGTCAGCTAGTGGTTTCCAGGAACTAGGGGAGATTTGGTAGTGACTGTTAATGGCTATGAGATGTCTTTTTAGGGTAATGAAAATCTGGAATTATATAGTAGTAGGGATTGCACAAATTAGCAAATATTCTAAAAAACACTAAATTGCACATTTTAAAGGGGTAAATTTTATGGTAAATGAATTATATCTCAATAATAAAAAACATCTTAAAAATGAAATCTTCCAAGCAACCCTGTCATACCTGATCACACAAGTATAACTGTGGAAATAGCAATAAATGAAAACCTACACTTCTGCCAAAAATTAAGATTGTCATTAGAGTAATTATGAGAATGTACAAGGCGTGTTCACTAAATCTAAAGGTAGAGCTAGAATGGGAAAAACAACTCACATACATCCTTTCATAAAATAAAAATAGTTGTAGTCATTGGGGAAAAATGTAAAACTTTTTCTCTCTACTATTAGTTCCCCTGCTTGCAGTGAGGTTTTTATTAACCAGAAGGCTATATTGGGGCACCTGGGTGGCTCAGTCACTTGGGCTGCCGACTACAGCTCAGGTCATGATCTCACAGCCTGTGAGTTCGAGCCCCACATTGGGCTCTGTCCTGAGCGCTCAGAGCCTGGAACCTGCCTCAGATTCTGTGTCTCCCTCTCTCTCTGCCCTTTCCCTGCTTGCTCTCTGTCTCTCTGTCTCTCTGTCTCTCTCAAAAATAATAAACAATAAAAAAATTTTTAAAAATCAGAAGGCTATACAACCATTCCATTACTGTTTTCTGAGATCGCCATTATAATGCACCAGCCCTTTCCCATTTTTTTTCCCATTATTTACAAAGTAGGTGACTGCTGGAATAAATGGATTGAATTTTTGGATATATGGTTCTCCACAGATATGAAGAAAGGTAGTACCCTGATGGCATTATGTGCTGGGGATTTAAATTCCTATGGTTTTTAGCAGGAATGTTTTAATAATTAAAAATAAATTAATAGGCATTTCTGTTCCTGAACAAGATGGAGTCACTGAACAAGATTTACCTCACAACCTGAAATAAATGGAAAAAAGAAGGAATATATGAAACACGTGATTTTTGGGGGCAGCTGGCAGTTTCAGTCAGTAGAGAATGTGGCTCTTGATCTTGGGGTCATGAGTTTGAGCCCCATGTTGGGGATAGAGATTACTTAATAAAATAAATAAAGTTGAAAAAGAAGAAAATTACTGGGCATGCAAAGACACAAGAAAATATGATGAATAATAAGGAAATCAATTAATTGCAAATGATTCAGAATTAACACAGATGGTAGAAATAGATAAGGAGATCAAAGTTATTATAAGTATATTCCATTTGTAAAACAAAGGTAGAGGAAAGATAAGCATGAAAATGAATATTTTTTCCATAGAATAATGGAAGATATAGAAAAGACCCAAAATGAACATCTAGTGCTGATAAATAATTCCTGAGATGAAAAACACATTGGATGGAATTAACAGCAAAGTTTATGTTGCAGAAGAAAAGATTAATGAATATGATGATACAACATTAGAAACTATTAAAAATGAATCATAAAGTAAATTTTTAAAAAAATTAATAGAACATCATTGAGCTTCAGAATAATCAGATAGCCTAATAGTATATTTGTAATTGGACTTCTCCAAAAAGAAAGATGCAGAAAAAAATATTTGAAGAAATAATGGCTGAAAATTTTCTGAATTTGATGAATGTTATAAACCTGGAGATTGAAAAAACTCAATAAAGCATAAAACCAGGAAATAAGAAAACTGCATCAGGGTAGGTCATCATGAAATTAATCAAAACAAGTAAAATAGAAAATCTTGAAAGCAATTTGAGGGAAAGAGACACATGACCTACATAGCAACAAACAGAAGACTTTTAGGAGATTCATCATCAGAAATAATGTAAGCAAGAAGACCATAGATTGATATCTTTAAAATACTTAAAGAAAAATAACTGTGAATTCTATAGTTTTTATTATAGAATAGTAGAGAATTCTATACCCAGCAAAAATCTTTCAAACATGGAAATGAAGTCTTTTCTAGAAATACAGACAGAAACTGAAAGATTAATGATTTTTATAAAGGTACAAAGTCAATTTAATGGATAAAGGCTATTCCTTTCAACAGATGGAATTGGAAAAATCGGATATCCTTGTACCAGAAATGGGTTTTCATCTGTACTTTGCATGATACCTAAAAACTAACTCAAAATAGAACATAGGCCTATATGTAAAACCTCAGCTATAAAGCTTCTAGAAAAAAAACATAAGAGAAGGTGAAATTCATCATGATTTTCCATGAAGTTTTCCAAAAGCTGGATCTATAAATGTAAAAATAGATAATTGTTTTTTATCAAGAAGAAAATCTTAGCTCTTCAAAATATACTCCTAAGGGAATGAAAAGACAGACTACACTCTGGGATGATACATTTGCAAATCTGATAAGACTTGTATCCAGAATGCATGAAGAACTCTCAATATTCAGGAATTAGAAAATTTACAACCCAGTTTTAAAAAGGGCAAATGGGTGGCTCAGTCGATTAAGCATCCGAGTTAGGCTCAGGTCATGAACTCAGGAACTGTGAGTTCAAGTCCTGCATCAGGCTCTGTGCTGACAACTCAGAGCCTGGAGCCTGCTCTGGATTCTGTGTCTATCTCTCTGCCCCTCCCCTGCTTGTGCTCTGTCTCTCTCTCTCTCAAAAATAAATATTTAAAAAGGGGCGGGGGGCAAATGATTTGAGCAGATACTTCATCAGAGTAGATACAAGAATGGTAAATAGGCATATGAAAAGATATCCAACATTATTAGTTGGAGGGAAATTCAAATTAACACAGACACCATATACTACCAGGCAACTATAAGAACGACCAGAATTGAAAAGACATACCATCCCTGTGTTTTGGCTTGAATGTAAAAGATCTGGAGCACTCACACACTGCTGGTGGGAATGTAAAATGATACAGTCATTTTGGAACTTCTTACAAAATTGAATATATACCTACCACATGATCCAGTCATCCCACTCCTTGGTATATATTCAAAAGAAGTGGTTAAAAAAATGGTAATGTACATCTGCATACAATTTTGTATATGAAACTTTATAGCAGCATTGTTTGTAATAGCCAAAAAGTGGCTATTACAATCCAAATATTAACTGATGAACAGATAAATTGAACTTGGTATCCATAGAATGAATACAACTTAGCAGTAAAGGGAATGAATAGTTGATACATGCAACAAAATTGGTGAATATCAAAAGAATTATACCGAGTGGAAGAAGCCAGACAAAAAAGAGTACATACCATATGATTTTATTTAGATAAAATTCTAGAAAGTGCAAACTAATCCATTGTGACTGAAAACAAAGCAGTGGTTGCCTGGGTTCCAGAGTTGGGTAAAATGAAATAATAGAAGGGAGGTATTATAAAGGAGCATAAGGACCTGGTATATACAGAAGGCAGAGTTTAAATGCAGGTGGTCTAACTCAAGGACATATGCTATTAGAATTAAAGGTAACTGATAGCAAATCTAAATTAAATTATCAACTATTAAAACAAGTAAAGGAGCATAAGAAATCTTTTTGAGGGTAATGGATATACTCACAACACTGATTATGTTGAAAGGTATAAACATATAACAAAATGATCTAATTATAAGTATTAAATATGTACAACTTATTGTATGTACAAGAAGTCCTCACTTTGCATATCTCCAATATTTACAAAATTTTGCATATTTAATTAAATTATACCCACTCCTTAAAAATATGGTCCGAATTTAATTCATTACAGACTATTTCTTTTAAATAATTGCATGGATTACAAACTTTGCTCCTAACCCTTCAGCCCACAAATCACCATTTATTTAAATAACAGATGTGGGGTGGCTGTGTGGCTCAGTTGGTTAAGCATCTGACTTTGGCTCAGGTCATAATCTTGTGGTTCGTGAGTTTGAGCCCCACGTCAGGCTCTGTGCCGACAGCTGGGAACCTGGAGCCTAGAGCCTACTTCAGATTCTGTCTCCTACTCTCTCTTCCCCTCCCCTACTTGCACACTCTGTCTCTCTCTCTCTCAAAAAAATAATAAGTAAAAATGAATAAATAACAGATGCATGTCATGATAGTGACTAGTCACACTACTTTTTTTTCAAAGTCTGTTGATGATTATTCACTGCATATATAATATTAGTTCATGGACAAACAGCAAAGCACATAGTTGTGTTGCCTCCCAGTGATCAACCCTCGTTACAATTTATGAAAATGGATAACTAAAAGAGGGAATTAGCTGACTGATATAGTTAATTTTATGTGTCAACTTGATAGGGTCATGGAGTGCCCAGGTATTTAGTCAAACAGTATTCTGTGTGTATCTGTGAAGGTGTTTTTGGATGAAATTAACATTTGAACCAGTACACTGAGTAAAGCAGATTGAACGGCTATGTGTGTGGCTCTCATCAAGTCACTTGAAAGCCTAAATAAAACTAAATGGCTGACCCTTGAGTAAGAGGATACTCCTTCTGCATGTCTGATGCACTGTGACTTAAGTCTTTTCATGCCTTTGGCTCTTCTTGAGTCTTGATCCTGTCAGCTCTTGTAGAGAAACTTACAACAAAGATTCTCCTGGTACTTTGGACTTCGGTATCAGTGTGGAACTACACCATTGTCTCTCCTGGATCTCCAGCTTGCCTACTGTAGTTCACAGGACTACTCAACCTCTATTATTACATGAGTCAATTCGTAATAATAAATGTCTTTCTATATATATAGTGTTCTGTTTCTCTGGAGATCCCTGACTAATACAGATTTTGGTACCAAGAACAGGTACCAAGTGGGCTGCTACTGTATCAAATACCTAAACATGTGGAAGTGACTTTGGAACTGGATAATGGGCAGAAGCTAGATGAGTTATGAAGTGCATGCTAGAGTATGAACATTAAAGACCATTCTGATGAGGGCTCAGAAAGAAAAAGAAGAGCTGAAGAGAAGGTTTTCATCTTCTTAGAGAATATATAAATAATCATAAATACAATGTTGGTAGAAAAATGGGCATTAAAGACCATTCTTGGTGAGGTCTCTGACAGAAATGAGGAACAGGTTATTAGGAACTGAAGGAAAGGCAGTCTCTGTTGTAAAGTGGCTGAAAGCTTAGCCAAATTTTGTTCTTGTGTTTTGTGAAAGATAGAGTTTCTGAATAATGAAATTGGATATTTGGCAAAGAAGATTTCTAAACAAAGCATTACAGGTGTTGCTCTAGACTTTATTGCTTATGGTAAAATGTGAGAAGTGAGATAAATTGAAGACAGAATTGTTAAGCAAAAAGGAACCAGAATTTGAAGATTTGGTAAATTTTCAGGCCATCCATATTGCAAAAACTGAAAAGCTTGTTCTGAAGAGAATACTAAAGGTGTGGCTGAACAACCATTTGATAAAGAGATCCTGGGTGCAATTTGTGGATTCAATCAGCCATCTAAGCAGAAGCCAGGAATAGAGAGGAGATTGTACTAGGAGAGACTCTATCAATTTGAATTCAAGGGGACAGGGAAAGCAGAACAGAATGAAAGAAGGCTGTAGGACTTTTAGATTCTATAGGACAGGACCATAGACCTATTCAGCTGTAAATGTATGCTATTCTTAAAGAAAAATGAAGAATGACCCCAAAAGAGACTCAGAGTTTTTAAGGCTGCCACTCTCACTACAGGCCTAGGGAGCAAGGTTCTTTTCTACTTAATTTAAGATAGAGGGGCTCTCAAAGGGAGTCATAAGATTAGGGATTCCCTGCAGAGCTATCAGAGTGATTCTTGCCATTCCAGTGGGCCTAAAAGGTAGAATATTGAGCCAAAGATGATTATTTTCAAACCTTAAGATCTAATGGAATTTGCCTTGTTAGATTTTGGACTTGCTTGTGACCTATCACCTCTCCTGTGTTTCCCGTTTATTTCTTTCGAAATGGGAGTGTTTATCATCTGCATGTCCCACCATTGTATTTTGAAACTTGTCTGGTATCACAGGTTTACAGCTGAAGAATTTTCTTTCATGATGAATTACCTTGACTCTCACCCATGTCTAATATACTTGATATTTAGATGAGACTTTGGACTTTAAAGTTGATGCTGGAATGAATTAAGACTTTTGGGGGTTGTTGGGATGAAACAAATATATTTTGTATATGGGAAGGGTATGAATATTGGAGTGCCAGAGGTGGAATGTTACAGATTGGATGTTTGTATCCCACCAAATTTCTTACGTTGAAACCTTAACCTCCAATGTGACTTTTATTAGAGATGAGGCTTCTCAGTAATTAAGATTGAATGAGGTCATAAGGGTGGACCCTTACCCAATAGGATTAGTGTCCTTTTAAGAAGAGATACCAAAGGGGGCTCCTGAGTGGCTCAGTCGGTTGAGCATCTGGACTTCAGCTCAAGTCATGATCTCATGGTTTGTGGGTTTGAGCCCCACGTCAGGCTTTGTGCTGACAGCTCAAAGCCTGGAGCCTGCTTCAGATTCTATGTCTCCCTCTCTCTCTGCCCCTTCTCTGCTCATGCTCTGTCTCTCTCAAAAATAAATAAACTTAAAAAGAGAGAGAGAGAGAGAGATACCAGACATGGAGGAGAGGAGGCCTTATGAAAAAGAAAATACAAGGGATGCCTGGCTGAGTCAGTCAGTGCAGCATGTGACTCTTGATCTTGAGGTTGTGAGTTCAAGCCCCATGTTGGGTGTAGAGGCTACTAAAAAAATAAACTTAGAAGAAACTAGAAAGCTTATTTTCTCTCTCTCCATTATATGAAGGCACAGAAGATAGCAGCTACCAATAAACCAAGAAAAGAGAATTCAGAATGAAGCCTACCTCATTAGCACCTTGACAAGGACTGAACTTTCCAACATACAAAACTGAGAAATAAATTTCTGTTGTTTAAGCCATCCAGACTGTGCTATTTTGTTATTGCTGAGCAGACTAATACTGACAAAGATGAAAGTGCAGCCAAAAACCCAAACTGTGATAATGTTGTTAGTGAAATTCAAATCTATCTTAATTGGAGTTATAGATGAAATACTTGACCATGGGAATGTTGACACCACTGTCATTCAAAAGACTCTAGATATTAAGTCAGAGGAATTTAGTGAAAGTGAAGTCATCCACATAAATGAGGAAAGTGGTTGTGACGAAAAGGATTAAGATGTCCCAGAAGAAGTCATCCAGTAAAATTTTTCCAAAATAACTCTTAGGGATATTTCATGACATTGAAAGCACCAGGATGAAATGTTGGAAGCTGATCCTGACTTAAAATGCGGTATAAAATACACCAAGGCATAGAAAAGCTGCTCATTCTCTACCTTAAGTTATAGAAGGAAGAGAAAGCAAATACTGTTCAAACTACTCTTAATAGTTTTTTTTTCAAAGAAGTGAGAAAATACTTTAATCTCAATGTGTTTGATGTTTAAAATTTTAATGCACTATATAATGTTGGTTTTAATATTTTTTTCATTTCCCTATAAATTTGTAGTTAGCAGTAAGAGAGTTTTCCATGTTTTGACAAAAGTTTGTAAGGGTTATGGAGCTTTCATAATTTTTTCCATTAATAAAAATCTTTACATGCTTCAGATTACACAGTCATTTTTACTCTCCTGCATTATTGTGCAAAGTGTAGATTACTTGTATATCTCAATAAAACCACTAAAACTAGTAATAATTTAAATTTTTTAGTTTTAATTTAATTGTATTCAAAGGCATCAGAAGGAAGTATGAATGTATAAATTCACCTAAAAGGTTTCATTCAATTAAATTCAAGAGCTTTCAAAAAAATCACAGCAATAAGATAAAGACCATATGATTATTTCGATAGATACAGAAAAAGTGTTTGACAAAATACAACATCCATTAATGATAAAAACCATCAACAAAGTACATTTATAGGGAACTTATCAACATAATAAAGGTCATATATGAAAAACCCACAGGTAACATCATACTCAACGGTGAAAAACTGAGAGCTTTTCCCCTAAGATGGGGAATAAAACAAGCATGTCCACTCTCAATACTTTTATTCAACATAGTACTGGAAGTCGTAGCCACAGCAATTACACAAGAAAACAAAAGGCATCCAAATTGGTAAAGAAAAAGTAAAATTCTCACTATTTGCACATGGCATATTACTATATATAGAAAACCCTAAAGACTCCACCCAACAAATACTATAGCTGATTAATGAATTCAGTAAGGTCACAGGATACAAAATCAATGTACAGAAATCCATTGCATTTCTATATGCTAATAATGAAGCAGCACAAAGAGAAATTAAGAAAATCCCATTTACAACTGCACCAAAAATAATAAAATAGGAAAAACTTAACCAAGGATGTGAAAGACTTGAACTCTGAAAACTATAAAACACTGATGAAAGAAACTGAAGACAACACAAACATATGGAAATAAATTCCATGCTCATGGACTGGAAGAACAAATATTGTTAAAATGTACGTACTCCCCAAAGCACTCTACAGATTTGATGCAGTCTCTATCAAAACACCAACAGCATTTTTCACAGAACCAGAACAAATTCCTAAAATGTGTTTAGATCCTGAATAACCAAAGATCCTGAAATAGCCAAAGTAATCTTGAAAAAGAAGAACAAAACTGAAGGTATCATAGTCTAGATTTCAAGTTTTATTACAAAGCTATAGTAAACAAAACAGTATGGTACTGGCACAGAAATAGACACATAGATCAGTAGAACAGAATAGAGAGCCCATAAGTAAGCCCACAATTATGTGGTCAATTAATCTTCAACAAATGAGATGAGAAGATGCAGTGGGAAGAAGACAGTTTCTTCAACAAATAGTGTTGTGAAAACTGGGCAGTTAACATGCAAAAGAATAAAACTAGACCACTTTCTCACACCATACACAAAAATAAACTCAAAATGGATTAAGTACTTAAATGTAAGACCTGAAACTATAAAAATCCTAGAAGAAAGCACAGGCAGTAATTTCTCTGACATCAGCCATAGCAGCATATTTCTAGATATATCTCCTGAGGCAAAGGAGATAAAAGTAAAAATAAACTATTAGGACTACATCAAAATAAGAAGCTTCTGCCCAGTGAAGGAAATAATAAGACTAAAAGACAAGATATGTAATAGAAGAAGATATTTGCAAATAACCTATTTGATAAAGGGTTAGATTCTAAAATATATAAAGAACTGATAACAATTCAGTACCCCCCCCAAAAAAAAACACCCAAATAATCCAATTAAAAATGGGCAGAAGACATGAAAAGACATTTCTTCAACAAAGACATACAGATGGGCAACAGACATATGAAAATATGCTCAACATCTCTAATCATCAGGAAAATGATCATCAAAACCACAATGGGATATCATGTCACACCCATCAGAATGGCTAAAATCCACAACACAAGAAACAATAGGTGTTGGTGAGGATGTGGAGAAAAAGAACCCTTGAGCACTATTGGAAGGAATGCAAATGGGTGCAGCCACTGTGGGAAAAGAGTATGGAGGTTCCTCAAAAAGTAAAAAATAGAACTACCATAGGGGTGCCTGGGTGGTTCACTTGGTTAAGCATTTGATTCTTGATCTCACGTCTTGATCTCAGGGATGTGAGTTCAAACCCTGCACTGGGCTCTGTGCTGTGTGTGAAACCTACATAAAAAAAGAACTACCATGTAATCCAGTAATTCCACTACTAGATATTTATCCCCAAAATGTGAAAACACTAATTCAACAAGATATATGCAACCCTATGTTGATTGCATCATTATTTACAATAGCCAGAATATGGAAGTATCCCAAGTGTCCATCAGTAGATAAATGGGTAAAGAAGTGGTATATATATACAATGGAATACTACTCAGCCATAAAAAAGAACTACATCTTGCCATTTGCAACAACATGGATGGATCTATGGAATATAATGCTAAGCAAAATAAGTCAGAGAAAGACAAATACCATGTGGTTTCTCTCATATGTGGAATTTAAGAAACAAATGAACAAAGGAAAAAAATAAATGATAGACTCTTAACTTTAGAGAACAAACTGATGGTTATCAGAAGGGATGGGTGGATGGATGGGTGAAAGAGTTGATGGGGATTAAGAGTACACTTACCTTGATGATCCCTGAGTACTGTATAGAATTTTTGAATCACTATATTGTTCACTTGAAACTAATATAACACTGTATTTTAACTATACTAGAATTAAAATTTTTTTAAATAAAATAAAATTAAAATGTTAAGCATAAAAACAAAAGCTTTGAAAAGAAATAAAAATTAGCACAAACAATCCCAAATCAAAAATTTGTTAAAAGGAGTGCCTGGCTGGCTGGGTTGGTGGAGCATGTGACTCTTGATCTTGGGGTTGTAAGTTCAAGCCCACGTTAGAGATTACTTAAAAATAAAATCTAAAAGAGAATGTTAAAAAAATTTTTAAATATGTAAAAATATTTTTATGTGAAACACTGATCTTTTATTTTCTGAAATTTCATTATATTTTTATATGTTTTTTTAAAATATGTTAAAGCCTTTACCTTTGTTACTTGTGAATGAGTTTGATATATTTAACAAATCATTTAGTAAATTGAAGGTTAGCTCTTAGTAAATTGATTTTTGGTAAGGTGGCCTGATATCTAGAAGATTCTCACCACTTGATTAAGACATGTTTGATACTGGGAATTAAGTGATAAACTATATACACTCATAAACTAAGATATACACATATAGGTATAATATATATACATATATCCAGCTGTAAATCTGAGAACCTGTATATCACTGAAGTGTGCACAAAGAAGGTCTATGCTATAGCCTATGACAAGCTCTAAGTTGTTATAGGTAACGCTTCATTAAGGTGAAAGAAAACAGAAAAAAGTCATTAAGCAATGGATGAAAAACATGTTACAGAAGAGGAGCAAATGTACATTATCCTCCAAATCAAGGAAAGAATATAACACTAAAACTTAAAAGAAAATTCTATAAACATTTTCAATATCTGCTATAAGTTAGAAAGTATGATTTTGATAACAGTTGAGCAGAAAACCCAAAGTAGAATAGAAAAATGTTAAGATTGGGTAAAAAGGGAGTTAAGTAATATCAGGAAAGATTTTGAGGAAATTAAAATTTCTCTGATGGAATTTAAGTCTTTATTAGTGGCAATATGTACCCAAATGACCATGCAAACAAATCATTGATGTAATCTTGAAATTTCCCTGTAAGCAGAAGAAAAGAAGAATATATGCAATGATATTATTTTTTAAACATATCCAACTTAGGTATGTTACAAAATAAGCAACTAGAAAATGAGCAAAAATCAAACATATTTATGAAGATTTTTAAATCTAAGAATTCCAGTTAAATAATTCAGCTAATCTAAGAAGAATCAACAGAGAATCATTCTTTTTAACTTTTTTTAAAATGTTTTATTTACTTTTGAGAGAGAGAGAGAGAGAGACTAGCAGGGGAGGGGCAGAGAGAGAGGGAGACACAGAATCCGAAGCAGGCTCTAGGTAGGCTCTGAGCTGTCAGCACAGAGCCTGACGCGGGGCTTGAATCCACAGACTGTGAGATCATGACCCAAGCTGAAGTCAAGACGCTTAACTGACTGAGCTACCCAGGTACCCCTAACAGAGAACAATTCTTAAATCCACCTGACTGTATTTTTGAATTATAATAAGAATAGACACTCGGAAGAGTCATGTTACCTATAAGGAAATAAAATTTAATTTCCATTAATTATTAAGCAGTCTTAGAGCACCTGGCTGGCTCGGTCTGTAGAACATGCGACTCTTGATCTAGGGTTGTAAGTGTGAGCCCCATGTTGGGTGTAGAGATTACTTAACAGTAAAAGCGTAAAAAAATTTTACATGTTTCAGGCTCAATTGAATGGACTCAATTTTTTAACAGTAAAATTCTGTAAGAAATAGAAAATTTTAAGGGGAAAAGATTGATTTAAGAATTTTGTGTTCAACTGATTTGTGTCTCATTTCTAAAAGAAACATAAATATATTCCCAGATTCTTTAAGAGCTTAGAAAATACTTCCCAAACCCCTGCGTTGTCGGGGGCGGGGGGGGGGGGGGGGGACTTTAAAAGACATACTCCTTAACTGAAAGTTTTTAAAAAATCTTTCTAACCACTTCAGTGAAACAGCTATGATGCTTTGTTGTAAACCCAATTGTCGATATGTAATCTTTAGTTGACTTTGAGATTTTATTTTTATTTGAGAGAGAATCCCAAGTAGGCTCACACTGTCAGCACAGAGCCTGATGCATGGCTAGATCCCACGAACTGTGATATCATGACCTGAGCTGGGATGCTCAACTGACTGAGCCACCCAGGCACCCCTCCTATTTACTTTTCTTGAACAAACTAAGCATGCTTTCACTACAGGACCTTTGCAAATCTCGTTCCCTCTGCCTGGGAAGCTCTTCCCCTATATGTCTACATGCCTTATTCACTCACTTCTTTTTAGGTTTTTGCCCAAATATCTTATTAGTGGGCCCTTTTTCACTATTCCTAGACCTACTTATACATCTTGCCTCTACTATATTTTCTCCATAATACTTGTTATAGTCATATATAACAGGAATCTGCAAAGTATGGCCAGTGAGTTAAATCTTACTTACTGTCTGTTTTTGTACGTAAGATTTTCTCAGGAGACAGCTATGCCTGCCTTTTTAACATTGTCTGTGGCTGTTTTTTTTAATTTTTATTTTTCACTGTAAGAGTTGGGAGATTGCAACAGAGATGCATGGCCCACAAAGCCTAAAACATTTACTGTTTGGCCCTTGATAGAGGAAGTTTGCTGACCCTGGTACATACTGTGTTTGCTTGTTTGTTTATTGCCTATCTCTCCTTACAAGAAAGTAAGCCCTATAAGGCAGGTTTACTTTTTTCATTGCTGCATCCCTAGCATCTATAATAATACCTGACATATAAATAGAATTTCAGTAAGAATTTCTCAATTAAACGACTGAATGAAACAAAAGACCTGGTATAGTATAGTAATTAAAGGAGGTATGAAAAGATTTTAGTAGAGACAAAAATTCCTCTAGATATAAGCTTTGGTATTATGTGTCATACCATCTAAATATAACAAATATGCTTTCAATTAACTATGTTTTCAGTTAAGAGGCTTTGTGTAGGGGTCCTGGGTGGCTCAGTTGGTTAAGCATCCAACTTAGGCTCAGGTCATGATCTTCTGGTCTGTGAGTTTGAGCTCTGTGTTGGGTTCTGTGCTGCCAGTTCGGAGCCTGTAGCCTGCTTTGGATTCTGTGTCTCCCTCTGTCTCTGCCCCTCCCCTGCTCACACTCTGTCTCTCTCTCAAAAATAAATGAACATTAAAAATTGTTTTAAAAAGAGGCTTTTGTGTAAAGATGGTAGAAAGAAGCTACAGAATTTCATTCTTCTGATAGTTAATGATATGAGCTACAACAATTAAAAAAAAGCGGAGGGCACCTGAGTGGCCCAGTCAGTTAAGCGTCAGTTAAGTCCAACTCTTGATTTCGACTCAGGTCATTATCTCGTGATTCATGAGGTTGGGCTCCACGCTGACAGTGCAGAGCCTGCTTGGGGTTCTCTCTCTCCCTCTCTGCTCTTGTGCCACTTGCTTTCTCACTCTCTATCAAAACAAATAAATAAACATTAAAAAAATGAAAGTAAGAACCAGAAGAAAACCCAAAACAAAACAAAATGTTCACTAGCAGTAACCAGAAATGAGAAACAGGGTGGAATCTCATATCATACATTTCAAAAGATGATAGCAAGGGAAAGAAACAAAAGATTTGTTGAAGCACAGTGTGGTGCCCAACCTTACATCTACTCCCTAAAAGCTTCCCTTAATCTCAAGATTAATGATGATCTTGAGATTCATCACTGATAACACTTATAATAGTAGAGAATAGATGTATAGTGTCTCAATATATTATTCTCTTTCTTAGTAAGCAGAAATAGAAACAGCTGCTGGGAAGAGATGACTGAAAGGTGAAACGTGAAGGGTAGGGTAATTTTGAGGCAGAAACAGAGGCTTCAAGACTCCTAAACTAAAGGAATATTCTGAATCCTAAGGGCTGTGTCCCTCAGAATAAAGATACGTTTCCTCCCCTCAGTAGTTAAGGTGAACTTCCAAGAAAATCTCAGTGAACTTGACTTAATTCCTCCAACAAAAGCTGCACATAAAAGCTGCAACAAAAGCTCTAGATGAGGAACACCTGGCTGGCTCAGTTAGTAGGCCATGTGACTCTATATTGGAGTTGTGAGTTTGAGCCCCACATTAGGTATAAGAGATTACCTTAAAAAAAAAAAAAAAGCTCCTTCTGAATTGTCTCCCTCTCCTTATAGTTTAACCATAATAAATACCTCAGTGTTCATAATTTTTTTCCCCTCTTTTAAAAGATCCAGCTTGGGGCGCCTGGGTGGCTCAGTCAGTTAAGTGTCCAATTTCCACTAAGGTCATTATCTCAGGATTCATGAGTTTGAGCCCATATTGGGGCTCTGTGCTGACAGCTCAGAGCCTGGAACCTGCTTCGGATTCTGTGTCTCCCTCTCTCTCTGCCCCTGCCCTCTCTCTCTCTCTCTCTCTCTCTTAAAAATAAACATTAAACAATTTTTTTTAAATCCAGTTTATATTACCTTGTTTGCAGGTGATTTCTGTCATTTGTTTTGTATCTCAGGAGGATAATTTTTCTCTCTCTTTTGGATTGTCTTTCTTCAATAAAGAATGGAAGAAAGGTTATAAATATATAGGGGGAAAGAGTGAGATCATAAAAAGTAATTTGAATTCATTTGGGCTAGGGATATTTTAATATCTTTGACTCTTTTTAAAGAAAAAACAAACTAATGACATTTTTTGTAAACTATTCTGGTAAAATAGTAAAAGCTTCCCAGAATAAACACAAAATATTACTTTCCAGTATTTTTGTCTCTAAAAGTGAAGACACTAAAGCTAAGAAAGTATTAATTAAGTGTTGCACTCCTCAGAGCAAAAAAGCAGTTATAAGCCACACATTTTCCAAGCTTATTAAACAAGCAACAAAATAATAAATATTATGTCTGGGAATAAGTCAGAATGAACTTTTGGCAATATTCCTTTAATGTGATACATTTGGACACTATACTATTAATGATATACAGTATGAATGCACAGTTACTCTAACATGTACATGCTAATAGATACTTGGCTTTACAGTTGGATGAAACCTTTTATGTGAAGAGTATGAATGAGCTTTTTACCTATGTGCAGTTCACTTATGAGAGTGAAATGCTTGACAACTTTTTTAAGGTCAGTGAAAATCCATGTTAAAGAGGAAGAAATTGAAAAAAATTTGGATCACAATTAGATTTTGAGCCAAAAAAATGTCCTGGAGAAGGTGTGTTGGAATCTATATTGATAGACTGAAAGCTGTAGGACAAGGAACAACATTACTATACTAAAGAGTTGACACTTGAATATTATTTCTTATATTGCATTATTCCCAGGGCACAATTGTCTGTAAACAATATGGACTGATCTGATTCTGTTTTTATTTTTTTTATTTTTTTTATTTTTTCTTAAAGTGAGTTCCATGCCCAGCATGGGGCTTGAAGTCACAATCAGGAGATCAAGAGTCATATGCTGTATTAACTGAGCCAGCCAGGTGCCTGTTGATTCAGTTTTTAATAGGAGTGAAGGGGACACCGGTTGGCTCAGTAGAGGATCCAACTCCTCATCTCAGGGTTGTGAGTTCAAGCCCTATGCTGGGCCTGGAGTCTATTTAAAGAAAAATAACAATAATAAGATGACTAACAAAATATAAGGGAAGTAGTGAAAATTATGCTTAGGATTGAATTTTGGTCCTAGAATATATATGTTTCAGGATGCTGTGAAAATAAATGAGGGGCGAATATAAAACCCTGGTTTTCAAACTTGAAACATGTTGACCATAAGTTGGGAAGGGAGTCACATGAATGTTTGAAATCAGATAGGATATAAAAATATTTCTTCCTGGGGCGCCTGCGTGGCTTAGTCGGTTGAGTGTCCCAACTTGATTTTGGCTCAGATCATGATCTTATGGGTCATGAGTTCCAGTGTCATGTCAGGCTCCACACTGGTGGTATGGAGTCTGCTTGGTATTTTCTTTCTCTCTCTGCACCCCACCTCAAAATAAATAAAAAACTTAAAAAAAAATTTCTTCCTGATCCAGAAAACACTACTTCTGTGATTTTTAGAGGGCTTGCCCAAATGGCATGTGTCAGTACCTTGAATACTTTGAAACTATCCTTCAGAGCTAAATTATAAAGTTTAATGCTGTAAATTATACATCAAGATAAACTGTAATGCAAAGAAGGCTTAATTACTATGAGATTGACTCATACACATTTTTCTTCCCCCATCTCTACCCAGAGAAAATATCTAATGTGCACTTATTTTACTTTGAATACCTTTGTTAGATTATTTATCACATTGTATCAGATATTTTAGATTATTGATTCTCTCAATTGGATTGTGCATTCCTCAAGGGCTAGTAGCTATTATGGTCCTCTCCAACAGAGATGTGGTGGTAAATCTGGGAAAATTATTTGAATAAATTTCAAATAATAAAATATATAATACTGTATTGTCAAATAGATATAGCCAGTTTATTTTCACAGAATGCTCTCATTGATTTTACCAAACTCTTGTGTCTGTAGCCAACCTGTAGTTGAAATTGCTGAAGAATGTAGTTCTGACATAAATGGCCGTTGATACTTTTGTTTAAGTGAATAAGATTAAAAAAAAAAAAAACTTGTTCATCAATGATGTGAGTGACTTCTTGCTAACTTGTTAATAGGTTTCAAATATTAGAAGATTGTTATTTTCCCATTTTTTCTGTTATTCCAATGTAACATGTAAGTTTAATTTGCATTAACATTTTTCCATTAACTTCTTAAGTCTAGACTTAGCAAAAAAAACACATTGTTACGCACTGATATGTTGTGTTTGCCAGTTTCCATTGTGTAAATGTTCCCGTCATGGTCCATCTCAAGCTACCAATGTGCCATCACTGAACACAGAGTTGGGAAGAGATGAGAGGTAGCACATAACTACCTGTAGTTTTTGTTGTTGTTGTTGTTGATTTGTTTTTGCTGTACTACAGCAAACATAAATAACCTGAAGTACACCTATGATAGTAAAGCATAATAAAATAAGAAGTGATGAGTTTTGAGTGTTTGTGTTTAATATTGTTTACTTGATTTTTAAGTTTGAAAATATTTATTTTTGGTAATGACTGTGTTGAAAAACCAACTTGCGGGGCGCCTGGGTGGCTCAGTCAGTTGAGCATCCAACTTTGGTTCAGGTCACGATCTTGCAATTTATGAGTTCAAGCCCCATGTCAGGCTCTGTGCTGACAGCTCAGAGCCTGGAGCTTGCTTCAGATTCTGTCTCCCCTTCTCTCTGTCCCTCTCATGCTCATGCTCTCTCTCTCTCTGTTTCTCAATAATAGATAAACGTTAAAAAAATAAATAAAAAAAATAAAAAAAAAAGAAAAGCCAACGTGCAAATTTCCTGAAAAGTTTACTTTGATTGTCATGAGTTGGTATGAGTTGGATTCAACATGTGGCGGCCCCTGGAGTGCTGCTGGGCATAATATATACAATCTTATATGATTGACTTGCATGAGCAAGAGTCTAACTGAATAAATTCAATCAACTTAATTATATTTATCACTACACCCTTGGCCTTCATGGAGGACTGCTATGGAAACCATATAAATATTGTTTATACATTCGTTATAAAATTTTGTTTGATGTTATTCCATTATTTTAAGTTCATCTTACTAAATTGGTAAGAAACTAGAACAAACAATCCTAAAATTTGTATGGAACCACAGAAAACCCCAAATAGCTAAAGTGATATTGAAGAAGAAAACCAAAGTGGGAGGCATCACAATCCCAGACTTTAGCCTCCACTACAAAGCTGTAATTATCAAGACAGTATGGTATTGGCACAAGAACAGACACATAGGCCAATGTAATAGAATAGAGAACCCAGAATTGGACCCACAAATGTATGCCCAACTAATCTTTGACAAATCAGGAAAGAGTATCCAATAGAAAAAAGACAGTCTCTTTAGCAAATGGTACTGAGAGAACTGGACAACAACATACAGAAAAATGAAACTAGACCACCTACACCATACACAAAAATAAACTCAAAATGGATGAAAGACCTAAATGTGAGACACAGGAAACCATCAAAACCCTAGAGGATAAAACAGGCAACAACCTCTTTGACATCAGCCACTGCAATTTCTTACTCAACACATCTCCAAAGGCAAAGGAATTAAAAGCAAAAATGAACTATTGGGACCTCATGAAGATAAAAAGCTTCTGCACTGCAAAGGAAACAGTCAACAAAACTAAAAGGCAACCAATGGAATGGGAAAGATATTTGCAAATGACTTATCGGATAAAGGGCTAGTATCCAAAATCTATAAAGAACTCACCAAACTCTACACCCAAAAACCAAATAATCCAGTGAAGAAATGGGCAGAAGACATGAATAGATACTTTTCTAAGAAGACATCCAGATGATCAACAGACACATGAAATGATGCTCAGTGTCACTCATCATCAGGGAAATACAAATCAAAGCCACACTGAGATACTACCTCACACTGATCAGAGTGGCTAAAATGAACAAATCAGGAGACTACAGATGCTGGAGAGATGTGGAGAAACGGGAACCCGCTTGCACTGTTGGTGGGAATGCAAACTGGTACAGCCACTCTGGAAAACAGTGTGGAGGTTCCTCAAAAAACTAAAAATAGAACTACCCTATGACCCAGCAATAGCACTGCTAGGAATTTACCCAAGGGATACAGGAGTGCTGATGCATAGGGGCACATGTACCCCAATGTTTATAGCAGCATTTTCAACAATAGCCAAATTATGGAAAAAGCCTAAATGTCCATCAACTGACGAATGGATAAAGAAGATGTGGTTTATATATACAATGGAATACAACTTGGCAATGAGAAAGAATGAAATGATGCCATTTGGTATTATGGTAAGTGAAATAAGTCAGTCAGAGAAAGACAGATGTCATATGTTTTCACTCATATGTGGATCTTGAGAAACTTAACAGAAGACCATGGGCAAAGGGAAGGTGAAAAAAAAAGTTACAAACAGAGAGGGAGAGAGGCAAACCATAAGAGACTTTTACATATAAGAGAACAAACTGAAGGTTGATGGGGGTGGGGGAGAGGGGAAAGTGGGTGATGGACATTGAGGAGGGCACTTGTTGGGATGAGCTCTTGGTGTTGTATGTAAGCCAATTTAACAATAAATTATATTTAAATAAATAAATAAATAAATAAATAAAATAAGTTGTAAGTTTCTTATTTACCAGATAAGGAGAATGGTATTATATTCCCTCTTTGTTTTTTCTGCCTTGAAGCTCACAGGTTAATTGTGTACTTGAACAGTAACCATTAGTACAGGCCAATAACATTTTTTAACAATGTTTATTTATTTATTTTGAGAGAAAGAGTGCAGGATGAGCAGGGGGAGGGGCAGAGAGAGAATCCCAAATAGGCCCCATGCTGTCAACATGGAGCCCAACATGGGGGGCTCCATCCCAAGAACCGTGAGATCATGACCTGAGCCAAAATCAAGAAACAGATGCTCAACTGACTGAGCCACCCAGGCACCCAGACCAGTAACATTTTTAAGCTTCTTTTGTAAAAAATGAAATCTAACGTTGAAATCTTTGTATATATAGACACACACATACATGCAGATATATAGCAGTATATATTGCAACACAATTTCAAATTAGATTCCCAAAGGCACATTTGGTAGGAAATGTTGAATAAATTCTTGTTTCCTTTATTTACCAGTTTTCAAAATTATGAGTTGGTTCCTGGCATCCTTCAAAGATGAAAAATGAGATTTTTAAAAGAGTATCATTATAAATTTATATATTAAGATATATTTATGTTTCATTCCATTGTAGTTGTTCAAATTGTCTCATCTTTGGCCAGTGGGAGTCACTTCTATTTGTCCTCTTTAAATTGTTTCTCTAGTCCTTTTAGCATGAAGCCAGTAATCTGGATAGTTTCCATGCTTAATGGTGTAATAGGGTATTCTAGGCTTATCTTGGACATTTCCTATCCTGAACCTGGAATCAGCCTTGACATCAAGGAATTCTTTTCAGGGCAAATGGTGTTTAGAGACTATAATATGGGTACACAGGTGTGTGCTTGTTGCTTCTGCAATGGTCCCTGTTTTTAAGGCTTTTACAGTGAGCAAAACTAAGAAGTATATATTTTTAAATATAAAATATGTAATGAGTTCATTTATATATCCTAATTCAGGATCAGAGTTCAAATTCAGGATCAGAGAGTTCATGTAACTCATTCATTTTATATGTTTCTTTTTTGTCCCGTAGCAAAAATTAATTTTTAAAAACACTAACTTTGCTGTTTGCAAAACATCCATTTGCTTTATCTCAGACTGTGCATGCAACAATATTACAGTAACAACACCAGTTCATACCACAAAAATATGGTTAGTGATAGCAATTTAAGTTCCTGTTTTGTTGCTGCTTTCAAGTTATTTTTTAGTTTATATCCTATGAGGGATATGCTGTTAAATTACTGTTTGTGTGTGGTTTTTAAAAATTATTGTATGTAGGGGCACCTGGGTGGTTCAGTCAGTTAAGTGTCAGACTTCTCTCAGGTAATGATCTCATGGTGCATGAGTTTGTGCCTGCATCAGGCTATCTGCTTCCAGCACAGCCCCTGCTTTGGATCCTCTGTCCCACTTTCTCTCTGCCCCTCCCCCACTTATTCTCATTCTGTCTCTGTCTCTCAAAAATAAATAAATAAACTTAAAAAAATTATTGTATGTAAAGGCATTTGAAATATTCTCTGTATGGAACTCCATATGCAATCAAGTTCATTCATTTCATTAACTTTCATTTAATGGGAGTGTTTTTAAGTTTAATTTGTTTTTGTTTTCTAATTATGTAAATTACTTTATATGGTTCTAAAATCACATCTACAAAACAAGTCTTATGTGAAAACTTCCTACTATTCTGTATTTTCTACCTTGTTCCTTTTCTCCTTATAGGTGATCATGTTTTTAAAGTTTTGACTTTTTTCCTTTCATTTAAAAAATTAGGTAAATATATGTAAGAATGGTAGCATACCGTTGATGTTTTTATCCACCTTGCTTTTTTTTTTGTTTTACTTAATATATTCGGTAGGTGTGAAATACTTCATACTATATACATTCCTTCCTTATTTATTTTTAAAAATTGCATGGGGCACCTGTGTGGCTCAGTCTGTTAAGTGTCTGACTTCAGCTGAGGTCATGATCTCACAGCTTATGGGATTGAGCCCCACCTTGGGCTCTGTGTTGACATCTCAGAGCCTGGAGCCTGCTTCAGATTCTATGTCTCCCTCTCTCTCTGCCCCTCCCCCGCTCATGCTCTGTCTCTCTTTCTCAAAAATAAACATTAAAAAAATTTTTTTTTAATTAAAAAAAATTGCATAATACTGTGCATGTACCATAATTAACTCAACCATTTCCCTATGATGAACATTTGGGTTATTTTCCACACTTTAGCAGTAACAAACAATGCTTCAGTGAATATCTTCTTATATCTATTTTATATTTTTGTCAGTGTTGATCAGATTCTTGGAAATGGGTTTTGCTAGTCAGAAAAGAAATGCATATGTTACTTTGCTAGATACTGTCAAATTCTCTGTTGTTGGGGATTTTACGTCTTTCACTCCAATAAGCATATTTTAGAGGGTCCTTTTCCCCACAAGTGCCTTTCTAACAAGTTGTGAAACTTGGATTTTTGCCAATTTGTTGGGTGAGAAATAGTATCTCGGTGATTCTTCTTCTTCTTTTTTTTAATGTTTATTTTTGAGAGAGAGAGAGAGATGAGCGGGGAGGGGCAGAGTTTCTCTGCTGCTGACAGCAGAGAGCCTGATGCAGGGCTCAAACTTAGGAACCATGAGGTCATGACCTGAGCCAAGTCAGATGCTTAACTGACTGAGCCACCCAGACACTCCTATCTCAGTGATTCTTAATTTGTGTTTCTCTTATCAGCGAGGTTGAGGATATTTCTGTGTAAGGGGCATTTGCATTTATTTTTGTTAAAATATCTGTTCATATCTCTTGCCATTTTTCTATCAGGGTGTTGGTCTTTTATTCATTTTTAGATACTCTTTATATATAGGGTTATTCCATTATCTCATATAAGTTAAAATATTTTTTTAAGCTTCTCATTTGTCATTGTTCTTAACTTGTGGTATTTTTTCTTTTTTTTTTTGCCATATAAAACCTTTTTCTTTAAGTGCCATATAAACCTTTTTAGTTTCATGTATTTGAATGTATTTTATGTATTGCCAGTATTTCACATTATTGCATTTAGTTTTAACCATTACTAGAGATGTTTTCCCTACCCTCCAATTATAGAAGGATTGACCCATAAATTCTCCTAGTACTGATGTGGTTCAAATTTTTATATTTAAGTATCTGTTCTTTTTAAAATTCATTTTTAGAATAGATCCCAATTCATCTCTTATGACTACCCAGATATCCCAATACCACTTATTAAGAAGTCCATTTCTTCCTCACTGCTTTGAGATTCAGCTTTTATCTATGTTAAATTTCCATATGCACCTGGGTCAATTTCTCAATTTTCTATTACGTTTCATTGGTCTTTTTCTCAGGTGCCAAGGCCAAATGTAAATTATAAAGGCCACATATATAGCATATTTTAGTATCCGATGTGGGACCTCCACACACACTTTCAATGCTCTTCTTTTTCAGGGCTTTTTTTTTCTTCCAACTGAATTTTATAATCAATTTTATAATACTGTTCTTAATTAGGAGTGTTTATCTGAAGCACTGTCAGAGTTCTTTTAAAAAGGAAAAGAAATACTTGGTTTCCACCCTAGACCTACTGAATCTCTTGATATTGTCCCTGGGTATGTACATTGAAAAAACAACAACAAAAAAACCTTTGCAATGGATTCTGATAATTCCATTAAAAATGGCCTTACAAATGACTCTACCATTTATCCGGTTTTTTAAGCCAGAAATCCCACTAGTCTTCCTTCAGTCCTTCCTCTCCTTTAACTCTATGTGTTTTCAGTTGGTCACCAAATCCACATTTTCCTCAAAAATATCTGACTTTGAATCTCTAATGCCACTGTCTTTTACTGTCTTTCTCATGGACCGTTACATACTACAGTCTATCATTTGCACTAGACAATGCACCTAGACAGTTGCTGCTCCCTAAAAACAAGGTTGATCATGTCACTCCTTTCCTCACCTTTGTTGGCGCTCAGAATAAATTCAGCCATCTTACCATGGTATGTATCAGGCCTTTCACTCTCAGATCCTACCCTCCTTTTCCTACTTCATCCCTGATACACCTCACACTGAAATTCCTGTTGCACTGGTATTCTCACTAGTGGATGGGCACCAGACTTAGTAGCTCTTTGTATTTAAACTTATGGTTTCTTTTACTTAGGATCTGCCCCTTCCCAAATAGCTGGTAAGCTGTCAGTTTTTGAGATGCAGTTCAAATGGCATCCCTTTGATAAAGCTCTTTTTTAGACTCACAGTCAGAATTAGTTGCCCCATCCTCTTTATTCTAACAAAACTTCATTATTTGTATCTTTATAATATGATTTATGTGAGTCTCTAATCTCCCAGGAATTTCACACTTTCAACATCAACCAGAATATGAGCTTTTCATGTTTTTCCAGCCTGTAGCAGAGCGCATAGCATATAGCGAGCACTCAAATGTTTGTTCAATGAATGAAAACAAATAACTCTTCATTAGTTTGTACTGATTGAAACTGAAACAAGACATGACAGTGGCCAGCTTGTTCCACTATTGAGATCTCTCATTCGTTTGGCTTTTTGTAGTCAGCCTTTATAGAATTTGTTCTCTGTACATGTCAATTCCTTACTCTTTGAAGATCCATGTATTATACCCATAGTAATAAATTTGATACCTGACCATCTTTATCTCTATATCTACCTATTTAAGAAGTTCTATTTTGATCCTAAAAATAGATGCTACTTTACAGAAGAAAGTGCAAAATTTACATCTAGTGGTGGCATATAGTGGTAGCATGGGTTAGGTATGTATCATAGATAGAATTTCAGAAATAGTTATCAGTAATATTAGAAAAGATGTGTTTTAAATTTATTTTAGAATTCTGAAGATGAAGTACTAATTTAGATGATGATCTTAGGCAAAGAACTAAGTGCTACTGAAGCCAAATTATTTTATAACTATAGTAATTATCTCCCCACCCCCCAACTCTGTGACTGTGTTGTAATCTCTGAAACAATCAAATGCGATAACATAAAACAAGGAAGGAATCATTAAAAATAAGCACAACTTCATAGTAAGAGGGTATCAAATACTGGCATAATCCAGTTTTAAATTTCTAGTATGCTGTTTTTTAAAAAATCAGTTTTAAATGTATAAATTAGATAATATATTTGAACTCCCAAAAAGCACCAAATTATTTTAAATATATACTTAAATATATAAATTGAAGCTTTTTTTATTGAAATGTAGAAATTCACCTTATGAATTTTAGATGTTAATCTGAGTTTTTCGTTTATCCACTGTTTTGTTAATTATTGATTTACATTTAATTGCATTTCAACTCTGAGCATTGCAAAAATATTTTCCAAATTATATAATAAATATATATAGTTTTGATAATAAAATATAAAATATATAGTTTTTAAATATTTTGTAGGCAGTAAAACCAAGTTCTGTATTATCATTACTTTTATCCTTTTTTCTAACATTTTGACAACACTTAAGTCTTATTTTGTGTAAGTTACTTCCATCATTCAACCAAGGAAAAGCTTTGTGTTGTATGTGATGGCAACTTGAGATTATATATACATAGTCTTAAAACTTTTTTTTTTTGGATTATGGTTTTAAAATCACCCAGAGGAATGATAGGAATTTTTAATATGAGTTTTGATTTTTATATAAGTTAGTCATTTTTATTAGAGATGTATCAGTCTTTTCTGTTGATTAGATATATATTCAAAGTAATAAGTGAATTATATCAAATGTTTTTCCCACAGGTTTCTTCTCTAAAAGCAGGCAATATAAATTACATATCCGTATAAAACCTATTGTTTGGAAAACCAATGTGCCATCTTCAACCCAGTATCATTTCAGAATATTACTGTAACCTAAAATTGAAACGTACTTTGCTGTATATTGTTCTTGAAGTATTTAAATATCCTTTGTTATCCAAATTACTCAAGTGTGCCATTTAACTTTAAGAGAAATGTTTAAGAGAATTCTGTATGAAAATTGAGGCAACTTGAATATAGCCCTTTTTAAAAAAATGTTTTCAAAATTGAATACTTTCTCAGTAGTAAATCTAGTGATTAAACTGTCAGAAATGGATTGTTTTGAAATATCAATATTATAATTCTTTATATATAGAATTAGTGAGTTGCCTGGTTTCCTTCCACATGTTTTAAAATACTGTTTATTTGAGTAATGACCACTATTATTTAAAATTCATGAACTTTTTTGCATATTAATTTGGCTGGAATATCTAAATGATAGCATTCATACTTGTATTTTAATCTATGTTTTTCTTCTGGAACATTATTGGTAAATTTTGAGATTGTAGAACTCTTGACCCAGTCATACATGTACAGAGCTTGGCCTCTGAGTTAATTAAATATGAGTTAATAATATATTATAAGGAAATTATTGTCCTTATTACAGTTATTAGGTAGTTACTCAAATTATAGCTTCAAAGGAATGCAGAGCATGGAAAACTCAGGATTAAATTATGCATTTGAACCTTAGGCCAGCTTTTACTGTAGAGACAGTTTTCTGCTAAGAGAGAAATTGTATGTCATTGAAATTAAATGCTTTTCTGGGGATGGAAGGTTCCAGTTTTTAATGAAATTACTGAGTGTGGTGTAGTGAAATGATTAAAATCTGTATTCCGGGAATGTGGCAGGGAAAAAAAATCAATAAGTGCTAGCGCAGCTTTGCTGCTCAATGTGAATCCTGAGAACGAAATAAACTACTACAAAAATAATAATTAAAAACATATCAGCACATTAATTTATTTAGCATCAGTCTCCTGAGACATCATCTTCACTAATTTTTAGCATACATTTTACTGTGTAATGAGCAGCCTTTTTTTCAGATATCCCTATTAGACAGGCAGTATTTCTGCCCTTCCCCCAGTGCTCCTGCATTGCAATCATTGTACTTGCACTTATTATGTTACAAATGACCGAGGTAAGGCTGACATTCTCAGTGCATGCAAAAAGACCTAGTCTGCCAAGCTTTTTTTTCCCTCCTAATGAAGCAGCTTTGTGAAATCTCCCCATGTGTTAATACTAATGAAGATCCTCCAGCACAATTAAAATCACAGCCAGTGGCTGAAGAGGAAACATAAAACAATAGCATCTTTTAAGATACATTTATCCACAAATGTATGGACAAAATACACATATATGGTCAAATTATTCTTCCGTAGCTTGCCTTTCACTTGCTCTTCATCCTGAAAATTAACTCATGAAATTTTTTATTATATGAACTTTGAGATTTTAATGTGTTGTGGGGAAAAAACACTACCTCAGTGGGAAAAAAAAATTATATATCTTCCTGTGTAATAAAACATTAGCCAAAGTTAAGGCTTTTTAAGAATCATTTTTAGGAAGCTATGGGGTGGTGTATCCAGGAGGGAATAGGGTGTGCTTCACCTTTATTTCAACTTTATTGGTTTCAGGATGTTGGAATTGAGGGGTGAGGGAGAAATGGAAGGGTAAACAGAAAGTTGGGAGGAGATTGGGGGGTAGACAAAAAGCATACCTCCTGTGTAGTTTAAAAATGGAGCAATGAGTTACCAGTCTTAACTTGATTCTTTAAAAAATGCTCAATTCCTACAATTAGTTCCCTCCCCCTCCACTTTTTTGACCTCAGAAATTGGAGGGAAAAACTACAATTGAGATTACCCTTTACAGTTTTAATTTATAACTTTAAAACGACTTACTGTTTTAACGTTTTATTTAAATTTGTTTCAGTGCATCAACACTACAGCTAGTTTAATTTGCCCGTGTTTGGGCAATAGCGTTTTATCCCGGACCATCTTGCGTCCTGCTTTTTGAGTTCCAAACATCCATGAATTCTTGGCATATTAATTTAGTTGGTTTACAGACTTCAACCGAATTATGAGTTTACGAGAAAAAAAGTTTAGGTGAGAATGATTAATCTATGCTCCCTATTTTCCAGTTTACGTTTTTTAAAATTAGGTTTTCAATCCTATTTTCTGCCCTACTTTTGAAAGCAAAAAAAAATTAGTTTCTTAACTTTTTTCCTGGGACAAGGAACGGTTGCAAACTCGAAGCTATAGTATTCTTGGAGAAAGAAGTAACCCCCCTCCCTCCCTTGGCTCCTTTAGGAGCTGATAGGTCATTTATTATTGGAACTGAAATGGTATAAACAATTCTCTCTCTTTTTTCCCTTGTTAACAGCAACTTTCATTGTTAGAGAGAGGAGAGAGAGAGAAGCCTTGTTGGTTGACGTCACTTGGTTCATGAAGCCTTCGCCTAGAAGTGAAGCTGCTGAACAAACCTTGAGAAGAATCATCTCCTGCTTCAATCTGCTGCTGGATAGGAACTAATCAGAGAGAGGCGGAAGGCGGAGAAGGAGGGAGTCAAGGGCTTTCCCGATCACAAATCTCACCTCCACTCCAACTCTCTTTATACTTTTCTTGCAAAAATAATAATCGAGATAAGGAGGTGGTAGGGTTTCCAAAAACAAAAATCGTAACCTTCAACCATCTGGGGAAGACAAAAATCCCACCCACCGCAACTCTCAGTTCGAAAGTAAAGGTGAGTTCAAAATGTTCGGGTGTGAGGGGTGCGGGTGAAGTCGAAAATTGCAAATGTTACCGAGCCGGCGGCAGCAGAACAGGAGAAACTACGCTCCTGCGAGCGGGGACTCTGGAGTTGCTGGTCTCGCGGCGCTCGCCCTGCCCGCCCTGCTCGCCCTTAGCGGCTGTTTACCCTCGCCGGTCGGTGTGTCTCTTTGTTGTGCTGGCTGGAAGGCTGGGGCGGTGCTCGGGGTCCCGAGCGGAGTTTGGGGGAGGAGGACGCGGTCCTGGGTGGGAGGTGGGGGGTGCGGTCTCCGGAGAATGTAAACTTTATTCCTGGCTGCCGGTGCGGGACTTCGGTGCAGCAGGGCCGCGGGCCGCCGCCGCCGCGAGTCCGCTTCCTTTGTGCCGGCCGCCCAGCCTGGCCGCCGGGGCTGCGCGCCTCCTCCTCCTCTCGGCTTCCAGAGCTCGGGGGGCCGCCAACACTTTTGCTTCTCAAACGATAACCTCTGGCACTGTTGCGATCGCCGTTCCTACGAGGGAATATACGCTGCTCCCCCAATCCCTGTCGGGGTAGTTTCAATATACCCCCCCCCCCCGACCCCAGTCCGCCTACTGCTGCCCCTTTTTGCCTCCGCCCCCTCTTCCCTTTAGGACTGATGAGCTGCGCCCCCCACTCCCCAGTTCGGGCCTCTTTAGCTCTCTCTGGGTAGCTTGGAGCTCCAGAGTTTTCAGAAAATGGTCTTCGGGCGCGGGGCGTGTAATGGGGGCAGGTGGGACTGGGAAAGGATCTGGATACTTGGGAAGATGCACGTCTGTACACAGAGGTTAGAGGAGCACAGCTTTTCCTACAGTAATGTCTGTCTCCTAGCAGTTCTCCCCGAGAACAGCCGCCAGCCCTCAACTCTTCCTCGCTTTTAATCTTCTTGTCGCTCCCCTCCCCCCTTTCTCTTTCGCGTCAACCCTCCCCTTAAAGTAGTTCCATGAACCCCAGAATTGGGACTTGGGAAAGGAAGGAAGTGTTTGCAGAGTAAGAGCTGGCCCTGCTATTTGGGAGATTTTTCTCTTCTTTCTCTCCCTCTGTATTTATCTTTTGTGTGTTGCTTCCTTATAAAGAGAGAAGCAGCTGCAGTCCTTGGCCGAGTTGTTGAAATTTATCCCTTTGTGTATATTACAATATCCTCCATTTTTTCCCCTGCCCTCTAAACAACAAGCGTTTCGCCATCTTGGGCAATTTTTATTCCCAAGTCTCCCCTTTTTTATTTTTGAGAAAGGGTAAGAAGGCGTAGAAAGGCAAAAAAGTGTGTGTGGAAAAGACTCAAAGTTTAGGGAATGTTCAGGGGGCCCAGTGACGTCATGTAAACTTTATCGAGAAATTTTCCCAAGAGTCAATTTTTCGCTTAATTTTTTCCCTGTTTTAAAGGACCGTGTAACTTACTGGTTAGAGAAGTTGTGCTGCTTATTTTTGGGTTCTGCTCTCAAAATGAACCCTCAGCGTCTATACGTTTTGTTTTGGTAACAGGTGGAAAATGTGTAAAAAAAAAATGGTATAAACTTTTATAGTGTCATTGATACTCACCTAGCTTTTGTCTACGTGTTGGTTTTTTTTTTTTTATTCTTTAAAGGTTTCAAATGTTATTTTTAATCAGCACATTCCCTTTCTCATTTACTCCACTCTGCTGTCGATTTTTCTTTAATCAGCTTGGTTAACATTTTACGTATAATGACTTTAGATTACCTAGATCCCCTTTTGTAATTAAATTATTTTTTACATATTTCCTTGCATTTTGCAAAAACAACTATGAAAATACCTGGAGATACTGGATACTTTTAAAATTTAGTAGCAGATATTAAATCAAACGATTGGTAAAAATGTAGTTAGTATTTAAAAGACAAAATTTATTTTAAAATATATTTTATAACCTCAAGCTGTAAGCTCCTTGTCAGCCATTATGAAAAAATAAATAATGAAAATAGTGTTGTTTTAATTTGCTTGTCTAACGTAGTTTTTCACCTCACAGAAGTTCGGTGGGTCACATGACCAAACTTAATGATACACTGACTGGTATATAAATAAAAGCACTGTAAATTGAATGGGAAAGTGGAATTCTGTCTCCTGTAGTCATTTTCAGTCAGCATATTTACTTCTCTTCTAACAAGGACATGAAACTGTCTGTATTTAATTTGCATTCTCTTTGTCTTCTGGGTTGGGAAAAAACACTGACTACAATTAACTAAAAAAAAAAAAAAAAACAAGTAATTGAAACAATTCTGAAAAGGTTTGTCTAACACATAAGAACTTACATTGTATGTAGTAGTATGTTTTTATCTCTGTAGCAGTCGTCTTTGGTGTTGTTTGCTATGCTATTTATCTTGGAATTTGCTTTATGTAAAACGCTATATAGAAAGCCTGACTGAATTGAATGTCTGCCATTTATGTGAATTGTAGGTAGGTGAAAAATGTTTAAATAGTTAAAAGCACATAGAACAGATGGTTTTAAATTATACATGCAACAAAGGACTAGAAGATTTGGCAGATTATAAATGGCAAGCAACAGAGGATAAGTAGTTTAAGAAAATGGTAGTTAAGTACATTTGATGTCTCACACCTATTGTAAACACTGTACATATTGTCACTGTGCTGCATAATCAATAATTTAGACAACATTGAGGCACTTATAAGTTTCAGATAGAAAAAAGTAAAATTTTACAAGTGTTTGAAATGAATGGCTGTAATCAAAATTATTTTCAGCCTGTAATGGCAAACAAGAAGAGTCTTTTGGGAGGGGGGGAGTGATCAAATAGTATGCGTTTAAAAGAAAGTTATTTATCAGGACTTAATATTGTTGTCTTCATATAATGGTTTGGAGAAAAGTAGGAGTAGGTACATATTTTAAAATTCAGAGAATAGTATCTTTACTGGTTTTATATGTTAAGCTAGTGCTGAACTGTAGTGGCATTTACTTTTTCAAACACTATTTAAAATATTTTTTAGAGTATTCAGTCTTGGAAACGCATTTGACATAATTTATTAAGTACTAATTGAATGAAGGATATATTTTGGTATTTTTTGAGTTTTGTACATAACATTATGATAATGATTTTTCTTGGTGAACAAGTTTACTCTCAATTTTTAAAATGAAATGATTTTTCTGTAGTTTTTGCCTTTCCAGAAGAATCTGAGTAATTATGTTTAGCATTTTTCGAGATTTAAAATAAAAGTATTCAAGTTGGCAGAAATTTGTTTTTATTTTTATGTCATTTATTTTAAATGCGTTTAAGACTGTAATGGAAACCTTGGAATTTTAATTCTGTTGCCCTTTCTCTCATTTCTTTGTTTGCATGTTTATTATAGAACTGCAGTGTAAAGGAGCAGATGTTTTGCCAAACATCCTGATGTGTTGCTTTTTCTTATGGGAGTGCATAACTGTTCCTTCTGATGCATCAACTTGACAGCTGGTTGATTTCATGGAGCTGCTAAGAAGCCATTAGTGGTGTCATTGAATTGAAACAGAACAGTCACTCCCAGCTTGAACTGCAATTGTTAATGTCTTTGTTGCTACTTTTGTGTTACTATACAAGATGTAGGATATCACAGTTGCATGAAAGTTTCTGTTTTCTGTCTTACTTCCTTGAATTAGTGAAAGAATGTGTTAAACTTGAATACTTTTGGTTTAAAGATTTCTCAAAGAAAAAGATTTTAAGGTGTAATTTCTGAGTTTTGGACCTACTCCTAGCTAGGACTACTAAAAGAAGTGATTTAGCACGAACAAAATAATGTGATTTTGATCCCTAGTTGAGATTATATCATCTTAATGATTTTTAATATACTTGATATCCTGAGGGATTAATTAAATTACCTAGTTAGGTATTTTAAGAGGTTTTTGATTATATAAAATTAAGTATTTCATACCACAAGGTTTTAAAAGATTGTACTTTATTTAATAAATACTGACTTGTTTGATTAAATATTTCTTTAAACTTTTGTTGCAGAAGGTAATCAGAAGAGAAAAGAATTGCTGAGGAAAAGGCAGTTTTATGTTTAATTTTCTGTATAAGAAGGTGAAGATAATAAATAATTGGTGATCATCTAATGATTTTTAAAATGGGAATTATATTTTTATTGTACTAATAACTTTTATTGATAGTTTCAACTATCAGACTATGGTACTAAATGGTGTCAAATCATCCCATTGGTGCCTAAGTGTTTTCTACTTCTTTTATTTATTTGTTTGTTTATTTGTTTATTTATTTATTTAGTGGGAGAAGAGATAGAAAAGAGGAAGAATAAAGTGATTATTCCAAAAGAGAAAACATTTTTTGAAAAATTGTGTAAAAAATCTTTAGGATAATAAGTTTAAGGATATAATATACTTTATTCACTATGTCAGGAGATCTTTTGTAGTTCCAGTATTTATTCATTTTTAATTTTTAAATCTTTAAAACAGTTTTTCAAAGAGCATAAAATTCATAACATTTAAAATAGGATGCCTTTAAAAATATTAAAATGTGAAATTGATGATGCGAATATATGATTTGCTAAGTTAAATAGCCTTAGAAGGATTTCCTATACAATATAAACAAATTGTAAGCACTTTTAGTACATGCTGAGTGATACCAGAATTATGATTTCCTGAAATTATAAGTTTATAGAGATGTTTTCCTTTTAAATAGATCACACATTACTAAGATTTCTTTCAGGTAATATGCTTTCTCAACTCTTTTTATGTAATAGCTTTACAATTCCTTAAAAAGAAAAGTATTCTGTTAACCTTAGCCTGTGATTCAGTTTTTAAGAAATACACTTACTCATAAGATGTTTGTGTCAAGGCAGATACTCATATAAACTGGATTAAGGTAAAGATATTAAATGTCAACTTTTTAAAAAAGGAATCTCAATGCTTAACTCATTTTTACAGGTAATGTAGTCTTAATTATAGTGTAGTGCAAATCAGCATTCCATTGTTTAAGCAGGAATTTTCCTACATTGGGTAGAGGGCAATTCTAAACAGAAGAATCATAAAAAATTTAAACTTTCATTCATGAGTTTTTCTGTTGACCGTATTAGCTTTGAAGTTACGGGCAATGAGTATAATTTATAATTACATATGGAATTATAAAATATTGGCAATATCTTTGCTGAGAGAAAACCAAAACAATTTATATGACTTTTAAATCTATTTTGAATGTTATGTGAATTGTGGCAATTCATAATACAGTTTGAGGTGTAAAATATTTAATGGTCTTGATATTTGTAGATTAAACATTGAGTTTTTTAAATGAATAGGCTTTTATAAGAGTATGAGGTGAAAATAAAGTTTTTATCCCACATATCTAAAAATTTACTATATAAGATAGGGTGTTTTCTATCTTTTTACATTAATGCTTTTAACATAGTTGTTTTTATAATCTATGAAATTTGACTCGTACTTTGGTTTTTGAATGTCTTTCATTCAAAAAAATGTTAGATATAACAATGAAAGTAATACAGATAAGAACCTTTACTAATTTTGTGTGTGCACATGTGTGCATGTGTATGTAAGGAAAAAGGAGTATTTGTTTTGAAGATAATTATTGCATTGGTACTTCAGCTATGTGTAGACATAATTGTGTGTTTTTCCTCTGTTTTCTCCTCTTAACACTTTTCCACAAGCATGCACTCATTAATCAAAGACGGTGCACTCCTGCTGAGGGCAGAGAGGTTCATCAAATTGGCAGTCAGTTTGGTGTAAAGAACGGTGTACTGAAGCTCTTAACTCACTGGGACATAAATAAATCTAAGGTCTTTGTATGCAAACCCTGGAGGTTAATACTGTATAATTCAATGTCCTGTCTTTGTTTTTATGATTGATGTTTTTAAATGTTTCAGGCTTGATGCAAGTCTTCTAGTAGGTCAGGTCTGACATTCTGATTGGCTGAAGTAAGAAAGCATTAGGTTGTCAGAAGGACTTTGAGTATGCTGCAGAGATTTTGATTTTTTTTCCTACGAGATCATTGTCATATTGCCTGAGCTGTTATAGGAATGTACCAATGATTGACATCCCCTGCTGTGATAATGGACCCAGTGCATGAAATGCCAATAGTTTGGTCCTATTTGTTCGGAAGCTTACTGCTATTTGTATCCTTAACAGAGCTAACATGTAGAACAAGCAAAACTACTGGGATTTCTCTGTAGAAATAGTGCAGGGATTTGGCTTTAACATGAATTGGTTGCATATTCATAATTTAAGAACAGCTGGTTACAGCAAGCACATAGTCATTTGCAAGCTATTATAAACCATTCCACTCACACATGGAGCCTGTGCTTGGTGATTTTTTTTTTTTTTTTTTATTGATCTACCTGCATTTAAAATCTGGTCACTGCTGCTACAGAAGCTCTTCATTTTAGCTATGTCTGCAACATAGAACAGCTTCAATTTTAAATATTTAATTTAAACTAAATGCTGAATAAAATGAAGAAGCTTTGAAAGAACCAAGTGTAAAAGGTCAATAATATATTACCCATCATATATCTCATCTTGGCCAGAAAGGAAACAAAGCTAGATTACACCACCATTGTAATTTTTGGAAAATATGTTTTATAATTTTTGTTCATAGATGAGTAACTGAATTATCTCTGATTTGAAAATGTTGTTAATTATATTTTGCTAGTTATATATAGATTTAGGTAACAACACATGCAATAGATTGTGCTTAATTAGCCTGTAAAACAATTTCACATAATACATAGAAAAGTGACAATACTTTTAGTTTATGAGTGGTGTAAGACAAGATAGGAAAATCAGCAAGACATTATGCTTTGATTAGAGTAATGCTAATCCTAAAACCAGGAAGTTACTTTAATCTTTTTTTAGAAGAAATCTAATGAGTCTTTTCTGCTTTTTGGCTCACTTCTGGAATATTAAGCACAGCTGCACTCCTACAGTATTTAAATGATATGTATAAACTAGTCCACCTGTAATAGTTTCCCGCAGGTTGTGCTGCCTGGTAGTGACTGAAAGGAGAGGGAAAACCTGTGAATCCCAAGTTTTCAATGAGAAGAGTGGGAGGAGAGGTGTTAAATGTGATTTCCGCTCTCCTTGTAGGAATCACAGGGAGCTCTGCCTTGATTTGTGTATGTTAAAATAAGTGGATACCTGAGTGATTTACAAGGATGGTGATTATATTGAGCCTTCTACACAACATAGTGTTATGTTCACATGTGCATGCATGTGTTTGTCCCCATGCTAGATGATGAAGTAGCTTTCAGCACTTCAAGGTTGAGTACCACTCCTAAGAGTGCATTTTACTCTTTCTTGGTTTCACAAATGGCTGGATGTGTTGGTAATATAACAGAATATATGGCCAAATTTAATCTAACAGATAGTAGGCTGTACTTTTTTCTAAATAATAAATTCAGAGGTTATTAAAGGACGATGTGTTATGTTTTAGTTTTGAGTTGCATCGGATAATAACTTTATATACGCAGTTAATTTGCCATCATTTGAGGTTACATTGATCATTTCATGAATTATTATAAATCTTCTTTTTGTGTGTGTGCCTTTTGACTGTTGTCTGTTGTGTCTTTTGACTGTTGTCTGTTCAGTTATTTTCCTGTTTGGAATCTCATCACAGAATAAGCTGAGGAAATAAAAGGAAGTAAAATTCAAATAAGTTTTCTTTCCCTTCCTCTCCCACTTCTTGATAAATCAGAAGGAAAGAAGTTCTTACATTTTCACCAGAATGAATGGGATTTTATTTGTCTACGTTTTTTGGCTCTCATTGCAACAGATGATTATATTTAGATAAAAAGAAAGATGAGGAAATGGAGTCAATTTTTAAAATATTAGTAACTCAACAAAACAGTAGAAAATGTAGCCATTCCTTGAAAAATGAGTTGACTCAGTAATGACAACCACAGGGGAGTCAGATATTTGATACACTTTTATTGTCCTAGTACTAATAACAGGGGGAAAGAGGGGAGAACTACCTTCATTCATCAAGTTTATACTGAATGCTGTATTCAGTATTCTTAAAAAGCTATGGATGACAGTTTGTGAAAGCTTAGAATAGGGGTGACATGACTTCTGGTTTGGAATCATTAGAAAAGATTCTTTGGTTAGGTAGCATTGAATTTGACCTAGAAAAATGAGTAAACTGAATATTTAGGGATTAGGAAGAAAGCATGCAATAAAAGAAGGACATTATGAGCCCCACATAGAACAAATAAATTAAAGCTAGGTCTATTAGGTGTCTGGAGTAGTTGGGCAACCTTCTTGAGGTTACCCTGAAGAAAAGAAAATGTTTTGGAATCCTTTTCCTCCATTGCTTTCAAAAATGACTGCTCTGCTTTTTCTGGAGAAGATGGGTTAATCAGTTTCAAATCATCCCTTTCAATGATAGGCTTGTTGTTTGTGGAGACCAGTTTAAAATTGACAAAACTGTCCTTTCTGATCAGAGTTATTGAAATACTGTGTTTCTTGTGAGACTAATCAGAACCATTCCTTTCTCCTTCATTCTTTTCCGCTGCTTTATAAGTGGTTTTTGTTTTTGTTTTGAAACATAATGCATGATTATACTTGCTAAGAACATTGAGCAAGAGAGGGCATCTGTTTTTCTCTTTTCTCCATTTACTGGTGAAGAACTAGCTTTCCAAGGGGATTTGATAACCGACTCAAAAAACACTTTCCCCTCTTGTAGTTACTGTGGATGAATAAAGAAGGTGGAACTGTCTGAACTGCCAATAATAGGAATATCCATAAGGACAAAAAGAAATTTATAACCCCTACTTGTAATTACATCAGTAGTGAATTACACTAATAGAAATACCATTAAAAATAGAGAGCATGATTGGGACGCCTGGGTGGCTCAGTCGGTTAAGTGTCTGACTCTTGATTTTGGCTCAGGTCATGATCTCAAAGTCATGAGATTGAGCCCCAGGTCAGGCTGGGCGTGGAGTCTGCTTAAGGTTTTCTTCCTCTCCCTCTGCCCCTCCTCTGCTCGCATGCTTGTGCCTATAAGAGCTCGCTCTCTCAGAAAAAAAAAAAAAAAAAAAAAAATTAATGTATGAAAAGGAAAGATTCAAAAAACTTCACGAATGTATAACCGCTTAATTTTCAGTGGTTAGACTTTTCCTAACTTCATTATTGCTGCACTAAGACCATGACATTTATTTCATTTTCCTTATTTACAATGTTGTGATGAATATTTACTTGCAGGAGACAGGTCAGAAGAAAACCTTAAAACTTTTACATAAGTATTTCTTGTACGATGATGTGTTTTGAGATAAATTAGAGGTGGAAATGAGTGGAAATAAAAGGCTGTCTAGTGACTGAGTTTAGAGAGAAGCCGCGCTTAACCATCTTTTTGTGGTTTCCATGATAACATGGTTATTGAAACATACTTCTGGACTTCCTTGGGAAAAGGATTACTATTGACATAAACCATTATGGCAACATATGAAGCAGCAAAGCCAATCTTGAGCATCTGAAAAAATCAGGGAGCAGCCCGTAAGTCACAGGATGATATGTTTCTCCTTTTATGGGTTAGTGTAGCATAGTGGAAGAAATAGGGTCTGCCAGGCAACAGTAACAGACAGAGGTTGTGGGTCAAAACTCTTATTGTAAAAGAGAGGTTACTGCAGAGCTAAAGGAAGTGTTGTTAGGAGGTAGATAGTAACAATATCAAAGAGAGGAGACAGCTTTAAAGAAGCTTTTAAATGGGGTTAAGAGAAATGGAGCATTGTTATGCAATTGAGTCCTCTTGGAAAGTCTCAAGATTTTCTCCATTGTGGCCTCTGTACTGTAGCATTAGATTCTTGTGCAGTGTCATTAGTATTTTCAGCAGCTTATTGAGAAAATAACTCTTACCTATAATCATACCTTAGGGATTTGAAGTAGGAAGTTGAAGGGTAAGGGAAGGGCTGTGTAAACAATAAACATTCCGTCCAGGAAGAGAGCATGTAATACTTTGGCCAGTTAGGTGAAAGCTTTCTTTTCCCTTTCCTTTCCAGAAAGATTGTTCATAGATGTACAGCCAAAATTCAAAAGAGAAGAATTGGCTTAAAGAATGTGTAAGTGCTTTTGTACCACGTGTGAAATGGGAGGATAGGACTAAAGCATGCTGGGGATCAGGGGAAGGAGAAAGCCAAATAGAATGTGACTAGAATTTTCCAGATTTTGGGGGTTTTTTGGGTGGTTGTTTTTAATGAAATGTTCTATTTTTTAATTTATTTTATTTTATTATTTTTTTGAGTGAAGAGTGAGCAAGCAGGGGAGGGGCAGAGAGAAGCGAGAGAGGATCCCAAGCAGGTTCCATGCTCTGTGTGCAGAGCCCCATGTGGGGCTCAAACCCACGAACTGTGAGATCATGACCTGAGCCAAAATCAAGAGTTAGATGCTTTACCAGTTGAGCCACCCAGGCACTCCTGAAATGTTCTATTGACATAGTACCTTGAATTTGACCTTTTTCATCTTAATGAGGGACACTTTTTGTGAAATAGGTAATTTTTTTGCAATTTATTGCAAATATTTTATGCTTAGTAGGTAGTATTTGGTATGTTTCAGCTTCAGTCCAGAGGTACCAACTAAATTAATTACATGTACCCAGACAAAAATGCATGTTTATTTTTGTATTTGTTACTCTCAGGACTTCACAAGAGACCTAAAAGTAATCCTGTAATTGCCCATGGAAACAAATAAAAATCACTTATTTTTTCATGTTTCACACTATTGTGATGTGCTAATAGTCTCATATTAGGCAGTAGTTATTAGTGAAATAAATTGATCATTAAATTGAAAACAAGAATTAGGCCAGCATCTATTTCTTAGTAACTAGAAACAATTCAAAGTGCTCAGAAATAAAATGCATATGCTCAAGGAGGTCATAATTTACTCAGAGTGAAAGGATGTACATAGAGTACAGTCTCATCTTTTGTGGTTTTAACCCATTGAAATTCAACTGTTAGGAAAAATTGAGGATGGGAAAGGAAAAACAATTTCAATAACCATCATTCATTCAGTAAAGGTGTCTCCAGGCAGGATGCCAGAGTCAGGTACTCTCTGTTCCTGGGTAGCTGTCATAGTGTGGCATCTTACACTAAGTGTGGCTCTTATATCTTAATAGAATTTTTTTTTTTTTTTTTTTTTTTTTTTTTTTTTTTTTTGGTATATCGTAGCTCCTAAAATTCAGGCCAGCTATGTGTTTCTGGACATCTGTTCGAATGCTGGCAAACTGGCTGTGTTGTACTTATTGAAGGATCATGTATCTGTCTCCAGTATGGTTAATGTCAAAGATAATGTTTACTATATTTTGATACAGCTTACTGACTAGGACCTACCCACACTCCCCAACCCCCAATAAGATGAGTCTTTAGTATATATTGAAGGTAGCATGGTTCAAGATAGTTTATATACTTAAGTATTGCTATTGATACACCAAAATGGAAAGAAAGAAAGGAAGAAAGAGAGAGAGAGAAAGAGAGAAAAGAAATAATTGGTCTAGAATTAAAAGGGTTCAAGGAGATAGTGACTCTTCAGTTGGGTTTTGAAGGAAGTGGTAGATATTTTAGAACAGCAACCTGAATGAAGGAGAGGATGGAGGGAAACCTAACTAAAATTCGTTTGAAAATAGTGGGAGATAAAGTTACAAAGGGGAGTTTGGGTTAACTAATTGATCTTTTTTTTTAAGTTTGTTTATTTTGAGAGAGAGCACGTGAACAAGAAGGGGCAGAGAGAGAGAGAGAATCCCAAGCTGGCTCTACACTAACAGTGACATGTTTGTGAGATCATGATCAGAACCACAATCAAGAGCTGGACTCTCAACCGGCTGAGCCACCCAGGCACCCTGTTAGCTAATAGATTTTTAAGCAGAGATATGATATGATTAAAAATTTAGAAAGATAGATTTGGAAGAAATCGGTTAAATGTACAGAAAGTAGAGACTATTAAAAGAATGACCAGTGACTTACTGCAGACATTCCAGTGTCAGGTGGTAGTGACTAAACGAATAGAAATAGAATGGGCAGAAGGATAAATATGAGGTACATGATAATTTAAAGGAATGGAGTTGAACTAGTTTGGGGAAGTTGGAGATTGTATTACCTTCATGCAAATCTATTTCTTATGACCATAACAGTAATTTGATGTAGTTGAACTCTTATTTCCTCCATGCCAGATAGTAAAGGTAAGAACAAAAGAGATTGCCTGTAGCTTATCACTTGACAGTAGTTAGATATTGTTTCTAATATCATAACACTCTCATGATGAGTTTAGCTTAAGATAAAGTCTCATCTGTTTTTAAATTTATTTTTTTTTTTTCAACGTTTTTTATTTATTTTTGGGACAGAGAGAGACAGAGCATGAACGGGGGAGGGGCAGAGAGAGAGGGAGACACAGAATCGGAAACAGGCTCCAGGCTCCGAGCCATCAGCCCAGAGCCCGACGCGGGGCTCGAACTCACAGACCGCGAGATCGTGACCTGGCTGAAGTCGGACGCTTAACCGACTGCGCCACCCAGGCGCCCCTCATCTGTTTTTAAAAACCCTTCTACTTTCCTCCTGGTGTATCACATTATATGAAGATGAATACTCATATCCAGTTAGCCTAATATTTTTCATTTTTGTTTGTATTTATTGTTCAGTATGTGGTTTATTTTTCACATCTTTTTTTCAATGTGAAATTTATTGTCAAATTGGTTTCCATACAACACTCAGTGCTCATCCCAACAGGTCCCCTCCTCAATGCCCATCACCCACTTTCCCCTACCTGCCACCCTCTCATCAGGGAAATACAAATCAAAACCACACTGAGATATCACCTCACGCCAGTCAGAGTGGCTAAAATGAACAAATCAAGAGAGTATAGATGTTGGAGAGGATGTGGAAAACGGGAACCATTTTGCACTATTGGTGGGAATGCAAACTGGTGCAGCCACTCTGGAAAACAGTGTGGAGGTTCCTCAAAAAATTAAAAATAGATCTACCCTATGACCCGGGAATAGCACTGCTAGGAATTTACCCAAGGGATACAGGAGTGCTGATGCTCTGTATGTGTTTAAACCACTGCTAAACATCACTTTCTGAAAACTACTGGGAGGTAGGAAGCAGCAGGCTCTAAACATACTACAAACAAACCATAGTTTTTATGGATCCCTGAGGATAGACTTTCATGAATCCACGATTTTGTACATGATGTTCCCTGTATGCAATTTTTTTTTTTTTAAATTTTTTTTCAACGTTTTTTATTTATTTTTGGGACAGAGAGAGACAGAGCATGAACGGGGGAGGGTCAGAGAGAGAGGGAGGCACAGAATCAGAAGCAGGCTCCAGGCTCTGAGCCATCAGCCCAGAGCCCGACGCGGGGCTCGAACTCACGGACTGCGAGATCGCGACCTGGCTGAAGTCGGACGCTTAACCGACTGCGCCACCCAGGCGCCCCTGTATGCAATTTTTATTCCCTCTCTTTCTGCTTGGTAAAATCTGCTTCTTTTCTAAGACTCTTGTGAAGAGTTATGTTTTTGAAATCTTCTCAACCCTCTGCCTCCTCACATGGTTATCTGATTCTTCCCTTGTGCTACAGTGGAATGCTAATAATGGAGCACATGGTTGTGCATACAGATGGATTGATTCACTACTTCCAACCTTTATAGATGATGCTTCAATGAACATTTTTATGCAGAGTACTTTTATTTGTGGCTGTGTGACATCATTTCATAAGATAAATTCCTAAAAATGCAATTACTGGATCAAAGGCTGGGAATGTTTTAAGGCTCTTAATATATGTATTGTGAACTTGGCTTTTAAAAGGATTGTATGGGTTTACAGTATCTCACTAATGGTATATGACTGTGCCTGTTTTACTAACACCTTCATTGGATTGGGTTATATTCATCATTATTAGCCATTGCCAATCCAATTGCAAAAAAATTGTACCTTATTTAATCTGCATTTCTGTGACTGGTTACAGTGAGCATTTTTTCAGTACTTTAACCTGTTTCTCTTTTGTGGTTTGTCTTTGACATTGCCTGTTACCGCCTAGAGGTCTTAATATATTTATTATAACCTATTTATAAATTCCTAATATTAATGATATGCTTTTATTATATTTATTATAATTCTTTTGCTTTTTAATAGTTTTTATTTACAGAAATATGAAATACTGATTACTTCTTCATATATTTTAAACATTGTTTCCATTTTAAACTTAAAAAATCCACTCTTCCCCAGAGGTTGTTTTTGTTTTTTGGGGTGTGTGTGTGTGTGTGTGTGTGTGTGTGTGTGTGTGTTTTAGTTTATAAATATATTTATGCCATCTCTACACCCAACATGGGGCTCGAACTCACAACCTCAAGTGAAGAGCCCCATGCTCTTCCGACTGAACCAGCCAGGCACCTCCGGAGTTTTTATAGTAACTTCTCATATATTTATTTTGTTTTTTGACATATAATTCTTCCCATTCTTTTTTTTTTTTTTAAGTAAATTCATGCCAATGAGGCTCGAATCCTGACCCCAAGATCAAGAGTTGTATGCTCTACTGACTGAGCCAGCCAGGCACCCTCTTCCCAGGCACCCTCTTCCCCATTCTTTTTGTAGTAAAACTACCCTTAATGCCCAAGGTAAGGGTCCAACTTTCCTTCAACACTTAGAGTATAAAAAAATCTCTATTATAAGGAACATTGAACTAGATAACTAAGGAGTAATAGAATTCCTTCTAAAAATATTAATTTTATTAGATAATACTGAGTGTATTAAAAATTAATTTTCCTTGATAAGGTAGGGTTATCATCCTGGTACATAATTCTGTTACACTTATCAGATGTCTGAATTATGACTATTTGAGAATACAACTTGAACCTTTAAAAACCAAACAGATCTTCTATTATATTTGTGCTATATACTTATTTATGATAAAAGTGAATTGTACATGCAACTCTACAACTTGCCTGTTATTCCTTCTTACATTTTAATTGTCCTTTGATTATTTTCTTTATATTCATTTTGTTGTTTATTTGGTAACATTTTTTAAAAGTTGAGGGTCAATTGGCATATAATTATGTTTTAGATATATAAGGACTTTTCTTTTTCAAAATTAAAAGTGTAGTTTTCACTAATAACATTCTTAAAAGTTTTGAAAAATACAGAAAAAGTATTAAGATAAAAATTTCAAATGCCCAAAACTCTATTACTTGCATTTTTATTTTATTTTATATTGAAGTTTATTTAATGAAATGAAAGTCTTCATAAATGAAAAAACAGCAAGTGTGTTCCATGAACCTCACTTCTAAGAAAAAAATGACGGGAGCGGACATGGAGTGAAATGTTTTTGTGGTAACGAGTAAGAACAAATCAAAAAAATCCTATTGAATTAGGCAAAAAGGACATTGGTGACTTTGGCCATAATAGTTTTAGTCAAGTAGTTTGGACTAAAGCTAAAGAAATAGGAACATGGAGTTTAGATAGTTTTCTGGTTTTTTTGTTTTTTTGTTTTTTTTTAAGAGAAAGGAAAAGAAATTGGGAAGTTTCTAAGAAGGAAATGTGGCTTGAAAATGACTTTTGTAATGATAAGAATGAAGGTCTAGGGGCAAGGGATATAATTCAGAAATTCTGTGAGAAGTGGAAGACATGGGTTCCTTACCCATATGATACTGATTAACATTAACTAGAAGGAGGGGTCGCTCTGTAATTAGAGGGAATGAGAAGATGTGGGTATGTACAGCAGTGAGACTGGAGCTTTGACAGAAAGAAATTTCAGAGTTTAACTTACAAATATCAGAAATTCTTCAACTAGAAATGCCTTTTTGCTGTTTTTTTCATAAAACAAAGTTTTAATTTCTGATTTTTTTAAAAAAATGTATTTGTGTGTGTATTTTTTTCTTTTCCAGAGTAGCTATTATACATGTAGATTTTCATTCTGCTTTTTTTTTTTTTTTTTTTTTTTTTTTTTACTTCATTAGCTCTTTTTTGGATTATATCATGAGCATTTTTTCTCATGTCATTAAATATTTTCAAACAGTATATAATAATTTATTCAACTACCCAAGTTTGGGGCATTTAGATTGTTTTTGGTTAAGATATATATAATGAAATAATTTAACCTCAAACATCACTAAGCCTTTTTTCATAATCTGATATATTTCAGTAGGAAACATTCCTGGAGATTTAATTGCTGGGTCAAAGTATAATGAATGATTTACATATATGCAATGGTATTCTGGTAAATATTAACAACCGGTTTGTGTGCCTGGTGGTGGGAGCCTTGATTTATAGTGTGTGCTCTTTTCTCTGGTGTTAGAACTCGTGACATGGCCTATTTCATTCCAACAACTTAATACCCCTGAGCAGAGTTGAGAAGTGCAGGCATACAATTATTACACAGTATCTGTATCAAACTGATACAATAGGTGTAAATAACCTCAACAGCATAGAGATTAATAAAATGTGGTAAGACAATTAGGAAGTGATAAGTTTTGAGTGCTTATTACCTTATTTTTATTAAAAAAAAGTTTTTAATGTTTATTTATTTTTTGAGAGAGACAGAGACAGAATGCGAGTGGGTTAGGGGCAGAGAGAGAGGGAGACACAGAATCCGAAGCAGGCTCCAGGCTCTGAGCTGTCAGCACCGAGCCTGACACGGGGCTCAAACTCACGAGCTGTGAGATCATGACCTGAGCCAAAGTGGGACGCTCAAACAACTGAGCCACCCAGGCACCCCTACCTTATTTTCAAAATAATTTATTGAATGGTAAGTTTATATAATTTAATTTTTAATAATGACTGTGTTTAACAACTGCAAAATTCCTGAAAATTTTAACAGTTGACTCTTGTGAACTTCTATGAGCAAGCCCTAGCACATTCTGCTAGGTTAGTTTTTTCTTTCTCCTTTCTTCTCTTTTTCCTTTCCTTCTTCTTCCTTTCTTTTTTGAAATTTATTGTAGAATTTTCCCCCCAAGATTGTTGTTTTCAGGACAGGAAGAAGTATAGGTATTTAGAAGACCAATGTTTCATTCCTTTTTATGTGTAGCTTCAAGGTTTGTTTTGCTTTACACCAGAATGTTTATTGTAGATGGAATCTATTTAAGTGAAAATAAGGTGTGAACTCCGAGCTTTATTTTTTTTTCCCACAAGACTATTCAGTTTTCCCCAAACTATTGTGGAGTAATTCCTACTGGCTATTGATTGAATTACTCAACTTTCTCTTTTTTTTTTTCCTTCCTTCCTTCCTTCCTTCCTGCCTTCCTTCCTTCCTTCCTTCCATCCTTCCTCCCTTCCTTCCTCCCTTCCTTCCTCCCTTCCTTCCTCCCTTCCTTCCTCCCTTCCTTCTCTTCCTTCTCTTTCTTTCTTTCTTTCTTTCTTTCTTTCTTTTTTGAGAGGGAGCGAGAGCATGCATGAGGGACAGGGGGAGAGGGAGAGCAAACCCATGCTGGGCATGGAGCCTGTCACAGGACTTGATCTCATAGCTGTAAGTTCATAACTGGAGCCAGAATCAAGAGTCAGATGCTTAACTGACACAGCCACCTAGATGCCCCTGAGTTACTCAGTTTTCCTATTGTTTCTAATAATTTTTCAGTTGATTCTCAAGGTTTTCCAGATATGTAATCATATCTTATGCAAATAGTTTTGCTGCCACACTTCTAATATTTATAACTTTATTTTTCTGTGTAAAGAATAAAATGAAGTTGACTAGTATCAGTGTTAACACTGAGCACACCCTTATTTTCTTTTTCTGAATTTTGAAATGCTTCAAATACCTCATCATTGTCTGTGATACTTTTGGTTTGTTACATATGTTCTTGAAAATCATGCTAAGCAAGTATTCATCTATTTTTATTTTATTAAGACTTTTAAAAAATTCAGGAAGGAAGTTGAAATTTATTTAAATGCATGGGCAATTTGGTAATTCTTGATGGCTTTCTCTGTTTACCTTAGTGTTTTTTAAGTTTGTTTTTCATTTTATAATTGGGGTAGATAGAGGTTTAGATGTTGATGGTTTTTAACATTTCGGATAAGCAACAAGATGAACTGGCAACAAGATATATAGTTTTCTCCTAGAGCTTTTTTGCTGAACCTCTTGAGATCTGTGTTGTGGGTATACCTGTGATCCTATGTTTGAGAGTCAACCTTTGATTTTAACAGTTCCCCTGCTTCAGGGAGAGCCTGGCATACCTGTGGATGGGGAATATCAGCACGGGGATAATGGCTACCCTGTAGTACTGTGGATTATGAGGTTTGTGTGGCGAGTTAGCACTTGTATCTGCTTAGTCAGATTTCATCATCACTTTAAAGCTGTTTCCTTTTCAAACCTAATCACAGGTTGAGGAAAATTAAAACCATGAGGCCAAAAGGTAGCCCTTGATGTCTTTCTGCAATGTGAACCTGAGTGTCAAACTCTGTGATTCCCACTTCTCTTACAGGCCTTCCATATCCCTAAACTTTGATTCTACAAGTTATGGGTTGGGACATTTCAGAATATTCTTATTTCCTAAAATCTCCACCTTTTATTCTTGGGGCATATGTGTATAGATTCAGAGTCATCTTATAGTGTTGGTATTTTCCTGTACTTCTTTGATGATGGCATTTTTTGTACTGGTTTTAGTCCTTTTGGGTAGATTTTTGGGAGGGATTATGTGAATGAATGCAATTTTATTCAGATTTTAAAACTCTCTTTCACATATTCATGAAATGCTCCTCAGGAGAAAATGTACTATTTTATGCTCCTTGCACTGGACTTTGATAATTTTTTTTATTCTTTTTTTAAAAGTTTATTTTTTGTCGGGGGGGTTGCTGGGTGGCGCAGTCAGTTAAGTGTCTGACTTCGGCTTAGGTCATGATCTCGGGGTTCATGAGTTTGAGTTGTGTCGGGCTCTGTGCTGACAGCTCAGAGCCTGGAGCCTGCTTCGGATTCTGTGTCTCCCTCTCTCTCTGCCCCTCCCCTGCTTGTGCTCTCTCTCTGTCTCTCAAAAAATGAATACATGTTAAAAAAAATTTAGTAGAAGTTTATTTTTTTTTTACTAATCGTTATACTCAGTGTGGGGCTCAAACTCACAACCCTGAGAACAAGAGTTGTATGCTTTTCCCACTGAGCCAGCCAGCCTCCTTTTTTTTTTTTTTTAATACTTATTTATTTTTGAAAGAGAGAGAGAGAGACATTGAGATTGTGAGCAGGGGAAAACAGAGAGAGAGGGAGACATAGAATCTCAAGCAGGCTCCACGCTGGCCAGCACAGAATCTGACACAGGTCTCCAACTCAAGAACCACAAGATCAGTACTCGAGCTGAAACCAAGAGTTGGACGCTTAACCAACTGAGCTACCCAGGCGCCTCCAGGCACCTATTTTTTATTGTATTCTTTTATCCAATATTTTTTATTTTGAGAGAGAGAGAGAATGTGCATGAGCATGGGAGAGGGGCAGAGCGAGAGAGAGAGAGAGAGAGAGAGAGAGTTGGAGAATCTTAAGCAGGATGCATGCTGAGAGTGGAGCCCAATGTGGGGCCTGATCCCATGACCCTGGGATCATGACCTGAGCTGAAATCAAGAGTTGGACACTCAACTGAATGAACCATCGAGGCTCTCCTTACTGTATTTTTAATGGGAATAATTTTAATTTGTGTATTCTTAATTTTTACAGATAATCATGTTTCTGTTTACTAGGGAATCATATTTCTATTTGAATTGTTTAGAAGGAATGGTTTTGCTAAGATTTTTGAAGGATGATCATAATAATCTTAAAGATTTTTCTTGATTTCCCCACAAGTCTGGTCCAGCCTCCTTGAGTTTATTTGGTAGCGATAGTAGTTGGACAATAAGTGTATAGACTTTACTAAGACATGCAAAAACAAACTCAAAGAGGCTGGTTAACATTCTTGCCTGCTCCTATGAAAATAATCAGCCATACCTCATAGTAAGACCAGTCTTTTGGGGGTAATCAAGAAAAATCTTTAAGATTATTATGATCATCCTTCAAAAAGGATACCTGGATGCCTGAGAAACAGTATTTGGTTATCTATTTAATCAAAGTAGCAGTAAAAATAAACATAGAAAGGGTGCCTGGGTGGTTCAGTCAGTTAATTATCTGGGTCTTGGTTTTGGCTCAGGTCACGATCTCACAGTTCATGGGTTTGGGCCCTGCGTTGAGTTCTGCACTGACAGTGCAGAGCCTGCTTGGGAGTCTACCTCTTTCCCTCTGTCTCTTCCCCCCTCCCCCAAAAGAAATAAACTTTAAAAAAAGTTAAAGAAATAAACATAGAAGATAATACTTTTGCTGATTCATAAGTGAGGAGGAATCTTTATTTTTTTAATTTTTCTCTATATAATCAAGGACTTAATAAAGTCAAATAATGCACAGAAAATTATTCTGGTAAAACATAGCATTTCTGATATAGAAGGTGTAAAATAGCCTTTCATATGAAGATGAAGATATTAATAATTACCCCAAGGAGGCAAGTCCATCAACATTGAATGTAATTTACTAAAATTTAAAATGTTTCATATCTGTTGTTCTGAGTTGGCTATTATCGATCAAAACCAATAAGGTTCACTTTCCAATTTAGATCCTTTATTTATTGTCTTTCATATTCTGAAATAAATGGACACTTTACTACAGGTCAGTGGTTCTCTTTAAGGGGATCTATGAGCTCAAAACTGTCTTCATAACAATACTAAGATGTTATTTATGTTAATATACAAAGCATTCATCATTGCTGTCTTCAAATATGTCAATAAATATTTAAAATTATTTCTCATTTTTAATTTCCAATATGGTACATTTCAATAGCTATATTCAACATAAAATAAAAGTTCTTTGAAGTCTTCAATAAGTTCTACGAGTAGAAAAGGACCAGGAGACCGAAAAACCCGAGAATCCCTCCTTTAGGATAAAACTTTTTTTTTCTTTTTTTTTCTTTTTTTTGAGAAATAAATGCACATACCCATTTGTACTTCTCTGTCACTGTTACTCCTAATGTAGTCTCAACTACTCATTATTGACTGTACCTTTTAGTCAAACTAAGTGATTTCTGTTTCACAGTGAAAAGTTAGGGGTGAATAATTGAGACCTGTCTGCCGTGCACCAGCATTTTAGCAGACTAGGCAGAGCTCATGAGCATGTGCAACACAACTTTTTACAGCCACACATTCATCTGTTTTACACCTCAAAGTGGCAAAAATGAACAGTTTCATTAACATGACTCAAAACAATAGCTTATCAATATTAAAATAAGAAGCAAAAATATGTAGGGGTGCCTGGGTGGCTCAGTCAGTTAAGCCTCCGACTTCGGCTCAGGTCGTGATCTCACGGTCTGTGAGTTCAAGCCCCGTATTGGGCTTTGTGCTAACAGCTCAGAGCCTGGAGCCTGCTTTGGTTTCTGTGTCTATCTCTCTCTCTACCCTTCCCCTGCTCACACTCTGTGTATCTCTCTCTCAAAAAGAAATAAACATTAAAAAAAATTTTTTTTTAAAAGAAGCAAAAGCATATAAGCATACAACTATGCTTAGTAATTGATGTTTCAGTATTTTACTTTAGAAATTATGTATCTAATAATCATTCAATCAACTGAAAAATTTTTTTAAGTTATCTTGAAAGAGAGAGATTTTGAGCTGCGGAGGGGCAGAGAGAGGAGAGAGTGAGAATCCCTAGAAGGCTCTGCACCCATACAGAGCCCAACACGGGACTCAAATCCACTAACCATGAGATCATGACCTGAGCCAAAGTCAGACACTTGACCAACTGAGTCACCTGGGCATACATAATCAACTCAATTTAATACCACTCCGAGGTTTTTTGATTACCTAAAGATCTTGAAAATTACCTTCATGGGAATGCAAACTGGTACAGCCACTCTGGAAAATAGTGTGGAGGTTCCTCAAAAATCTAAAAATAGAACTACCCTATGACCCAGCAATAACACTACTAGGAATTTACCCTAGGGATATAGGAGTGCTGATGCTTACGGGCACATGTACCCCAATGTTTATAGCAGCACTTTCAACAATAGCCACATTCTGGAAAGAGCCTAAATGTACCTCAACTGATGAATGGATAAAGAAGTTGTGGTTTATATATACAATGGAATACTACTTGTCAATGAGAAAGAATGAAATCTGGCCATTTGTAGCAACATGGATGGAACTGGAGGGTATTATGCTAAGTGAAATAAGGCAGTCAGAGAAAGGCAGATATCATATGTTTTCACTCATATGTGGATCTTGAGAAACTTAACAGAAGACCATGAGGAGGGAAAGGAGGAAAAAAAAAGTTACAGAGAGGGAAGGAGGCAAAGCATAAGAGACTCTTAAATACAGAGAACAAACTGAAGGTTGATGGGAGTTGGGGGAGAGGGGAAAGTGGGTGATGGCCATTGAGGAGGGCACTTGTGGGATGAGCACTGGGTGTTGTATGGAAACCAATTTGACAATAAATTATATTAAAAATTACCTTAAAGCTGCCAAACTACAAAGCATAGTTACTGTTGAAATAAAAATTTGCCAGAATAATGATTCAATTTAGTTGAACATAGGAGTTTATATTTTTCAAAATTATAAACATTGTATGGGATTAATGTTAGCTTGTTTGGTTAACACCATAACTTCTTTTAAAAACCAAATTTATTAAATTAGTCTAATTTGCCAAATATTTGCCTTAATTATACAAACTGGGGTCTTAAAACGTCCTGACTTTGTGGCACTTTGTGGTCCTGAGATTTGGGGCACCTGGATGGCTCAGTTGGTTAAGTGCCGACTTTGGCTCCAGTCAAGATCTCACAGTTCGTGATTTCAAGCCCCACTGTGTGCTGACAGCTTGGAGCCTGGAGCCTGTTACAGATTCTGTATATCCTTCTCTCTCTCTCTGCTCCTCGCCTGCTTGTGCTCTGTTTCTCTCTCTCTCTCTCTCAAAAATACAATGAACATTAAAAAAAATTTTTTTAAGTAAATAAAAGATTACAAGTTTAATTTCTTTATTCTCTGGAAATTTTACAGACGGTAAAAGGCCTGAAAATGGGTGGTGGTAATGGTTACACAACATTGTGAATGTACCTAATTTTAAATGCTTAAATGTACATTTTAAAATGGTTACAATGGTAAATGTTATGTATATTTTACCACCCCCCCCCCCCCCCCCCAGAAAAAAAGAAAGGCACTGATAATTTATTATGATGTCCTGGATAGGCCATCTGTAACCCTTTTTTGCTTTTGCTAAAAAGTCTTATACAATTTTTTCTCTTAGGAACACTTTTTTTTTTTTTTTTAGAATCTGATACTTTTTACAACTGCAAAAGTACACATCTGAATGATACAGAAGTTCCCAAATTTAAAGGGCATTGCTGTACATGGTGAAAACAAACCTCTTGTCAACAGAATGCAATTTCTACTAACCCTAAAATTTGATGGCACTTTTGAATCTGCCTATTTTCAAAAGTTATATATTTATGTATAGATTATACATAAAAAGCCTAGAATGACATGCAGCAAAATGTGAAAATGTGCTTATTGGTAGTGAGCTTATTTTGTGATTAACTACACCTTCTGACTTTCCACAATGTGCATGTGTTACTTGAATAAAAATATAATTTTTATGTTTTCCATGCTTCCATATTTGACCTTCTTTGTTTCTTTTTTTCTTTTAATTTAATTTATTTTTTTAAATGTACATCCAAGTTAGTTAGCATATAGTACAACAATGATATCAGGGGTAGATTCCTTAATCCCCTGTACTCATTTAGCCCATCCCCCCTCCCAGAACCCCTCCAGTAACCCTCTGTTTGTTCTCCATATTTAAGAGTCTCTTAATATGTCCAGTTTTTATATTATTTTTGCTTCCCTTCCCTTGTGTTCATCTGTTCTGTGTCTTAAAATCCTCATATGAGTGAAGTCATATGATATTTGTCTTTCTCTGACTAATTTCGCTTAGCATAGTACCCTCTAGTTCCATCCACGTAGTTGCAAATAACAAGATTTCATTCTTTTTGGTTGTCAAGTAATACTCCATTGTGTATATATATATGTATACACACACACACACACACACACATATATATATACCACGTATATATATATACCATATATATATATATATATATATATGGTATATATATATACCACATCTTCTTTATCCATTCATCCATTGATGGACATATGGGTTCTTTCCATACTTTGGATATTGTTGATAATGCTGCTATAAACATTGGGGTGCATGTGTCCCTTTGAAACAGCACACCTGTAATCCCTTGGATAAATACCTAGTAGTGCAATTGCTGTGTTCATAGGGTAGTTCTATTTTTAATTTTTTGAGGAACCTCCATACTGTTTTCCAGAGTGGCTGCACCAGCTTGCATTCCCGCCAACAATGCACAAGAGATCCTCTTTCTTCGCATCTTCACCAACATCTGTTGTTCCCTGAGTTGTTAATGTTAGCCTTTCTGACAGGTGTGAGGTGGTATCTCATTGTGGTTTTGACTTGTATTTCCCTGATGATGAGTGATGTTGACCATTTTTTCATGTGTCAGTTGGCCATCTGGTTTTCTTCTTTGGAGAAGTGCCTATTCATGTCTTTTACCCATTTCTTCACTGGATTATTTGTTTTTTGGGTGTCGAGTTTGATAATTCTTTATAGATTTTGTATACTGACCCTTTATCTGATCTGTCATTTGCAAATATATTCTCCCATTCCATTGGTTGCCTTTTAGTTTTGCTGATTGTTTCCTTCACTGTGCATAAGCTTTTTATTTTGATGAGGTCCCAATAGTTCATTTTTGCTTTGTTTCCCTTGCCTCTGGAGATGTGTTGAGCAAGAAGTTGCTACGGCCAAGATCAAAGAGGTTTTGCCTGCTTTCTCCTCAAGGATTCTGATAGCTTCCTGTCTTCATCCATTTTGAGTTTATATTTGTGTATGGGGTAAGAAAGTGGTCCAGAATCATTTTTCTGCATGTCACTGTCCAGTTTTCCCAGCACCATTTGCTGAAGAGACTGTCTTTATTCCATTGGATATTCTTTCCTGCTTTGTCAAAGATTAGTTGGCCATATGTTTGTGGGTCCATTTCTGCATTCTCTATTCTGTTCCATTGATCTGAGTGTCTGTTTTTGTTCAATAGGAACATTCTTAATAGAGAGGTAATATTTGGATGCATAGAACTAAACAGAGGTACATTCCAAATTGTCTGTAGATAAAGATGAAAACATTTGGCCAAAGTTTGTATGTTGACTCTGGAAAATAGTGGTCAAAATGTAGATTTTGGACATACTTTGTTTTCTGATGTTTACAGGTTAGCAGTTGACGTATTTTATAAATGAACATTTACTTTTTATTATTTAGTTCTCTCATAGAGGTAGGGGCTTAAAGTTTGTTTCCCTTAGCAGTAAGAGCAAGCCCATTAGGTATGAATTTTGGCCAAACTGCATTACATCTTAATGCTTTACTTTGTCCTTTACTTATTAAAAGTATTTGCTGTAGGCAAGGAACTCACAGAGTTGGGGTGGGAGGAAATAAAAAGATGAATAATATCCTATTGATTATCAAATTTAGCAAAATACTCATGTTTAGTAGCATTATATGGCATGTTTGAAAACCTTACATATCATTATTCTGTATGTATCATTTTCCAACCTGCTTTTTCCACTAATCTTTGTATTTTAATTTCTGTGGCTCAGGAAACTGGGATTGACTTAGGTTGTTTTAACTCAGCATCTCTTTTGAGGTAGCTATCAGGCTTCCAGCTGGGACAGCAGTTACCTCAAAGCTCTACTGGTGCTGGAGAATTGGATGCCAAGCTCACATTTTTATTGACAGTTCCTTGTTGGCTTTTGGCAGGCAGCCTCAGTTCTTTGCCACATGGTCATTTCCATAGTGCTCCTTCTGACATGGCTTTTTGCTTCCCCCAGAGTAATGAGAGAGAGACAGAGACAGAGACAGAAATATAGACTCTTTGGAGTGAAAATGTTTTGAGAGAGGAAAAAGAAAAATTTGAACTTAAAGCAACTTAGAAAAGAATAAACAGTTGAAAGGATTTAACTAATTCAGGATTTTAGATACTCAAACTTAAGATGATCCCAGAAATATTTAGAAACTCTGCTAGAGAAATTCGTATTCCAGATAAATATGTATTTCATTATATGCATATATATGAAAGATTCATACCAGTATTAATAGGTTTGTTTTCATTCTTAAATATAGTTGCTTTGCTTAAAAATAAAAGGTCATATTAGAATCAGCTGTTTCAAAGAAAATCACAGTCTAAAATGGAGCCCTAGTTAAGATCACAAAATACGCTATCATATTTTAAAGCCTTCATGCTAGTAGTATGAGTTTTGTGTTAGAAAGTAAATATGGACACTTGGTGAGTTTAGGGTTTTGTTTTTTTGGCCACCCATAGTGGGAGTGGGACCAGATTTTTTAGAGAAGTTAAATGAAAATGAAAATATTTTTCTGTGAAGATAATCAAGGAAAAAATACTGGACTGGCAGACTCCTCCTTTTGAGTTGCTTTTAGATTAAATGAACTGTGATTCCCTTCTTCCTTTTCATAGTTTAGATTATTTCTTAAAATTAAATTACTGTATATGCCATTCAGTACTTGACTCTCCCCACATAACTGTTAACTTAAAATATTTGCTTCTGCTTCTTGAGTCTACCTTTGTTACCATAGAAACAGAAGTGGACTAGGGAAATTGGCAAAGCAGCCATCAACTGAAATTAATGAGGAGTCTAATTCTTTACCTGTAGTTGTGTTTAATTTACAACTCCTGTTTTAAAGATATGCAGTGTAAGGTCGGTTGACTAGGAGGAAAAATAACCTGAAAACTTAACTCTCATTTGCTTCAGACTTGTTCATTTGCCTAAAAAGCTATTGAGAAAGAGCCTTTCTTTTTCTTTTTTTTTTTTCAACGTTTTTAATTTATTTTTGGGACAGAGAGAGACAGAGCATGAACGGGGGAGGGGCAGAGAGAGAGGGAGACACAGAATCGGAAACCAGGCTCCAGGCTCCGAGCCATCAGCCCAGAGCCTGACGCGGGGCTCGAACTCATGGACCGCGAGATCGTGACCTGGCTGAAGTCGGACGCTTAACCGACTGCGCCACCCAGGCGCCCCGAGAAAGAGCCTTTCTAACAGCTTGGAAAAGAGCTTTTCATTCTTGTGAATGGTTAGACTACTATCTATTCTGTGCTGCTGTATCTTTAGATGTTTATAATGTGCTTTTCATTCATAGGTATTACAATAACACATGTTTTCTAGGGAATGAGATTTGATATTATGTGATATAAGCCTACTGTGGTCAATATATTTTCACACATACTATTTAAGTGAACCCTGAAAAATACAGATCTTAAATTCTGAGAAGGTATTGAAAATATTATTAGATGTAGTTAAGACTGTTACTTATCATGTCAAGAAATAAATGTTTTAAAATAAGCTTTTATTTTAATTTAATTTTTTAATGTTTACTCATTTTTGAGAGAGAGAGAGAGCATGAGAGGCAGAGGGGCAGAGAGAGAAGGAGACACAGAATCTAAAGTAGGCTCCAGGCTCTGAGCTGTCAGCACAGAGCCCCACGTGGGGCTTAAACTCATGAGCCGTGAGATCGTGACCTGAGCCGAAGTCTGATGCTTAACTGACTGAACCACACAGGTCCCCCTAAAATCAACTTTTAAAATGTAAAATGTCGGGGTGTCTGGGTGGCTCAGTCAGTTGAGCGTCTGACCCTTTTTTCTTCTCGAAGGTAAGCGATTTATTTATGTTTTTTAAATGTTTATTAATTTTGAGAGAGAGAGAGAGCATGTGAGCGAGCAGTGGAGGGGCAGAGAGAATCCTAAGCAGGGATTAACTTAACTGATTGAGCCACCCAGGCACCCCGAGCAACTCAGCTTAGGTCATGATCTCATGGTTCGTGGGATGGAGCCCTGAGTTGGGCTCTATGCTGTGAGCTTGGGATTCTTTCTCTCTCCTTCTCTCTCTGTCCTTCCCCTGCTTGCACACTCACGCTGTTTCTCTCCCTCTCAGAAGAAATAAACATTAAAAAAAATAGTAAGACTTGAATGTCAGAATTACTCCTTGATCCATTGGCTACAGAATGGATATTGTATTAGCAAGCATGACAGCAGCATGAGAGCTCTGTAGTGACCAGGTGCATGGTCAATGAGCAGTAATACTTTGAAAGGAATCTTTTTTTTGAGCAATAGTTCTCAACAGTGGGCTTAATTCAGTACACAATGTTTTAAACAGATGTGCTATCATCCAGGCTTTATTGTTTCATTTATAGAGCATAGGCAGAGTAGATGTAGCGTAATTCTTAAGGGCCTAGGAGTTTGGGAATGGCAAATCAGTATTGGCTTCAACTTCAAGTCACCAGCTGTGTTAGTCCCTAACAAGAGTCAATCTGTCCTTTCAAGGTTTGAAGCCAGATATTGACTTCTCCTCTCTAGCTGTGAAAGTCCTAGATGACATCTTCCAATTGAACGCTATTTGTCTACATTGAAAAATATGTTGTTTAGTGTAGGCATCTTCTTTAATTCTCTTAGCTAGATCTTCTGGATAACTTGCTGCAGCTTCTACATCAGCACTTGCTGCTTCACCTGATGCTTTTATGTTATGAAGATGGCTTCTTTCCTTAAATCTCATGAGCCAACCTCTGCTAGCTTCCAGCGTTTCTTCTGCGACCTCCTTTCCTCTCTCAGTCTTCATACAATTGAAGAGTTAGTGCCTTGCACTGGATTAGGCTTTGGCTTAAAGGGATTTTTTGACTGGTTTGATCTTCTGTCTAAATCACTAAAACTTTCTCCATATCAGCAATAATGTAGTTTCACTTCTTATCATTCATGTGTTCTTTAGTGTAGCAGTTTTAATTTCCTTCAAGAACTTTTCCTCTACATTTACAACTTGGCTGTTTGGCACAAGAGCCCTAATTTTTGACCTGCCTCAGCTTTCAACATGCCTTCATCATTAAGCGTAATCATTTTTGCTTTCAATTTAAAGTAGGAGACATTCCTTTCCCTTTAACACTTAGACACCATTGTAAGGTTATTAAATGGTCTAATTTCTATATTGTTGTGTCTTGGGGAATAGGCCCAAGTTGAGAGAAGGAGACAGGAGATCTGTCCATCAGTGGAGCAATCAGAACACATCCAGCATTTATTAAGTTCATCATCTTGTATGGGCATGGTTCATGGCACCTCAAAACAATTATAATCATAACATCAAAGATCACTGATCACAGATCACTATAACAAATACTATGATAATGAAAAAGTTTGAAATAGGGTATTTACAGTGGGGCGTGGGCTGGGATCTTCCACTTGGGTCATCCTTTGTGCCCACACGTGTCTATGGCCCCGATGTTGCCTCTGCTGTACTGAGTGCCTCATGATCTGGGCTCCCTAGCGTTCCCAGCTCTTTGGTGGGGGGGGAGCTTCTGTGACCAGCCCAGCCCCTCTGCCTTGGCCTCTGCTGCAGCCATGCCTGGCCTTGTATGGGGCACTTGAGGCCCCCTCACCTGCAGATGGGCTGGATCAGCAGGGCCTCCTGAGCTCTCGAGGGCCCTGTGGCTGCAGCTGCCGCATGCTGCACAACCAGGAAGACAAAGCTTTTGTTGCATCCCTGGATGATGAAATTAAGGAGAAAAAAGATACAGAAGCATTAAGTCCCTCCCCAAGATGTCTGGAGGTTAGGAGCTGGAAGTGAATGGGACAGAAGTCAAATTAATGTGGAAAGTTGCTGAAGAAGAGATCAGTGTCACTTTCAACATTAACAATAGCATCCTGCCAACATCTGATGGGGAGGAGGATCCTTCCCTGAGGGAGAAGGTTGAAGAACAGGAACCTGAATTGTCCACTCCTAATTTCATGGTTGAAGTTAAAAGAATGCTGGTAAGAAGGCCCTATTCCTGGACTGTCACTATCCAGAAGATGAGGTTGGGCAAGAAGAGGAGGACGAGAGCGACATTTTCTCCATCAGTGAGGTGAGCTTTCAGTCCATTGGCGAATCTGCATGGAAGAACACAAATTACACACTCAACACCAGTTCCTTGGGCTGGGCCTTATATAACTACCTGATGGATTTTGTGGCAGCCAGAGGGGTGGATAACACTTTTGCAGGTGAGTTGGTGGAGCTCAGCACTGCCTGGGGAGCACCAGGAATACATTGCTTTTCTCGAAGGTCTCAGAAGTTTTGCCAAGAGCCAGTAGAACAGACAAGACGTTGAACATCTTAGATTTATAGTAGGCTTTGGCCAGGAAACAAACCTACTCTGAAGTCAGACACACACGTATTCTGAGATGGTTTTCATCTCATTCATTATCACTGAAAATAATTCGAACTTAAACAGTCTTGTAAATAATTACATTAGAGGATGATAAATGCATCAGAAAAATTAGATTTAATGTAAAGAGGTAGCTCTGAAGAAGGTAACTGTGAGATGGGTAATATTTTAGGGAGAAAGTCACCATATTGTTCTACTCTGAAGGCAAGGGCTGCATTTTATCATCTAAAAGTTACATATTTATAACACATAGCCCTGGACCTTAAAATTGGTAATATAGTTGGGGTGCCTGGGTGGCTCAGTTGGTTGAGCATCTGACTTCGGCTCTGGTCATGTTCTCATAGTCTGTGGGTTCGAGCCCTGCATCGGGGCTGTGCTGACAGCTCAGAGCCTGGAGCCCGCTTCGGATTCTGTGCTCTCTCTGCTCCTCTCCCACACATGTTCTGTCTGTCTGTCTGTCTGTCTGTCTCTCTCTCTCAAAAATGAATAAACATTAAAAAAATACTGGTAATATAGTCATAGTCAATAAATATTAGTGATTAAACAAGTTGAAATCTTAGCAGATTTTTGAAGAATTAATTGAAATATGTTCACGTGGGCAAAATGGGAAAGCACAGTGCTAGCAAATAATATTGGAAGATCAGGCTAGCAAGTGATGAAGAGTCTTGCAGGTGATGGGACATTAGTGAGGGTTTTTTTTTTTTTTTCGTTAAGTTTTTTGAAAGGAGGAGAGGGACATGATTAGATTTAGTCAGGTTTAGGCTTTAGAAAAGGATCTCTACTGGCATTGTGGAAGATGTAATTGAGGGAAAAGAGAGAGAGAGAGAAGTTATCTTTTCTTAGTAATGAATTTCAACACGTAAAACCTTGTAGGATCAAAATTTAACTGAGCATCTAAATTCAAGCTTTTACACATTTATATTATTTAGTTTTAGAGTTTATATTATCCCAGTCTAAATATATTTTATGTTGAATAGTTTTAATTTTTCAATATATTTTTAGTTATCCTTATGATACGTTTTAATATTCAAAATGACCAATTCATATATACTAGTGGTATTTGGATACATATCAGGGAGAATAGTTAGTGAACTTGCTTAATTTTTTTTTTTTTTTTAAGTAGGAAATTTATAAGCCTGAAGTTGATGAACTTGTTCAACTGGAGATTAGTTAACACCTTTAAGGTAGCTTAATAATAAGCTTAGCAGCAATTTGCCAAAAAAAATTCTGAATTGTATGTAGAATTAGGTGATTTGATTACTTCCATTCAGCAGATTTGTATATAGTCCAGCACCTTCCACACACACAAAAAACAAAACAAAATGAAGGCAGATATTTTCAAGGTTTAAGTAATACTTTTAGTCTTGATCTTTACAAATCCTTTTTTGCTGTAGCAGACGTAAACTTCTAATCATGCTATAATTACTACAAACTCTAGATCATCAATAAATTAACAATTCGCAGTGGGTTTTCAAGTTTAATATGATATTTTAATAATAAGGCTGTAATTGTGAAATAAGTATAGTATCCTAAAAATAATAACCTGCATCTTTACCACACATAAAATCATTTATTAAATACATTTAAATTCTGAGTATTAAATCTGCTTTACTCATACTTAGTTGAGAAGTTTGTGAGTGAACAACATAAGGGTGACTTTTGCTAAAAATACAGAATGAGTAGGCATGCAAGGGAAAAAGTCATTTATTTAGGCCAAGGTTTTGAAAAGACAATTATTTTTTTTAAGTTTTTTTATTTTTTTAAGTAATCTCTATACCCTATGTGGGACTCAAACTCACAACTCCAAGATCAAGAGTCACATGCTCTTCAGACTGAGCCAGCCAGGCACCCTTAAAAAGATTAATCTTAAGTAAGCATTCAGGTAGCAAGCAGGTCACAAGTGGTAAGATTTCTAATAAGAGAGAGATGAGGAAAACTGAAAGAAGTCTTATTGCTTCCATTAAGCACAGGGACAAAGTCTAGTTCATTTAATGCGGACATCACTTGTACTACAGTTACAAAACTAATACATAGGAAATACCTAATTGATTTTTTTAGATGATTCTGAGTATTAGGAAAAAAGACAGAGTCTTATTGAAGGAGGAAGGGAAAGTATGTTAACCATTTTATCTGGAATATTTCTAATATGGATACTTAAATTTTAAAAAATGATTTCTAATTATTATTTGCTGAATTTACAGTAACAGAAACTTCTTATCCAATGCAAGTTGGAGGTGATAGCTATTCATTTAATCAAAACAGTCAAAATGGGAAATCATTAAAAATATATATATACATATATAATAAACATTTATTTTTTTGAAATTTTGTTTTAATGTTTATTAGTAAGAGACAGAGTGAGCACAAGTGGGGCAGCAGCAGAGAGAGAGGGAGACACAGAATTGAAGCCTGATCCAGGCTCTGAGCTGTCGGCACAGAGCGCGACGTGGGGCTCGAACTCACGGACTGTGAGACCATAACCTGAGCTGAAGTCAGATGCTTAACGGACTGAGCCACCCAGGCGCTCCAAAACATTTAGTTGTTTTTTTTTTTTTTAATTTTTGTTTTTAGCATTTATTTATTTTTGAGACAGAGGCAGAGCATGAACAGGGGAGGGTCAGAGAGAGAGGGAGACACAGAATCCGAAACAGGCTCCAGGCTCTGAGCTGTCAGCACAGAGCCCAATGCGGGGCTCAAACTCACGGACCGCGAGATCATGACCTGAGCTGAGGTCAGATGCTTAGCCGACTGAGCCACCCAGGCGCCCCAACATTTAGTTTTTTTAATGTAAGCTGTTAATAACTCAAACTTTCACATTCATTTGTGATTTTAAAAAAAAAATATTTTTTAATGTTTTTATTTATTTTTGAGACAGAGAGAGACAGAGCATGATCAGGGAAGGGGCAGAGAGAGAGAGAGAGAGAGAGAGAGAGAGAGACAGAATCCTAAGCAGGCTCCAGGCCCTGAGCTGTCAGCACAGAGCCTGACACGGGGCTGGAACTCAGATCATGACCCTACTGACTGAGCCACCCAGGCGCCCCATTTGTGATCTTTTTTTTTAAATCTGTCTGTTGGGGGGGAGGAGAGGGAGTAAATTTGTACTTTTTATTTAAGGATTGATTCCCTAAGTGGAAATCATTGTCTTTCCTGAACCCACACTTCCAAAATAAAAATTTATTATCAGATTCTTTAAAGTAGAAAGAACCTAGATACTTTTTTTTAAATTTTATTTTAGTTAACATAGAATGCAATATTGGTTTCAGGGGTAGAATTCAGTGATTCATCACTTACATATAACACCCAGTGCTCATCACAAGTGCCTTCCTTCATACCTGTTACCCATCTAGCCCATCTCCCACCCACCTACCTCACTCTATCAACCCTCAGTTTGTTCTCTTTTATTTTTTGTGGTTTGTTTCCCTCTCTCCTCTTTTTCTTCCCTCTTCCCATGTGTCCATTTGTTTTGTTTCTCAAATTCCCCATAGGAGTGAAATCATATGGTCTTTGGCTTTCTCTGATTTATTTTACTTAACATAATGTTGTTATGAATGGCATGTCGTTATGAATGGCAAGATTTCATTCTTTATGATCACTGAGTAATATTCCATTGTATTTGTATACCATCTCTTTATTCATCAGTTGATGGATATTTGGGCTCTCTCCATAGTTTGGCTACTGTTGGTAATGCTGCTATGAACATTGGGGTGCATGTACCCCTTTGTATCTGTATTTTTTGTGTTCTTTGGGTAAGTACCTAAGAGTGCAATTGCTGGATTGTAGGGTAGGTCTATTTTTAGTTTTTTGAGAAAACTCCATACTGTTCCCTAGAGTGGCTGCACCAAGAACTTACATTCTTACAAAGCTTTCTGGGTGCACAGTCCCTATATATATTTATGATGTTTTCTGTAAGTATATATGCTTATCTTACCTTGTCTAATTAACAGTAACTTTAAGAAAACAAATATTTTTATCAAGTTTTTCAGAAGCATTCAATTTTCAGAGAAATAACCTTTTTTTTTTGCACTCATTTCATTGTTTTATGTTGTAATTAATGAAATAACATAAATACAGTATCAAATATTACTAGCCTAATACAATTCAGAACAAACAAGATTTCCTAGGTATGCAAATCAAATAGTGGGAGCAAAAATACGGCCAACTAGAAAGAGAAAGAAATAGTTGCCTGTAAGATTTTTGCTTTTGCAAAGCTTGTTTGTTCCATGTACCTAGTATTTATTACCCAATCCATCATCAAATCAAATAATCTTTGAGACGTATCTCAAAGAGATCTGCCCAGAGGTAGGTACACTTGCCTTTCCACTCCCCCATAATCCCTCTTGTTTTCGTATAGTTGCTTCATATTACTCACATGTCTCCCTCTTGAATCATCATCTTTTCCCTTCTTGGATTATTACTACAACATACCAGGGAAAAAAGATGCTTCTTTTCATTTCTTTCATTATTTCCATAAATTCTCTGCTTGTCACTCAGCTCTCTTGAATTTGCTACCTATAATGCTCGCCTGCCATTCTTCCTTATTCTGGCCTTAATCATGCTTTTGCTTCACATCAGCTCCACAAAACTGTTATTGCCAGTGTTCATGATGACTTCTGTGACTTCAGTCAGTTCCCAGTTCTCACTTTTTAACAAGACTTGTAGGATTTAACAAAGTTTGTCACTCTATCCTCCTTTAAATGTTCTTTTTCTTTTGCCTTCCACAATTTTCTTATTTTGTTTTTCCTCCTAGTTTTCTGTTTTCCCTTTCTTTGCTGGTTTCTCTTCATCTCTCCACCCATGCCCCAGGCCTCACTCCTTGCACAACTTCTGTTCTTTCACTGTAATCACTTTCTTGGTGAAATAATTCAATCCTTGGATTTAGATAGCATTGAAATGCTAATGACTCCCAAAGTTGCTTATTCCATTTTTTGAGGGGAGTTTTCCTATTGAAATATAATTGATGTATAATGTTATATTAGTTTAATGATACTTATGTATGATGTGAAATAATTACCCCGTTAAGTCTGGTTAACATCTATCACCGTACATAGTTACAAAATGTTTTTCTCTTGTGATAAAAACTTTTAAGATATATTCCCCTCGCAACTTTCAAATATGCAATATAATTTACTATCTATAGTCACCACGCTGTATTACATCTCATGACTTATTTATTTTGTAACTGCAAGTTTGCAACTTTTGACTTCCTTACCCATGTCACCTATTCCCCTCCTGCCACTGGCAACCATCAATCTGTTCTATCAGCTTGTGGGGTTGTTTGTTTTTAAGATTCTACATGTAAGTGAGATGATACCATATTTGTCTTTCTCTGACTTATTTCACTTAGCATAATGCCCTTGAGGTCCATCCACTTTGTCACAAATGGCAGTATTTCTGTTTTATGGCTGAGTAATATTTTATTGTACATACGAACATTTTCCTTGTCCATTCATCCATCGGTACATACTTTGGTTGCTCCTTGACTATTGTAAGGAATGCTGCTGTGAACATGGGGGTGCGTATATCTTTTTGAGTTAGTATTTTTTACTTTCTTCTAATGAATACCCAGAACTGGAATTGCTAGACCACATGGTAGTTCAATTTTTCATTCTTTGAGGAAGTTCCATACTGGTTTCCATAGTGGCTGCACCAATTTACTTTTTTTTTTTTTTTTTGTAAAGTTTATTTATTTATTTTGAGAGAGACAGCACTCGAGCAGGGAAGGAGCAGAGAAAGAGGGAGAATGTTAAGCAGGCTCCCTGCTATCAGCACCAGTCCCACACAGGGCTCAAACTCACAGAACCCTGAGGTCATGACCTGAGCTGAAATCAAGAGCCAGACTGTAACAAGGCCACCCAGGCGCCTTGCACCAATTTAAATTGTTAACCAACAGTACACGAATGTTCCATTTTCTGTTCATCCTTGTCAATACTTATTATTTCTTGGATTTTTTGGATAATAGCCATTTTTTTAAATTTTGTTTTTTAATTTTTTTTTTTTGAAGGAGAGAGACAAAGCATGAGTCGGGGAGGGGCAGGGAGAGAGGGAGACACAGAATCTGAAGCAAGCTCCAGGCTCTGAGCTGTCAGCACAGAGCCCGAGGACGCGGGGCTCTAACCCGTGAACTGTGAGATCATGACCTGAGCCGAAGTTGGAGGCTTAACAGACTGAGCCACCCAGGCGCTGCTCCCTTTTTTTTTTTTTAATGTTTGTTTATTTTTGAGAGAGAGAGAGACAGAGACAGAGACCCAGTGTGAGTGGGGGAGGGGCAGAGAGAGAAGGAAACACAGAATCCAAAGCAGGCGCCAGGCTCTGAGCTGTCAGCACAGAGCCTGATGTAGGTAGGGCTTGAATTCAGGGACCACGAGATCATGACCAGAGCCAAAGTCGGCCGCTTAACCAACTGAGCGACCCGGATGCCCCTTGATAATGGCCATTCTAACAGATGTGAGGTGTACTTCATTTTGGTTTTGATTTGCATCATTCTGATGATCCTTGATGTTGAGACACCTGTTGGCTATCTGCATATCTTTTTGAAAAAAATACTCAGATCCTCTGCCCATTTTTTAATTAGATTTTTTTTTTTTTTTTTTTTTTTGCTATTGAGTTGTAGTTCTTTATATATTTTGGATGTTAACTTCTTATCAGATATATGATTTGTAAATATTTTCTCCCACGCAGTAGGTTGCCTTTTCATTTTTTTAAAAGTTTATTTATTTATTTTGAGAGAGAGTGTGGATGGGGGAGGGGCAGAGAGAGGGGGAGAGAGAGGGTCCCAAGCAGGCTCCGCTCTGTCAGCATGGACGAACTGCCGAGATCACAGCCTGAGCTGAAACCAAGAGCCAAAGGCTCAACTGACTGAGCCACCCAGGTGCCCCCTCTTTTTTTTTTTAATGATGGTTTCCTTTTCTGTATAGAAGCTTATTAGTTTGATTTAGTTCTATGTGTTTACTTTTGTACCTGTTGCCTTTGATTTTGGTGTCAAATCTAAAAAATGATTCCTAAAGTCAATCTCAAGGAGCTTACCACCTATGTTTTCTTCTAGCGCTTTTATGGGTTTAGGTCTTATGTTCAAGTCTTTAATCCATTTTGAGGTGATTTTTGTATATGTTGTAAGATAGTGATCCAATGACTTTCTTTTGCATGTAGCCATCCAGTTTTCCCCATACCATTTTTTGAAGAGATTGTCCTTTCCCCATTGTATATTCTTGCCTCCTTTGTCATAAATTAGTTGGCCATATATGCATGAATTTATTTCTGGGCTTTCTATTCTGTACCATTGATCTATGTGTCTTGGTTTGTTTTTATGTCAATATTCTACTGTTTTGATTTCTATAGTTTTGTAATACAGTTTGAAGCCAGGAAGTGTGATGCCTCCAGCTTTGTTCTTCTTTCTCAAGATTGTTTTGGCTATTTGGAGTCTTTTGTAGTTCCATATGTATTTTAGGATCTGTTTGTTCCATTTCTGTGAAAAATGCTATGGGAATTTAAATAGGGATTGCATTGAACTGCAGGTTGCTTTAAGTAGCATAGAACATTTTAACAATATTAATTCCTCCAATCCATAACTATGGAATATTTCTTCCATTTATTTGTGTCTTCTTCAGTGTCTTACAGTTTTTAGTGTATAGGTCTTTCACCTCTTTGGCTAAATTCCTTGGCTTTTTTTTTTTTTTCTCTTTTATGTAGTTGTAAATGGGATTCTTTTCTTAATTTCTTTTTGTGATAGTTTGTTATTTGTGAATAGAAATTCAACAGCTTTTGTATATTGATTTTGAATCCTGCAACTTTACTAAATTTATTTATTACTTCTAGTAGTTTTTTGGTGCAGTCTTTAGTGTTTTCTATTTATAATGTCTTGTCATCAGCAAATAGAGACAGGTTTACTTTTCCATTTCCGATTTGGATGCCTATTATTTCTTTTTCTTGCCTAATTGCTCTGGCTAGAGTTTTCAAACTATGTTGAATAGAAGTGAGGAGAATGGGCATACTTGTCTCTCTTTTGCCTTGTTTCTGATCTTAGAGGAAACAGTTTTAGCTTTCACCATTGAGAATGATGTTTGCTGTGGGATTGTCAGATATGGCCTTTATTATGTTGAGGTACATTCCCTTTATACCCATTTTGTTGAGATTTTTTTTAATCAAAAATGGATGTTGAATTTTATCAAATGCTTTTTCTACATCTATTAAGAGAACCATGATTTGTATCCTTCATTGTATTAATGTGGTGTATTATGTGATTGATATGTGAATGTTGCAGCATCCATGTATCCCAGGGTTACATCCCACTTGATCATGGTGTATGATCCTTTTAATATATTGTTTATTTTGGTTTGTTATTTTTTTACGTTTATTTACTTATTTATTTTTATTAATTTTATTTATTTTTTTTAAATTTACATCCAAATCAGTTAGCATATAGTGCAACAATGATTTCAGGAGTAGATTCCTTAGTGCCCCTTACCCATTTAGCCCATCCCCCCTCCCACAACCCCTCCTGTAACCCTCTGTTTGTTCTCCATATTTATGAGTCTCTTCTGTTTTGTCCCCCTCCCTGTTTTTATATTATTTTTGTTTCCCTTCCCTTCTGTTCATCTGTTTTGTCTCTTAAAGTCCTCATATGAGTGAAGTCATAGGATTTTTGTCTTTCTCTAACTAATTTCACTTAGCATAATACCCTTCAGTTCCATCCACGTAGTTGCAAATGGCAAGATTTCGTTCTTTTTGATTGCTAAGTAACACTCCCTTTGTGTGTGTGTGTGTGTGTGTGTGTGTGTGTGTGTGTGTGTGTGTGTATACACCACACCTTCTTATCCATTCATCCATTGATGGACATTTGGGCTCTTTCCATACTTAGGCTATTGTTGATAGTGCTGCTATAAACATTGGGGTGCATATGCCCCTTCAAAACAACACACCTGTATCCCTTGGATAAATAGCTAGTAGTGCAATTGCTGGGTTGATTTTGGTTTGTTATTGTGTTGAGGATTTTTGCATCTCTGTTCGTCAGATATATTGGCCTATAATTTTCATTTCTTCTAGTGTCCTTGTTTGATTTTGTTATCAGGGTGATGCTGGCCTCATAAGATGAATTTGGGAGTGTTTCCTCCTCCTCTTCTATTTTTTTGGAAGAGTTTAAGAAGGTCATTTTCTTTTTTCTTAATGGAATAAATTTATAAGCCTGGAGTTTTTTCCCCCCCTAAACTGAAACTCTCATACCAACTGCTTTCTTGGCACTTATGCCTACATTTTTATGAGGCATCTCAAACTTAAGATTCTCAGTGTTAAAGTTGGAGGACTGACATTACCCAACTTTAATATGTATAATAAACCTACAGTAATCAAGGCAGTATGGTATTGGCACAAGAATAGACAGATCAGTGGGACAGATTGGAAAACCCAGAAATAGATCTACATCAGCATAAGCAATTGATGTTTGACAAAGCAAGGCAATAATAAAATGACGCAAAGATAGTCTTTTCACAAAATGGTGCTGTAATAACTGGACATCCACATGCAAAAATGAATCTAGACACTGACTTTACATCCTTTACAAAAATTAACCTAAAATGAATTACATACCTAAAAATTAGAAGGCAGAACTGGGGCACCTGAGTGGCTCAGTCAGTTAAGCATCTGACTCTTGATTTCTACTCAGGTCATGATCTCATAGGTTTGTGGGTTCATGCCCTACATCAGGCTCTGTATTGTCAGTGCAAAGCCTGCTTGGTATTCTTTCTCTCGCTCTCTCTCTCTCTCTCTCTCTCTTTTTCTCTGCCCCTCCTTGGTCTCTCTTTCAAAGAAATAAACTTATAAGAAAAAAGAAAAGAAATGAGTTTGAGTCCCATGTCGGCCTCTGCACTGATGGCACAGACCCTGCTTGGGATTTTTCTCTGCCCCTTCCTGGCTTGCTCTCTCTCTCTCTCTCTCTCAAAAAAAAAATAAAAATAAAAACAAAAAACAAAACAAAATAAAAAACCTCAACAATAAGAAAACAACCTAATTTTATTTTATTTTTTGTCAAATGTTTATTTTTGAGAGAGAGAGTATGCGAGCAAGGCACAGAGAGAGGGAGACAGAGAATCCAAAGCAGGCTTTGTGCGATTAGCACAGAACCTGATGCAGGGCTCAAACTCACAAATCATGATACTGTGACCTGAGCCAATGTCAGACACTTAACCAACTGAGCCACACAGGTGCCCCTAAACAACCTAATTTTAAAAGAGTCCAAAGATCTTGAAGCTCACCAGAGAAATCATGGTGGCAAATAAACACATTAAAATGCTCTACATCATATGTCATCAGGGAAATGCAATCTGAATCAACAATGATATACTACTACACACCTATTAAATTGTCCAAAATCTAAACACGGACAACATCAAATTATGGAGAGAATTTGAAGCAACAGAAACTCTCATTGATTGCTGGTGGGAATGCAAAATGGTACAGCCACTTTGGAATACAGTTTCACAGTTTCTTATAAAATTAACCATATTCTTACCATACATTTTAGCAATCACTCTCCTTGGCATTTACCCAAATTTGTTGAAAACTTATGTCCACAAAAAAGCCTGAAGTTTCGTTCATGATTGCTAAAACCTGAAAGCAATGCAGATGTCCTTTAGCAGGTGAATGGATAAATAAACTGTGGTGCATCCAGAAATGGACTGTTATTCAGTATTACAAAGAAGTGAGTTATCAAGCAATGGAAAGATATATATGGAACCTTAATTGCTTATTACTGAGTGAAAGAAGCCAATCTGAAGAGGCTGCAGACTGTATGATTCCAAATATATGACATTTTGGAAGAGGCAAAACTGGAGATAGTAAAAAGATCAGTGTTTGCTAGAGGTTAGAAGAATGGGAGGAATGAATTAGGTGCAGCACAAAGGGTTTTTAAGGCAGTGAAACTACTCTGTATGATGTTATATTGGTAGACACATGTCATTATATATTTGTCCAAACCCATACGATGCATACCAAGAGCAATTCCTAATGTAAACTGGACTTTGCGTGTTCTTAGGTTGTAACAAATGTACCACTTTGAGTATGTTGATAATAGGTATGCATGTTTGGGGCCAAGGAAATCTCTGTACCAACCCATGAGTTTTGCTGCGAACCTAAAACTGCTCTAAAAAATAAAATCTGTAAAAGCAACTAACCAATCAACGAACCCATACATATAACCAGAGTTTTTGCAGTGGCCTACAAGGCCCAACCTGATCTTCCTTACAGGGCCTCATGTCACTTCTTACTACATATACTCTGTATAGTATACTCTGGGCCTAACTACATTAGCCCCCTTGGTATTTCTTGTATAGGTAATAGGTAAAACATTTGCATTTATGGGGCTTCTGGGTGGCTCAGTCAGTTAAGTGTCCGCCTCATGGTTTTGGCTCAGGTCACCATCTCACAGTTTTGTGAGTTTGAGTCCTGTGTCAGGCTCTGTGCGGACAGTGTAGAGCCTAGTTGGGGTTCTCTCTCTCTCTCCCTCTCTCTCTTCCCCTCCCCCACTTGCATTGTCTATTTCTCTCAAAATAAATAAATAAACTTAAAAAAAAAAAAGAAAAACATTTGCATTTGCTATTCCTTCATATAACCATATGGGTTGTTCTCAGCTCTTTCATACAATTGCTTCAAAGTATTCTTCCACATGATTCTTTTCTTTAACACCCTAATCCACATTGCAAACTCTCCACCCTGCATTCCCTATCCCTTTTTTGCTGTATTTTTTCCTTTGGCACTTAAGGCTTTCACATATTTTTATTGTAGTTTTCTCTCCTGAAGAAACCAGAATTATTTTTGTTTTTCTTTCTACCAAAAAATAGCATCTAGACAGCATTTGGCATATCTGAATATGTTTTGTGTGTGTGTGTGGGGGGGGGGGGAGTACATCAATCTCACTGTACGATTACTATTGATTTACTCGTCTTTATTCCACTTGACTAAAGCTTCCTGAGAGGCCAGTGCTGCAACTTCTGTGTCTATTTCTTTAGTGTTTAGCACACATTGTTGTATTACATATGTTCAGTTATTAAAAGAATATACTTCTCACTTTACACAGGTATAATCATAACAGAATTACACATTGGATTTTTTTCTTTATGTTATAGGTACATTTTTGGTTGTTATGTGTTCTGCATAATTATACACATTATTTTGTTAACTTTCAAAACTCGTATGAAATCATGCAGGCAAGTCATAAAATAGATAACACTGAAAAATTTTCTTGGGTTGATAGTCATTTATTATTACAAGCATTTAAGTTTTCTAACTTGTATTTTTAAAGGCAAGGTCTCAGTGAATATCCTAGTAAATCTTTAATTCAGTGACCTAGAGATACATCATGTTATAAAAAAAGGCATGAAGTTTAATATTTACAAAAGAACCAATATATCTCCATTATGAAAAGATCCACTTTAAATAGTGTGAACTACTCTATACTCTAGTGCATCTATATTTTTTTCTTGGCTACTTGTTTTATTTTAGAAAGGTATGTTTGTACTGGAAAAAGTTAAATCTGTGAAATGTATTCCCCTTCACCCTGCCAATTGCCATTTCTAGAATCACTCTTAAAAACTTTGCTGTGTGGGGTGGTGCCTGGGTGGCTCAGTTGGTTGAGCACCCAACTCTTGATTTTGACTCTGGTCATGGTCCCACAGTTGTGGGATTGAGCCCTGCAGCATGGAGCCTGTTTGGGATTCTCTCTCTCTCTCTCTCTCTCTCTCTCTCTCTCTCCCTCCCTCTCTCCCTCTCTCCCTCTCTCCCTCTCTCCCTCTCTCCCTCTCTCCCTCTCTCCCTCTCTCCCTCTCTCCCTCTCTCCCCCCCTCTGCGCTTATGTGCTTTCTTTCTCTGTCCTCCACTCCTGTGCTCTCTCTTTCTCTCTCTAAAAAAATAAAAACAAAAAAGTTTGCTGTGTATTCTTTCAGAACTTTTTGTATGCATGTGACTACATATATACAAGAACTAAAAAATCTAACATATATATGTATTATTCTGTAGTTTATCTTTTTTATCTTGTGTCACAGAAATCTTAGTTTATCTTTTTTATCTTGTGTCACAGAAATCTACCATATCAGTATATAGAATGTCTTCTTTATAAAGATCACACTATGCTGTATAATTAATTATTCCTCTATTGACAGACATTTAGTTTGTCTCTAATTATGAGACATGGTGGTTATACAAAGTTACATACTTTCTTTTCTGCAGTACAGTGCATTATGATACTTCAGAGAGGTAAGTGGTGTGCAGAATTTCCTGAACTTACTTCACCAATAGAACCTTTATTTTCATGGAGCATGTAATTCTTTCAAAGAGCCTGTCATATCACTGATGCTCCATTAAATATATTTGGAGCTCTCGTCAATCTTCTCATTTTACTTATAATGAAATTGAGACTGAGTAAATGGAAAATTGGAACCATACCCTCAGTTTCTTGACTGTTGTTCCGTGTTGCTCCTGATGCTTTAAATTTAATCATCATTTAGTACTTTTTCCTGAATTCAAATAGGAAAGTTAAGCACTAGAATTTTTTGTAAGGGAAAAAATAGTTTTCATGTATTGATACTAGGAAAAGTTAACATTTGTATGTCCTTAGGCTTTTCTTTATATCAGCATGGGATATCTCAGTAGATAATTAGTGACAAGTGAAGACAGGTTAGATTTCGATCAGTTTGATACAGGTTTTCTTAAATAACTTAAAGTCCTCTGACATAAATGGACTAGTTCCTTTCTCATGTTTGAATAATTCTTTCAATTACTTGAAAAGTAAGAGTCACTTGAAAAGCAGTGTTAAGTTTGATTGTGCCTAGTAAATTTCTTAGCTCTTTCTTTTGCCTTTCTCTTCCTCATTCAGGTTCCTAGTTTTATTTCTTGTAGTATATAAGAAGACTGTAGTCATAATGTTGGAAATGTTTTATGATAGAGATACTGTTGAATCTTTTTGCCATAATTGGTCTGTCTTTTCCTTTCCTTGAGTTGTCAGGTTCCTCTAATCTTAGGGTACATTCAGAGTATGTTTTCTTTTCCTTATGTAATAGTGTTTGTTTGGATCAGTTCTTTCGTGCGGTAAAAACAATCATTGGAGGAGGAATTTATATTCCTCTTTCAGTAATTGTTTATAAAATTATTTGAATAATGAAAATAGATTTTTTTTCTGATTATAAAGGTAATGAATACTCATATAGAAAGTTTAAGTAATACATGAAGAATTTATGTAAGATAGTTAAGTCACTTAAAATCCTATCTGGAGGTAAGCACTTTAACACTATAATATTGAACTTTCTTCTCTATAAGAATACATAACACATTTATAAATATAAGGTCATACTCTGTTGGCTTGTAATTTTCTCTTTTACTCAAGAAAGTATGTTGTGGAGCACTTTGCTTCTTATCAATATAGAGAATATAAATCACTTCTTAATGACTACAAAGTCACTTTATGGATATACCCAAATTGCATTAATGCTCATTAATAGACATTTATTTATTTATTTATTAATATGAAATTTATTGCCAAATTGATTTCCATACGATACCCAGTGCTCATCCCAACAGGTGCCCTCTCAGTGCCCATCACCCATTTCCCCCTCCCTCCTACCCTCCATCAACCCTCAGTTTATTCTCACTTTTTAAGAGTCTCTTGGGGCGCCTGGGTGGCTCAGTCGGTTAAGCGTCCGACTTTGGCCCAGGTCATGATCTCGCGGTCCGTGAGTTCGAGCCCCGTGTCGGGCTCTGTGCTGACAGCTCGGAGCCTGGAGCCTGTTTCAGATTCTGTATCTCCCTCTCTCTGACCCTCCCCCATTCATGCTCTGTCTCTCTCTGTCTCAAAAATAAATAAAGGTTAAAAAAAAAAAAAAAAGAGTCTCTTATGGTTTGCCTTCTTCCCTCTCTGTAACTTTTTTTCCCCTCCCCCTCCCCCATGTTTCTCAGGATCCACATAAGAGTGAAAACATATGGTATCCGTCTTTCTCTGTATGACTTATTTCACTTAGCATAACACTCTCCAGTTCCATCCACGTTGCTACAAAAGGCCATATGTCATTCTTTCTCATCGCCAAGTAGTATTCCATTGTATATATAAACCACATCTTCTTTATCCATTCATCAGTTGATGGACATTTAGGCTCTTTCCATAATTTGGCTATTGTTGAAAGTGCTGCTATAAACATTGGGGTACATGTGCCCCTGTGCATCAGTACTCCTGTATCCCTTGGATAAATTCCTAGCAGTGCTATTGCTGGGTCATAGGGTAGATCTATTTTTATTTTTTTGAGGAACCTCCATACTGTTTTCCAGAGCGGCTGCACCAGTTTGCATTCCCACCAACAGTGCAAGAGGGTTCCCATTTCTCCACATCCTCTCCAGCATCTATAGTCTCCTGATTTGTTTATTTTAGCCACTCTGACTGGAATGAGGTGATATCTCAGTGTGGCTTTGATTTGTATTTCCCTGATGAGGATGACGTTGAGCATCCTTTCATGTGCCTGTTGGGCATCTGGATGTCTTCTTTAGAGAAGTGTCTTCATTAATAGATATTTTGAATGGCTTCAAAGTTTTCCAAATTATGAGGAGTTCCCTCTTGAACATTTTGTAGAATTGGCTTTATGCTCTTGTGGTTATTTTTATAGTGTAATTCCTAAAAGAGAAATGGCTGGATCAGAATTTTGGTTATTGTTACCAAACTACTTTCCGAACAATGGTAACAACTTATACTCTCTCTAAAATTGTATGAGAGCATACTTGCTGCTACACCTTCAAAAAAACACAAAACAAAATACTTTTTGTGGGGGTGTCTGGGTGGCTTAGTCAGTTAAAGTGTCTGACTTTGGCTCAGGTCATGATCTCATGGGTTTGTGGGTTCAAGTTCCGCATTGGGCTCTGTGCTGACAGCTCAGAGCCTGGAGCCTGGTTCATATTCTGTGTCTCTCTCTCTTTCTGCCCCTCCCCAACTCATGCTGTGTCTCTCTCTCAAAAATAAATAAACATTAAAAAAATTAAAAACCAAACAAAAAGCTTTTTTTTTTTTTTTTTACCCTTTGATGATCTGGTTAGTCCATAATGATGACTCAAGATTGTTCAAATTTGTATGTCTTTGATTATTAGTCAGATTTAATATATTTGCATGTAATGGACACTTTTTTTTTTTTTTTTATAAGTGAACTCTACATCCAATGTGGGGCTTGAACTCACAACTCAGAGATCAAGTGTCCCCTGCTCTACTGACTGAGCCAGCCAGGTGCCCCTTAAAATGGCTGCTTTATTTTTTCTGTATATTATCTGTTAGCATCTTTTACTTATATTTGTATTATACTATTAGGACTTGGCATATATTTATTTCATCCTCACAAGAATTCTTTGAGGTAAGTTCTATATCTGTTCTGTTTCACACTTCAGGAAACTGAGATGTGGTTAAATAACTTGCCCAAGATGACAGAGCTAGTGTATGGTAAATGCAGGATTCAAATCCATATTTTCTGTACTCTCAGTAAGGTCAGCCAGATTTACTTGAGATTCTGAATATATTTCATGATTATAATTTAATTTATGAATTGGTAATAATTTGAAGCTATTTGTTTTTCAGGAATTTAGTAAGCTTCTAGATCTTAAAGGAAAAATATTTTACTAATGTTTGTAAGTTTTGGTCCTAGCATTTTAGGCTGCCATTTGTAGATTTAGCTTAGTGTCCTCCTAACTTTATATGGTCTAAAAACAATTCCTATGAGGGGCGCCTGGGTGGCGCAGTCGGTTAAGCGTCCGACTTCAGCCAGGTCACGATCTCGCGGTCCGTGAGTTCGAGCCCCGCGTCAGGCTCTGGGCTGATGGCTCGGAGCCTGGAGCCTGTTTCCGATTCTGTGTCTCCCTCTCTCTCTGCCCCTCCCCCGTTCATGCTCTGTCTCTCTCTGTCCCAAAAATAAATAAAAAACGTTGAAAAAAAAAATTAATAAAAAAATAAAAATAAAAACAATTCCTATGAATGAAGGAAGATGTAGAGATTATTTTCCTAGATCTGGATGTATTTTTGAAGCTTTTGTATCTAAAATACATATTACATATCCATATTATAATATTTTTTTCTTTTGAAATTTTGATACCTTAAGTACATACTGGTTCACTATAAGGGTTTCATAATCATCTTTTTATACTTTTTGTAGATTTGGATCTACTGTCCCAATTTCTATTCTGTTAACGTGGTTTTAAGTCTTAGAATTTTAGAAGTGAAGGATCTTGAGTCTGCATTCCTCATTATACAGATTAGGAACCTTAGACATAGATTTGTAAGTTAATTAGTGGCAAATGCTGTGGTTCAACTCTAAACAGCAATTTTACTTATCTCATTTGGGGCTTTTGGGTCCTTGCTTCTTTTTGGCTAAAGACTTATTAAGCATTACCAAGTTAATTAATACTTCAATCTATTTGTATTCTTTTTTAAAGTTTTGATTTATTTTGAGAGTGACAGAAACACCACAAGTTGGGGAGGAGCAGAGAGAAAGAGAGAGAGAGAGAGAGAGAGGGAGAGAGAGAGAGAGAATGAATCCCAAGCAGGCTCTGCACTGACAAGGAGCTTGATCCTACCATTTGTGAAATCATGACCTGAGCTGAAACCAAGAGTTGGACACGACCAACTGAGCCACCCAGGTGCCCCATATGTACCTTTATATTATTTTTTTTTTAATTTTAGAACATGAGTGGGGGAGAGGGGCAGAGAGAGAGAGAGAGAGAGAGAGAGAGAGAGAATCTTAGGCAGGCTCCACACTCAGCATAGAGCTGGACACAGGCTCACTCCCACAATCCTGGGATTATGACTTGAGCCAGAATCAAGAGTTGGACATTCAACCAACTGAGCCACCCAGGGACCCCTGTTTACCTTTATATTCTTAACACATAACTTCATGCCTAGAATATGAAAAGCACTTGGTAAAATGCCTATTGAATTGAGTTTTTTATTTTTGAGAGAAAGGTGAGGGGAAAAGGGAAGAGGGGCAGAGGGAGAGAGATTCTTAAACAGGTTCCATGCTCAGCGTGGAGTCTGATGCCGGGCTCAATCCCATGACTCCCGGATCATGACCTGGGCCAAAATCAAGAGTCAGATGCTCAACCGACCCAGCCATGCAGGTGCCCCTGAATTAAATTTATTTATGTTTTTTTTTGTTTCCATTTTTATTTTATTCTCTCTCCTCTTGAATAATTTAAATTTGTTTTCTACCACATTTTCTTTAGGTTTTATTGTGATCACTCCTTTTATTTCATAGCTGATAGGTACTCGTATACTGAACAAGAACATAGGTGTTCTTCCTGAGTCCAGTGTCCTTCTGGAATTCTTTGCTGAATTAATAAATGCAGGTGAAAACTTAAATAGTATTGCATCAAATTATAAACATGTAGATTTTTAGAATCTGAACTAAGATGCTATTTAGTTCAAAGGTCTCATGTAACAGTATAGGATAGAAGTGACAAAATGGCAGAAATGTGTAAATTTGTTAAGATTAATTTGGCAATGATTATATAGCTTTGTAGCTGAACGAAATTTCTCAGAAATTGGTTTAGGCAGGCTTCAAGAAGGAAGGCAGTTTATAATTTCTGGAAATATAATATAACCGTTCAGAACTTTCTCATGAAGATCAATGCTGGTGGTTCAGGAGCTTTATACAACGATAGTCTATGTAAAACACCATGAAGTCAATATCAGGGGTTTTGGTAGTTTGCTTAGTCTCAAGTTTTAAGAATAGATAGATAACTAAGCCATATTCCAGTGATCATTCACTCATTGTTAGTTTTTTAACTTCATTGCCAAATCACGCATGCATACTATTAATTGAATTCTTAGGAATACACAAAAGACTGAAATGCTGACAGCCAATCATGGAAGTTGACTACCTGTGTGCAGATAGTCTTGAAGTAGAAACTAATAGCCAATAGAAAACGTAGTCATTCTTTGCTTAGTTCTTTTGAATTCACTTTCTGAACTTGTTCTTTTTGTTTTAGAAGTGGTTCTGACTTATCAGTGATTTAGAATCACTGATTTAGTGACTCTAAATCACTTTGTCACTAAATTCAGAGTTGTAGGTAGTTAGCTGGTTCCTAGGCTCTATGAAAGATACTATGCTTATGAGTCTTGAGAAACAGGGGCACCTGGGTGGCTCCTTGGTTAAGTGTCTGACTCTTGATCTCGGCTCAGGTCATGATCTTGCAGTTCATGAGTTTGAGCTTTTGTCAGTGCAAAGCCTGCTTGGGATTCTTTCCCTCTCTCTCTACCCCTCCCCTGCATGCACACATGTGTGCTCTCTCTCTCTCTTAAATAAACTTTGGAAAAAAAAAGACTCGTAAGAAACAGACATGAATGACTCTATGCTTGATAGCAAAAACCATATAACATGATGGACGCTATAGAAATATAAACAATACACTATTTATATAGACACATAAATAATAACCATAAATATCCATAAATAGATATGCTAAGTATTGCAGGATGCCAGAGAAAGGAGTGGTTAATTTTGACTGGAGTAAATGGATGCGTAGATGGATGTGTAGACTTAGACTGTGGTCCATGATAATAGTCCTGAGGAATCTTGAAATCCTGTTGAAGGTTGTAATAGTAGTTCCTAGAGTTTGGAAGGGTTTAGGGATAGAGATGCAGGAAAACTTGAAATTAATTGTTGCTAACCCACTCTATTACAGTATGTCTTTTACTCCCATCACTCCAGTGAAACTGTTCTTCTTGAGGAAGATCACTAACAATTGTTCATTGCTAAATTCTTTGTGGGAATTTTTCAATTCTCATGGATGATTTCTCTGTAGAAATTGACATATTGATATGTCATTACTTCTGTATTTTTGTTTATAAGTGAAAATGGCTTTTTTCCTTCTATATTTAGGAGTCTCTTATGTCCTTTCTTTAAAAAAAAAAGTTCAGGTAATACAGAAATCTCACCATCCAGAGATAATTACTAAATGTGTTGGTGTAAATTATTACACTTATTCCTGTACCAGTATATACAAATATTCTACTGAGCATTTTATTTTGGGAACCTGTTTTTCATTCAACTATATGTCATGAATATTTCTGTATCATAACATATCAAACTATATCATTTTAATGGCAGCAGAATATTCTGTTTTGTGGATATACTCTAATTTGTTTAACCAACCTCTTATTTCAGGAAATGGAAGCTTCTAGTTTTTTACTATTACAGAAATTGTTGAGAAATATATGTGTGTGTGTGTGTGTGTGTGTGTGTGTGTGTGTGTGTGTGTGTGAGTGTGACCATTTTCTTAGAAAATAGTTATTGGATCAAAGAGTATGTACATTAAATTTTATCAATTTTGGTAGATTATTCCTGTACAAAACTTGCACTAATTTGTATGAGAGTTCCCTTTTCCTGATACTTTTTTGTATTTATTAGGTAAAGTATTAGAGGTAAATAATAGGGCTGTTTTTTTGGTATGTATTTTCTCTGGAATTGTCCACACATATATTTTGTCTACTTTTCTTTTGGGTGCGTGTCCTTTTTTTATTTATTCATAGGAATGAAACTTTTACCACATATGTTGAAAATATATTTTTAACAATTTGTTCTTTACTTTTTAACCTTGTGTGAATAATTTTGTGTACATTTAACTATATACATTTTCCATGTGAAAAAATTTTATTTTTTAAGTGCTACGATCTCTTTCTTTTCCTGTATGGTTTATAGCTTTGGTATTAGAATACAGGCCAACCTGCTAGAACAAAGAGACCAAAGCTGCAGTGGCTTAAATGAGATAAAACTTTATTTCTCTTCCATGTAACAGTTTAATAGGGAGTGGTCCAAGAATGGCTTTGACACTCCTACTATGTGAATTCCATCTGTGAATCCAAGGGGATGGTATTAGTTGTCACTTTCTTCCAGCATCAGGAAGGGAGAAAGAAGTGGAAGGTAGACCTGTTTAAAGAATATAACTGGGAAGTTGCACATATGACTTTGTTCATATGTGCTTGTTTATAACTTTGTCACAACATTGCAAGAGAGCATTGGGGAATGAAACTGCTAGCTGAGGGGGAGGTTCCCAGTGAAATCTGGGTTTTTGTGTGATTCTATCCTCCAGCTAGAAATAAGAGAATGGACACTGAGGGATAATGAGCAGTGTTTGACACAGATGCCACCTCTAGAAGGAGGCCATTCTCTGTGCTAAGGTGATAAAAATATTCCTGCTGATATTTTAAAATGTCTTTTTTGGTCTGATTTGGAAATCTAGAATTGTGAGTTATAGATCATTTAATTTTTCTCCCAGATTTTTAGCCCATTATCCCAATATTATTTATTGAATGCTTGTTCCTTTTTTCACTAATTTGAAATATCACTTTAAAAATACATATTAAGGGCATAGCACTGGGGTGGCTCAGTTGGTTGAATGTCTGACTCTTGATTTTGAGCCAGGTTATGATCTCATGGTTCGTGAGTTGAAGCCCCATATTGGGCTGTGTGCTGACAGTACAGAAAGTGCTTGGGATTCTCTGTCTCCCTCTCTCTCTGCTCCTTGCACACTTGCTCGCTTTCTCATAAAGAAATAAATAAACAAACGTAAAATATATATAATATATATACATATATTTGGGGTGCCTGGGTTGCTCAGTTGGTTGAGTGTCCGATTCTTGATTTTGGCTGGGATCATGATCCCAGGGTCATGGGATCGAGCCCCACATTGGGCTCCATGCTGAGGGTGGAGCCTGCCTGGGATTCTGTCTCTCCCTCTGCCCCTCCCCTGATTGCCTGCATGTGCACACACACGCACTCTCTCTAAAATTAAATAAATAAAAAAATATATATTAAACTCATTAGGACTCATTTTGCATTCTTTGAATTATGTCTTTCATATTCTTCTGTTTTTAAACATCGCAAATAAGATTTCTTATTTCTCACCATTAAATGTCTAAATTTTGAATTCTTGGAGTGATGGCTCATGTTTATCAACATGGTCAAGTGTAGCACCAGTCTTATAAACAGTAGCTTTTCCAGAGGTACTACCTTCACAATGAAGTGCCATAAGCTTTCCCAATTCAAACTTAGGCTTCTTTAGCATTTTTACTTCTCTAACAAGGACATCATGGAGCAGATAAATAGACTGACAAGCCTTTTCTTTCCTTTTTTTTTTAATGTTTATTTATTTTGAGAGAGAGAGTGAGCCGGATTGTGAGTGGGGAGGGGCAGAGAGAGAGAGAATCCCAAGCAGGTTCTGTGCTGTCAGTGCAGAGCTGGACACGGGGCTCGATCCCACAAACTGCGTGATTATGACCTGAGTCAAAACCTAGAATCAGATGCTCAACTGACTGAGCCACCATGGTGCTCCTGGCAAGCCTTTTCTATGTCTTTTCCAATTGTTAGGGTCAGGCGTAAGGCAGGGTAAAGATAGGAGTCAGAGGCTAAAAAATTTTAGCAGTCAAAGGCTTTATTTGGGAACTAAGGTCTTGGGCGAGGTTTTGTGACTCAGGGAGAGAGAGAAGAGTCAGGGAAGTCGCCCCCAGGTGTGGTGGGGTGGGGTTTTTAAGCTGCAGCGGTTCAGGGTTTAGGTCCGGGTGGGCCTTTTTCCCCATCAGGTCGTGCTGTCGCTCGGTGATTGGTTGACCTCCAATTCGTTCTGGCAACTACTAGGGGCTTTTCATTGGGTTGAGCTGGCGAGATGGCCATCCCCTCTACTGTGGTTCCAAGGACATCCTAACACCAATGCTGTCTGGAATAGAGTTATTGACCATTTCTTTCAATTCACCTGTCTGCACCTCTTAGGTCATGATTTCCATCATCTTTTTCCAAATTTGTTGGTGCTGAGCATAAAAAGTCTTCTGAATCTGATTGTTGCATTTTTTAGTAAAACCAACACAAAACAGACAAAATAACTTTTGGGAGTATTGACATCAAAACATGACCTTCAGTCATGTAATGCCATTTTTTGACCATGGAACACATTTTTTTATAGGTAAGATCCATGCCATGGAAATTAGGCAGTTTTTGCCCTGAACATCCTCAGTTCTAAATGTACCTTCATCATTCTGCAGGTAAGCAAGGCTTAATTCATAAACATGACACTCAGGGCCATCAGATGCAATTTTGGTTCCTTGAGCTTTTGTAATTAGTGTTTTTTCAATGTTACTTTATTGAACATAGCTGGTGCTTTCACATCATACCAATCTTTCTTAGAAGATGGATCAACCACTTTTTTCTTGGCTCCCTTTTTGCTGCCTTTTGTAAGGTGCTTTTTCTTGCCAATTGCCATGGCACTGCTCACGGAGGCAGAAGGGTTTCTTTCATATTCTTATTTCTTCCTCAATACCTTAATTTTAATTGTTAGCTGTATAAGTTTTCGTATTTATTTTTTTTTTAAGATTATTAACTTATTTTGAGAGAGAGCTAGAGAGTGCACGAGGGACAGAGAGAGAGAATTCCAAGCAGGGTCTGCACTGTCAGCACAGAGCCCACCAGGGGGCTTGAACCCACCAAATGTGAGATCATGACCTGAGCCAAAACCAAGAGTTGGACGCTTAACCAACTGAGCCACCCAGGCGCCCTAAGTTTCGATATTTCTTAGGACAGACCTCTCATCTTTGCTCACTTATTTCAGAATTCTTATGTTAGTTGCTTTTCTCAGGTATGTTTTGACCATTTTTGTCAAGTGACAGAAAATAATCCTGTGAGTTTTGACTAGAGTTGAACTAAATTCACAAATTTTGATTCATTCTATTTTTATTTCATTTTATAACTTACTTTACAGAGAGAAATTTTCCTGGGTGTAGAAAGCAGTCTTTCATTCTTGTTTCCTGGTGTGTCTTCTTCATTAATCTTTTACCTACTGTGTTTATTTCATACCTTTTAATGACAAAATTTTTGCCTGGGGTTTTCGTCTAGATGAGTTGTCTTCATATAAGGGCAGATTTATAAAGAATTACTATTTGCTTAACAATATATAGGTAGATTCTTCTTGACTTCCTTCTCTATTTATCTGTATACTGTCTTGTATCCTGAAGGCTTTAATACTATAGATTTATTCAGTCATTTAGTTCATCATTCAAAAGCCTGAGAAGTTAGGGAGGGAACTGGTCTTTGTTTTTGTTGATTGTTATTTTGTTTTCTTTGTGACCATTGCATTCATATGTAGACTCCTACCTTTGGTAAAACTGTCTGCCCAGGTCCCAATTCTGTTTTTACTCCCATTTTATTTTCTTTTTAAAAAATATTTTATTTTAATTTTTTTAAAAAAATGTTTATTTTTTCATATATATTATTTTTGTTTTAAGGAACTTTGTTGTTTTTTTAAATAAATTTATTTATTTATTTTGAGAGAGAGAGAAAGCATGAGTGGGAGGGGGCAGAGAGAGATGGGGAGAGAGAGAATCCCAAGTAGGTTCCACACTGTCAGTGCAAAGCCTGATGCAGGACTCGAACCCATGAACTGTGATATCAAGACCTGAGCCGAAGTCAGATGCTTAACCAACTGAGCCACAGGTGCCTTTTTTTTTTTTTTTTAATTCTCAAGTTAGTTAACATACAGTGTAGTCTTGGCTTCCAAAGTGGAACCTAGTGAGTCATCACTTACATATACACCTAGTGCTCATCCCCAGAAGTGCCCTCCTTAATGCCCATCACCCATTAAACCCCCCCCCCATCAACTCTCAGTTTGTTCTCTGTATTTAAGAGTCTCTTCTCTTTTGCTTCCCTCTCTGTATTTATCTTATTTTTCCTTCCCTTCCCCTATGTTCATCTGTTCAGTTTCTCAAATTCCACACGTAAGTGAAATCATGTGATATCTGTCTTTCTCTGGCTGACTTATTTCACTAATTATTCCTCCAATTCCATTGTGCAAATGGCAAGACTTAATTCTTTTTCCATCGCTGGGTAGTATTCCATTGCATATATATGTATACACACACACACACACACACACCACATCTTCTCAATTGATTCATCAGTTGATGGGCATTTGGGCTCTCTCCATAATTTGGCTATTGTTGATAGCACTGCTATAACCACTAGGGTGCATGTGCCCCTTGGAACCAGCATTTTTGTATCCTTAGGATAAATTCCTAGTAGTGCAATTGCTGGGTCATAGGGTAGCTCTACTTTTAATTTTTTGAGGAACCTCCATACTGTTTTCCAGGGTGCCTACGCCAGTTTGCATTCCCACCAACAGTGCCATAGGGTTTCCTTTTCTCCACATCCTCACCAGCATCTGTTGATCTGCAAGTTGTTAATTTTAGCTATTCTGAGCAGTGTGAAGTGGTATCTCATTGTGATTTTAATTTGTATTTCCCTGATGGTGAGCAATATTGAGCATCTTTTCATGTATCTATTTGGCATCTGGGTGTCTATTATGGAAAAGTGTCTATTCATGTCTTCTGCCCATTTCTTCTATGAATTATTTGTTTTTTTTGGGTGTGGAGTTTGGTTAAGTTCTTTATAGATTGTGGATACTAACTCTTTATCTGACATGTCATTTGTAAATATGTTCTCCCATTCTGTCAGTTGCCTTTTAGTTTTGCTGATTGTTTCCTTCGCTGTGCAGAAGCTTTTTATCTGGATGAGGTCTCAATAGTTCATTTTTGCTTTTACTTCCCTTGTCTTTGGAGACATGTCAAGTAAGAAGTTGCTGTGGCGAAGGTCAAAGAGGTTGCTGCTTGTATTCTCCTGTAGGATTTTGATGGTTTCCTGTCTCACATTTAGGTCTTTCATCCATTTTTGAATTTATTTCTGTGTATGGTATAAGAGAGTGGTCCAGTTTCATTTTTCTACATGTTGCTGTCCAGTTCTCCCAGAACCATTTGCTAAAGAGACTCTCATTTTTCCATTGGATATTCTTTCCTGCTTTGTTGAAGATTAGTTAGCCATGTATTTGTGGGTCCATTTCTTGGTTCTCTATTCTGTTTCATTGATCTATGCATCTTTTTTTTTGTGCCAGTACCATACTGTTTTGATGATTACAGCTTTTAATACAGGTTAAATTCTGGGATTGTGATGCCTCCAGCTTTGGTTTTCTTTTTCAACATTTCTTTGGCTATACAGGTCTTTTGTGGTTCCATACAAATTTTAGGATTGTTCTAGCTCTGTGAAGAATGCTGGTGTTATTTTGATAGGGATTGCATTGAATATGCAGATTGCTTTGGGTAGTATTGACATTTTAACAATATTTGTTCTTCCAATCCATGAACGTGGAATGTTTTTCCATTTCTTTGTGTCTTCTTTAATTTTTTAAATAAGCTTTCTATTGTTTTCAGCTTACAGATTTTTTTTAGCTCTTCCTTTTTAAAAATTTTTTAACGTTTATTTATTTTTGAGAGAGAGAGACAGAGCATGAGCAGGAGAGGGGCATAGAGAGAGGGAGATACAGAATCCGAAGCAGGCTCCAGGCTCTGAGCTGTCAGCACAGAGCCCGACAGGGGTTGAATGCATGAACCATGAGATTGTGACTTGAGTGGAAGTCAGACGCTGTTTTATCTCCCCCCCCATTCACATACATGCACCTCAATCCCACCAAGCTGTCTCCCTCCAACTACGGAGATCCTAGTGCCACTCCGCAGATTGATTTCCTGGGTGTTGCAAGTGATCTGACCTCAATACAGCTGTGTTTCAGGTATGAGGAAAATCCTAATCCCCCTACTTCTCCACCATCTTAACTCCCTGTTTGTTTAGAGCATGAGTGGGGGAGGGGGAGAGAGAGAGAGAGGGAGGGGGAGAGAGAGAGAGAGAGAGAGAGAGAGAGAGAGAGAGAGAGAATCAATCCCAAGCAGTCTCCACACCTTCAGCCCAGAGCTTGACGCAGGATTCAATCCATGAACCATGAGATCAGTACCCAAAGTCAAGAGTCAACACTTAATTGAGCCACCCAGGTTTTCCTAAAGATTTTATTTTTAAGTAATCTCTACATCCATCATGGGACTTGAACTCACAACCCTAAGATCAAGACTCTCATGCTTCTCAGACTGAGCTAGCCTGGAGCCACTTTACTCCAACTTTAGATTGCCTACATGATGAAAGATAGCTTTGAATATTTGCCTCACTGCTTAAGAACATTTTATCTGGTAAGACTGTGTATCCTTATATACTCCCAACTCCTTACCACCGCCCCCACACCAATTGCAGCCTGCATTCCTATTATTGTATAGCTGTGAAAAAGCCCTAAGAAGATTGGTGTTTATCTTAACCTGTAGTGTTTCTCCTTATATATTACCAGTTTGAAATAGTCTCCCTCCAACCACATACCAAAATCAGAGCAAGCCTTGACCACTCTTTGGAATCTGAGTCAGAGGTTAATTTTGAGGAGTGTCTATGTTCATTCTCTTCTAGCTGTGCTTTTGCAACAATGCTTTTGATCAAAGTTTTTGCAAGGGTAAGAATATCCCCGTGTAGTGAACCAGTCTTTTCCATGGCTCCCTTCAGTCTTCAGTCCTTGTTTCTAACACATTTGATCCTTTATTTTATTGGTTCTGGATTATAATTACAATGATTCAGGCTAAAAAAAACTTCTCAGTGAAGGGATTATCTTGAAAAAATCAGAACTGATGTATATTATAACATTATATACTATTTGCTCTCCTGTTGGTTCTTTTTTATACCTGTCCCAAACAAAAAGCTTATATATTTTTTTTAATTTTTTTTATCTTTTTAAAATTTTAATTCCAGTATAGTTAACATACAGTGTTATATTAGTTTCAGATGTAAAGTATAGTGATTCACGATTGCATATATCACCTAGTGCTCATCACAACAAGTGCACTCCTTAATCCTCATCACCTATTTCACCCATTCCCCCTACTTGCTTCCTCTCTGGTAACCATCAGTTCAAAACAAAAAGCTTTTAAAATCACTGTCTGAAGGCTAAATGTACACTGACATAGGCCTGAGTAGACAGCATGCTCCTAGAAAAAATCTGGTACAACCACTGGCAATGGGTGTGGGCAAGACAAAGAAAGAATCATCAAACCACTGAACAATAAGATCTACTGGGGATATTCAGCAATTTTGGTTGCTGGTTTATAAATGTAAAATATACACACTATCTTCTATAGATAAATTGCTCGGGCAAGAAAGCTGGTTTTTGCCACATTTTATTAAAAATAAATCTGCCGTGTGTGTAAAAAATAAAAAAATAAATAAAATAAATAAAATCACTGTCTGATTCAGTGGTTCTGGTATAGAAGAAATTTTGGAAGTAGGACATATTTGCTCATTGCAGAGCAGACAAAATAAAGTGCTGAGGTATTTATGGTTCTATGAAGTGTCTAGCAGATATTATAGAGATAATCTTGATGATTTAGATCAATTCACACAGTGCTGCTTTTGGTTCTGCATAGCCACCTTTTGTATTTCTTTTCACTTGCTCCTGTGACATGACCAAGAGAAGTTCTTCTCATTCTTTAGGCTAGGGACATGTTAGTGTTTACATCCTCTAGTCTGCTACTTTGCTGTCTATGTAATTTTGGTAAATCATTTAATCTGTCTATAAACTTCAATTTTCCTTTCTGTGATGATACTTTCTCTGTGATTTATGGTTATGTTACAAGTATATATCTTATAGTGTAAGATAGCTTAATGCATTGATACGTTAAGAAATATGAAAAAATACATAAATTATCTTTATAAATTATAAAATTTCATAAAGATAGGCCAGATTTGAGCTAGTATACTCTAAAGCAATCATAGGACACAGTGTTGGATTTCTGTCAGAAGATTCTTTCCTACCTGCATCATTTCTGTAATAAGCAAAGGACATCAAGCCCTTCCATAAATATAAATTCTAATTTAACTTCTTGTAATATATATTGTATTGTTTATAGAATTATTAATAGTTATATAAGGCAAAAATCAATGATGGTAAATAATGTGAGAAAGCAACATTGTTTCAGCAGTCTAAATATGATATCTGCACAAGTATAGTAATATTGTAGAAGTGAGTTTTTGTCTGAATGTATAACTTCTGATATACTAAATCTCAGATTTTGTAGAGACTTACTATAGAAATGGATGGAAAAAAAGGATTCCAATTCGTATGTTCATAATCTGTGTTATCCATATATAATGCTTTCTTCTTATTGGTGTAAACTGAGACTCATAATAATAATAAATAAGATAAAAATGACAATTGAAAGGAAAATTAAGATTAAAAAATATGAAAGATAAAACAAAGAGTCTACTGAAAAATTAAAACAATGAAGCAGGGGCACCTGGGTGGCTCAGTTGGTTGAGCATCCAACTCCTGATTTCAGCTCAGGTCATGATCTCACCATCATAAGATAGAGCCTCGAGTCTGGCTCTGTGCTGGGCATGTAGCCTGCTTAGAATTCTCTGTCTCCATCTCTGTCTCCCTCTCCCTTGCTTATGTGTGCACATGAGTGCTCTCTCTCTCTTGCAAAAAAACAAAACAAAACAAAACAAACAAAAAACAACCCCAAAACAACAACAACAAAAACAGCAGCAAGGAAGTAAATCAGAAGTAAGAGAAAATAGTTTTAAAAGGATAGAATAAAAATAAAGCATTGATAGAATCTTGTAAGTATCAGACACAGAAGTTGACATTTTATTCTTTCTGGTATTATTGAATTATGTTTGTCAATCACTGCACTGGCTGAGTCAACAGAAAACTCATTCTTTTTGACCCGTTAAATGTTAGTCAGTGAGGACTGAATTCAGTGATGCACAAAAACCTGTTTTCAGCATTAATAATATTAATAAACATTGCTAGAGGTAATTTCCACAATTTCTGAATCTTAATTGAAATTACTGACCATATACAGAATGTCCTGATATAATTGACCCCATTATATTTACCCAGTTTCATGAAAGACACAGATCTGTCATTGTTTACAATTTGGGTGTGATAAACTGACAGTGCTTTGAAATTACATGTATTTTTGTATTTTTACATAATTACTTGTTAATAATTGCTTGTATTCTTTAGTGTTATCAATTAGAATTCCATATGTAGCTTCTATGTCTTAGGCACAATTTTTAACTGTTTATTTACATAAATTTCAAGCTGCAGTCAAGCTGCAAGAATAAGAATAGTGTAGAACATCCAGTATAGCTTTTATCCCTTTTTCAAAATTCACCGTTTGCTTTTTTGTTCTGAACCATTTGAGAGTAAACTTTATTTTAACAAAATTTAAAAATGGGGAGAAAAAAGAACATATGATAGACCTAGGTTTTATATTTCTTATGAACACAGTTGCCTAGAAAAAGTCCTATACATATAATATGTCCTTTAAAAAGATTTGGTAATTGTTTTATAATTATTAGCATCATTATTTTAATTAGTAAATAATGTAGTACAGGGATAATTTTTTTTGAGAGAAAGTGCACACCTGTGGGTGTAAGTAGGGAAGGAGCAGAGGGAGAAAGAGAGAGAGAGAGAGAGAGAGAGAGAGAGAGAGAGAGAATCTTAAGAAGGCTGAATGCTCAGCACATGGAGCCTGTCGCAGAGCTCAGTCTCACAACCCTGGGATCATGACCAGGGCAGAAATCAAGAGTTGGACGCTTAACTAACTGAGCCACCTGTGTGCCCCAGGAATAAATTTTATTCTGTGTGTGACTTGCTTTTATGATGGTGTACTATTACTCTTGTTTACTTCTCACCTACCACCTTGCACCTTGCAGTTTGGAGTTTTAGTCCTCAACATTCTTAAATTGTTTTGATATTTTCTCTTGTGTCACGATAAAAATCAAAAGAAAAGTGATTTAATAAATTGCTGTACTTTAAAATAGAATTTATCCTACGGTACTGGGCTGGCTTAGCCAGTAGAGCATGTGACTTTTGATCTTGGTGTTGTAAGTTCAAAACCCACATTGAGTGTAGAGTTACTTAAAAATAAAATATTAAGAAACAAGCAAACAAAAAACTCATCCTGCTCTTAATGTTCCAGTCTTATCAAAATGCATATGAAATATAATAAACTCAAGGCGACTGAGTGGCTCAGTCGGTTGGGCTTCCGACTTCAGCTCAGGTCACCATCTCCTACTGCGTGAGTTCAAGCCCCACTTTGGGAGCTCTGCTGTCAGCACAGAGCCCGCTTCAGGTCCTCTGTCCCGCTCTATCTCGGCCCCTTCCCCCTCTCAAAAATAAAAAATAAGCATTTAAGCAAAAAAAAAAGAAAGATAGTAAACTCAAAATAGTTGATAACTTACCTTTGAGCGTGGCCTATATTATATGGATACATAGGATTTTTTTGAATTATGCTTGCTCCTTTGTTGTGGTATTATTCCTTAGTAGAATCAGCCACATTGTCTCTAAATATAAGAAATCTAAACTAGATAATTATTATCATATTTATAAAAAGTAGTTTGTCTTCTGTTCCTACCACTGTACTGAAATAGTTCCTTTGTGCATCATGAGTTATATTCTCCTTTTTTTTAAATCCAGTAACCTTGCTTAGTCCTCATCATCTCATTACCTGTAGTATTAGCAGTGAATCTTGGCCTCTTGAATCATAATTAGTCCATGAAGTGTGAAATTCCCATATATAAAAATATTTTTATTACATTTTAAAGAGCTGTCTGTTGGTCTTCTATCTTCAAGAGAATTTTAGATCCAAATGATTGGCTTACTGCCTGATATATTAGGGGAGAAGTATTAAAAGTAGAGCTCCTGAGGATAGTAAAGTCTCTAAATAATTTCCAGAATCTTAAGCTGAATGAGCTAGTTGGTCTGACCCACGATAGTTGCTTTGGCTGTGCAGTCTGTTGCAGAGCTTTTGAGACTGTGTCTGTGCTAGGGGCTAGATTCATTTCATTCATTTAACAAATAATTATTTATTGAACATCTCTTATGGATTAGGTATTGGGAAAACAGTGATGCATAAAACATTTCCTGCTCTCAAAAAGTAGGAAGGGTTACTCAAAATACTTAAAAAACCAAGTGATAACTATAAAGCTTAGACTCCAAAAGTCAGAGAGATGAGGTACAGGTTCTAGTTGCTATTTAAGTGTAAGGCTATTACAAAAAGTGGAATTTTGTTTTTTAATAACTTCTAACCATTTTCAATAAAGCGTAAAGTTACACAATAATTTTGGAGTCTAGAGTTTGAAGGACCTAAGCAGGTTTTTACCGATCTCCTTTAAACTGTGTTAGTTAATAAAGTCAAAGCATTTTCTATTCAGATATGTATATATTCAGAATCCTCTGCATTTTAATTACTATATCTTTGACAAGAGAAATGTCTTCTAGAATAGAGGTAACTGTAAAAGTTGCTAATGGAAACAAAATATTCTTTTGTGTAAATTTATATTATGGTTTCATAGATTTTTGGTTTTTTTTTAAGATTTTATTTTTTAAAGAGTCTCTACACCCAACGTGGGGCTTAAACCTACAACTCTGAGATTAAGAGTCACATGTTTTATCGACTCAGCCAGCCAGGCACCCCCAGAGATTTGTTTTTGATTATTTGATAACTGTCTCTTTATTTTGTAGGGCAGAGAAATTCAAGTAGAATGTTTCATAAATAGACATTATTAAATGTATTAAGGGAACATCTGTTTAAAATGGCACTGTTTCGAATCTTTTCATAAATTGCTTCCATGTGATCCAATTACTGTATTTTTACTGGCAATTGTATCACTCATTTCTAATAAACTGAACTTAGTACATTTTCCACAATCAAGATTCCACATCTTTTCACTTTCTCAAGCCTCCAACCTCTCCATGGTCCCTTGCAATGTTTTTTAAAACTTAAAAAACATTTTAAAACATTGCAGACATACAGACTATAAAATAATACAATGTTTGTACTGTACCTATCACCTTACTTTAATAAATGTTAATCTGTTGCCACATATGTTTCAACTTATTATACATAAATAAAACCAGGTACACTTGAAACCTTATATGTAACTACCCAATCCCATTCTTTCTCTTCCTTTTCTTCATAGAAGAGAGATTTGTGTCAATCACTCCTAAGAAACTCCTAAGAAAGTGTACGGATTTGTACCATATATGTATATGATATGCAGTATTGTTTGGCAGGTTTTAAAACCTTATTATATAGCATTATACTGTATGTATCATTTTCCAAACTGTTTTTATCACTAATCGTTGTTTTTCAGATTTATCCGTGTTTATTCATGTACTGTAAGGTATTCATCTTAATTGCTGAACAGTATTTCTTTGTATGAATATAATGCAGTTAATTTATCTGTTCTCCTAATAGTTGATATATAGGGTGTTTATAGTTTTTTACTATAAGTGTTGAAAGGAATATTCTTCTGCCTATCTTCTTAGGCATAGCTGTGGGAGTTATGAAGGGTATATATCTAGAATTGTATTTGTACCTTGAAATACTTATCTAATGACAAATTGCTCTCTGATAGTTGTACATTAACATTCCACAATCCCTAGGTCTGTGTTGTGATTTGGGAAAGCTCTGGCCTCATGGCTGGCAGCAGACCACATCCACCTGTCCCTCAGGGTGTCCCCTTCACTGCTCCCAAGTGATTGCTGAGGAATGATGTCTGTACATCTGGAGAGTGGGTTCTGGGAGCCGCTGTCCCTGCCATACATCCTTGGCTTTTCTGGATAACATCATCATGCAGGGGACAGTTGCTATGACAAAATGCATGCCAGATTTCCATATTTTTGATCCTTAATGAATTTGATATTATTAGACTTAAAATTTTTACCAATCTGACTGGTTATTAAGTGGTTCCTAATTGTTATTTTTATTTCTCCCATTGCCTGGTTAAATATCTTTTATATGTTTATGAGTCATCTAAGTTTCCTCTTTTGTGGTTTGTTCCTATTCTTGGCCCATTTTTCAAACTTAGGCTGTCTGTTATTCTACAGTTATATGACTTGGCGATATCTTCTCTCAGTGCCTTGTCTTTGGTTAAAACGTCGTTGTATAGAAATTTAAAAATTGTTAGTTTTTTCTTTTATGATTATGTTTTTTTAATTTAAAAATCTTTCCCCATTGTTCCAGTGAGTAACCCAAAATTTAGTGACTTAAAACAACACTTATTTTATTATATTTTACGGTTTCTGTGTGTTAGGAATTCAGACAGAGTATAGCAGGGTTTCTTTGTGTCTGCTCCATATGCCTCGGATGGAGTCTAGGGGTGGCTTCCCAGCCGTAAGCTGGAATAATCTGGAGATACCTTTGCTCATGTCTTATGGTTGATGCTGATTGTTGGCTGGGTTTTCAGCTTGGCTGCCAGCCAGAAATCCTATACTCTTAACTTTCTTTGTTGATTAGGAACTAAAGGACAATATTATATAGAAGTGGTAACAACAAACATTTAGTTTTTTTCTTGACCCTATTGAGAATGCTTCTTCATTTTAATTATTATTTGTTACTACTAATAGTAAGTTGTCATGTTAAAGAAATTTTCTACTTTTTAACTAAGTTGGTGAAGAGTTTTTACTCAAAACTTATATTTGGATTTTATTGAATACTTTTTTTGCATTCTTGAGGAGATACTGTAATTTTCTCCTTATAATTCATTATATTGTGATTAACATTAATAGCTTTTCAGAAATAGAGCTATCCTTGTATTCTCTGAATAAAAACTGCTTAATCATGATTTATTAATAGTATTTTCATATTTTGCTATATTTGATTTACCAGTGTGTTTAGGATTTTGCAACTGAAATTGGTTTGGTTTTACTTTCAAAATTAAACTAGTTTCATAAAGTGAGTCTTTTCCTCTTTATCTTTTCTCTTTTCCATAATAAATAAATAAATACTTAATCTAAAAGAAGACAAGTAAAGAAGGAAAAGGAAAAAAGTAGGATTGATAGAAAACAACTATCATGATGGTAGATTTAAATCCAGCCATATCAATAATTATATTTAATGTAAATGGTATAAATACTTCAATTAAGAGAGACAGATCAGATAAAAATGTAAGAACCAATTATATGCTATTGAAGAAAAACTCATTTTAAATATAAAGACATAGGTAGATTAAAAGTGAAAGGGTATAAAAGGTATACTTGACAAATAATCAAAAGAAAGCTGGATTGATTATATTAATTTCAGGCTGAGTAGATATCAAAGCAAGATATATTATCAAGGACCACAGAAATTAATAATAAGGGATTGCTTTCATCAAGAGTTACCAAAACATAAAAAAAATCCTAAAATCACAGGCACCTAAAAAGTAACAAAATAAAATGAACAACTTTGTATGAAATTTGAAATCTTATGTAAAACAGATAATTTTCTAAGAGAACTTAAAGTATCTATACTTCAAAATTGCTTCAGGATTTTTAAAAACCCGAGTAAATGAATAATCAAGAAAGAAACAGTATCAACAATTAAAATTGCCCTCCCCTAAAATACGAAAAAATAAACAAGCTAATCTTTAAGGAATGATTGTATTTTGTATACAATTTCTCAGTTTTGAAGCTATTACTTCATTGTGTTTTGTTTTCTCTTGTTGCTGAGGAATAGTCTGTCGGTATTCCTTATGAGATAATATATGTCTTTTTCTCTTTGACATCTTTTGTGATTTCCTGTTTATCCTACCTAATGTTCTGCAATTTCATCTTGATGTTTTGTCTAGATGTGGATATATATTTTTTTATCCTTCTTGGGACACAAACTATACTTTGAATGTGAGAAACGAATTCCTTCTTCAATTCTAAAAGATATTCAGTTGTTAACTCTTCAAATGTTGCCTCTTTATAACTCCATCCATTTTTTAGGACCTACCTATTAGTTACATGTTGGAGCTTCTCAGTATTGCCTACAGATCTCTTAACTGTTTATTTATTTATATTTATATATATTTTTTATTTGAGAGAGAGACCGTGAGTGGGGGAGAGGGGCAGAGGGAGAGAGAGAGTATCCCAAGCAAGCTCCATGCTCAGGATGGAGCCCAATATGGGGCTCAATCTCAAAACTCCAGGATTATGACCTGAACTGAAATCAAGAATTGATGGGGCCGATTGGGCCGCCCAGGTGCCCCTTAACTGTTTTTTTTTTTTTTAAACTAAGTTTGTTGATACATAATTCACCTGTAAAATGCACCCTTTTAAATAAATATACAATACAATTCAATGGTTTTTAATATATTTACAGAGTTCTGTACCATCACTACTATATAATTTTATGACTTTTTTTTTCACCTCATTAAGAAATCCCATATATAAACTAGAAGTCACTCTCTATTTCCCACTACCTGGAAACCAGCCCCTAGAGACCAGCAATTTAATGGTTTCCCACTGCCCTGGGCCCTAGAAACCAGTAATTTCCTATTCTGGAAATTTCATATAAAAATGGAAATTTACAGTATTTTGCCTTTGTGATTGACTTCTTTCACATAACAGTGTTTTATATTTAGGTTCATCCATGTTGTAGCATGTATCTGCACTTCCTTTTATTTTATTACTGAATGATCTTTCATTGTAGGGATTACCACATTTTGTTTGTTTATCAGTGATGAACATTTGAATAATTGTGAATATTAAACAGTTATGAAAAATGCTGCTATGATCATTCATGCACAAAACCTACACTGTAAACATGTAGATTTTTGTGTGACATATATTTTCAATACTCTTGGGTACATAGGAAAGGAATTACTGTATGATATGGTAATTCTGTTTAACTTATTGAGGAACTACCACATATTTTCCAAAGTGGCTGCAACATGCAATCGCACCAGCAATATTTAGAGGCTTCAGTTTCTCTGTATCTTCACCAACACTTGTTATTTTCTGTCTTTTTCATTTTAGCCAATCTAGGGGTATGAAGTAGTATCTCATTGTGGTCTTGATTTGCATTTCCCTGGTGGCTAATGTTGTTGAGCATCTTTTTGTGTGTTTATGGTTCATTTGTATATCTTCTTTAGATACATTTCTATTAAAATTCTTTGTCCATTTTAAAATTGCATTATTCGTTTTTAACAAATTGAGTTTTAAGAGGTATATTTATATATATAATACAATTTCTTTATTAGACAAATGCTTTGCAAGTATTTTCCTTCATTTCTGTTGTCTCTTCACTTTCTTGACAGTGTCTTTTGAGGCACAAAAATTTCACCTTTAGATAAAGTTCAATTTATCTATTTTTCTTTAATTGCTTGTGCTTTTAACTTTGATTGCCTTCACTTTTGACATCATATGTAAGAAATCATTGCCTAATCCAAGGTCAAGAAGATTTACACCTATATTTTCTTCCAAGAGTTTTATAATTTTAGCTTTTTTTTGGATTTTTGATCCATTTTGAGTTAATTCTGTGCATGGTATGAGGTAAAGGTCCAACTTCACTCTTCTACATTTGGATATCTGGTTGTCCTAGCACTTTTTTGTTTTAAAGGCACCTGTTGTATTTAGGCACTCTTATCAAGTATCCATCAACCACACAAGTAAAGGTTTGCTTCTCGATTCCCAATTTCATTTCATTGATATAGTATTCATTTCAGTATCTAGTATTGGGGCACCTTGGTGGCTCAGTCAGTTAAGCATCCAACTTTGTGCTGACAGCTCAGAGCCTGGAGCCTGGTTGGGATTCTGTGTCCCTCCCTCTCTGCTCCTCCCCTGCTCGCTTTCTGTCTCTCTTTCTCTCAAAAATAAATAAACATTAAAAAAATAAATAAATATCTAGTATTAAGCCATTATCACACTGCTTTGATTGCTGTAGCTTTGTAGTAAGTCTTAAAAAAAATAAGTGTTAACTTTCCAGCTTTGTTCCTCTTTTTCAAGATTGTTTTGGCCATTTTGGGTCCCTTCCAAATTTCTTACAACAAGTTCTCCTTTCATGACTTACCTCTGTGAGGGCTTGTTAAAGATTTTTTATCTGAAATTATTTTCTTGAAGATTACTCAAAATATACTTTGGCCAAATTCAGTATTCCTCTCTCCTGTTATGTATTCCTCTTTTTTCCAGTTTTCTAGGAAGATCTTTTCCCTCTTCCTTTCCAATTAACAATCCTTTTCTGACCTTTTTTTCCCCTTACAATATTTCTTTTTCTTTTTTAGCTCATGAGTACACTTCATGTCCTAAGCACTCTGTTAATCTCTGGGAAAGAAAATTCTAATTAAACACAATCTTTATTCTCAAGTTGCTTATGATAAATAAAATAAAATAAGAGGCACGTAAGTCCATGCTAAATTCTCAGTCTTTCATAAAGGAGAAATCAACTTTTTGGTTTTGATTTTGATTTTGATAATATATTTTGGTTTAAGTTTTGGCAAACTTGAAAGCAGTATTCAGTTTAAAAGAGAGTACTTATGTTAAAATAATTATAAGAGAAAAAAAGCAAGCATTGTCTATGTAGAGAAATTAAATGTAAATGAATAGCAATAAAGGAAAAACAAGCTCTAAAAATTAATGTAAGAATGACTATAATGTGAATAAATTAAATATGCTTTTCTTCTTTTTATTTTTTATTTTTTTATTTTTTATTTGAGAGAGCGAGAGAGAGAGAGAGAGAGAGTGAGCAAGCATGAGTGAGGAAGAGGGGCAGAGGGAGAGAGAATCCCAAGCAGACTGACATGGGGCTCAATATCGCAACCCTGGGATCATGACCTGAGCCGAAATCAAGATTTGGATGCTCAACCAACTGAGCCACTCAGGTGGCCTGGTTTACTTCTTTTTTAATTAACTTTTCACTCATTTATTCATTTTCCCAAAATAAATGTATTGAGTATTTTTTCCCAAAACAACAAATTCATCAATTTTCCAACACCCAGTGAGTCTCTGGCAATTTAATTCAATTCTGACACAGTGCAGATCCCACAGGTTAAGGGCTCACTCCCACAAGACTGCTGCCTGCTTCCAGTGCCAGCTGCAAATGGGGTCCCTAGGCTACCCACATTTCTGCCTGGCCAACTATAAATCATGGGTTCCCACGACCCCCTCCCTGAGGACTTAATAGAACTCAAGAAAGTGTTCTACTTACTGTCACAGTTTATAATAAAGGATACAGATGGACAGGCACAATAAGAAGTATATTATAGGGTGATGTCTAGAAAGGTCCTGAGCACAGGATCTTCTGTCTCCATAGAGTTAGTATATATGATGCTTTTGGCATATGGATCTGTTCACTAACTTGTAAGCTCCCTAACTCCTATCATTGAGGGGTTTTTTTGAAGGTTACATAGGTATCGTTGATTGGCCCATTGTTGACAAATTCAATCTCAAGTCCCTCACCTGTCTTCGGAGGTAGTGGAGCTGGAAGTTCTAACCCTCTAATTGAATGGTTGGTTTTTCTCTGGTGACTGACCCCCATCCTGAAGTTATCTACCTACCTTCCCCATGAGTCCACTCACCAACATATAGACGTAGTAAATTTAAATTCCAGAACTTTTTGGAGCTCTGTGTCAGGAACCAGAGATAGAGACTAAATATTTATTTTTTATTATACTACAAGTATCTGTTATATATTAGATTATTTTTTATTGCACTACAAGTATCCGTTATATATTAGATATAACCATTACTTTTATGAAACTTGGAGTCTAGTGAAAGGAAACAGATTAATAAAAAGAAGATCCTAACAATAGGAATAAGTTAATTAGTGATAAAGATATGCACAGCATCTGATGGGGTGTTAAGATCACCACATTTATCTACAGGGTGTAGGGAGTGCTGGAAGTTGGCACTGGGGTCAGAGGAGAGATGGCAGAAGTTAGGAGAAGTTGCTCTTTTCTAGATAAAAGGAGAGAAGACAGAGAAAGGGTAAAAAGTGTCTTGGGGCTAAAAATGACAGGAAAATGTCATTTAATGGGGATCACTTTTTCCTCAGGATGATATATTGGAGAGACTTTCAAATTGAGTATTACTCTGCTTTTTTATCTATTGCCCTCTTCTATACAGTGAAATCATATTTAAATACTGGAATGAGGGGTGACTAGGTGGCTTAATTGGTTGAGCAGCCAATTCTTGATTTCAGCTTGTGTCATGATCTCAGGATCTGTGGGATTGAGCCCTGTGTCAGGCTCTGCACTGACAGCGTGGAGCCTGCTTGGGATTCTCTCTCTCCCTTTCTCTCTGTCCCTCCCTCTCTCTCTCTCTTAAAATAAATAAACTTAAAAAACTCAAGTGTCCTTTAAAAAATTTTTTAAGAAGTAAAATACTGGAATCAAATTGTCCATATTCTAAAGTGAAATTGATTTCTAAGTAAGAACATTCTAAGTTTTTTTTTCTTGTTTCAATGTTTATTTATTTTTGACAGAGCACAAGCTGTGAAGGTACAGAGAGAGGGGGGAACAGAGGATCCAAAGCAGGCTCTGTGCTGACAGCAGTGAGCCCGATGTGGGACTAGAACTCATGAACCGTGAGATCATGACCTGAGCCAAAGTTGGATGCTCAACTGAGTCACACAGGTGACCCAGAACATTTTAAGTTTTAAAGTTTCAACTAAAGATCAGAATCTTTATTCTCTACATTCTGGTATTGTATATCAGAGGAAGTTAAAGCACAGATAAAATATACAACTTAGTTTAGTAGACGTACATTGAAAACCTATGTATCAGACACTCCACAAGGCTTACTGTTGTATCATGGACCTTCTTTTTTTAAGATTTTAGTTTATTTTATTTTTTAAAGTAATCACTACACCCAACACAGGGCTTGAACTTATTTACAACCTGGAGATCAAGAGCTGCATGCTCTACTGACTGAGCCAGCCAGGCACCCCTGTCATGGAACATTTTTGTATCTTAATGAACTGACCTGCTTTCTTTGGATTAAGTTAAAGCACAAAAAAAGATAATCTCCCAGGTGAATTAATTGCTGAAAATGGTGAAATTTTAATTCATATACATTTTTGAAATACAGTGACTATAAAGCAATTAGAAAAGTGAAGTCATTTTTAACATATAGAGTCAAAAATATTTTTATCATGAGAAATGTAAGCATCTTTTTTATGTATTTTTGTTTTAAAAAATTCTAAATCTACCAACTTAAAAAAATGCAAACATTTGCATCTTTTCATACTATTTCTGCTTAATATTAGAAAACTTGTTGATCAAGTGGGTACAGCATTAAACCTGTTTTCATGTAATGAAACTTTTTTACCTATTTTGTTTAAGTATATGATAAGAAAGGAAGAACACAGTCTGCACATTTTGTAGTATGTTGGTTATTCTTTGGGTTGCTGTAAAAACAATCATTGTTTAATCTTGAATAGCTCACTTCTCAATATTTTTTAGAAACTGAAGGCAGGTGTTCCCTTTGAAATATTCCAATTTTTATGTTTGTTTAATTCATTAACAGTTTGAGAATTAGAATCATTTTTTAAATTTAAAGCTTTATGCATTGTTTTGAGAACAAGGCTGGGTGACATTAATTCTGTGTATCATTGATAATATCACACATATAGATTGAAATTATAAGTCAGGACATAATTGGTTATGGAATAGATCACATACCTTAATTGTTGCTTGATAAATGCTGCCTGTGCATCACTGGATAGAACAGAGATCATGCCAAGTAATGTTAGGGGGTAGGTCACAAAAATCCTATAAGGAAAAAAATAGTAAATGGAATAATAAAATTCATTTACTATGGCAATAGTGAATTAAAATTATATCTAATATAACTTAGATATTGAAGTGGTGAAACTTATTAGGAGCGCTCATGTTCTTGCCCTCTTCCCCCAGCAAAGGCAGTATTATATTTGTTTCAAATTCCATCCATAAGAATTGCATTCTTAAGAAACTCAGAAGTGTTCTTTTCACCATCCTTCTTACCATAAATTTAAGCTTGTGACTGCATTTGGTTAACTAGCTTGATGGTCAGTATCTTCCATTCCTAGAACTTTAAAGAAAAGTGTTGCCTATTCAGACCAGAGTAATCCAGACACTGGAATAAAATCTTTGGTCACTATTGAAAGAGTCAAACTTAGCATTGCCTTTAAAGCTACAAATAAGAGCTATTAACTTTTTTTTTTTAAAGCTTTTAAGTCTGCATGGAGAACTCAGTGAGCATGCAAATATTATATGCTTTACTTTTTCAAGCTATAATCTATTTATTTGTTAGTTTCTTTTGAAATGTTTCAAGCTGTCTTAATATCCATCTTTTTTTTTCTAATTATTTGACAATTGCCAGTTTTTGTTGAAATGTTAAAACAATATGCCTCTTTATGGATACCAACTGTTCATTAACTAGGCAATACATTTGGTATTGAGGAAGAAGAAAATAAACAAGCAGTGCAAGGATTTGTGTTGATATTAGTAACTATTATACAGTAGTTCCATGTAATATGGAGATGTGTTTTCTGCCTCAAAGTAGTTTTTTAAATGTTTATTTATTTATTTTTGAGAAACAGAGAGCAAGTGAACAGGGGAGGGGCAGAGAGAGAGAGGGAGAGAGAATCCCAAGCAGGCTCCGTGCTGTCAGCACAGAGCCCGATGTGGGGCTCGAACCCTCGAGCTGTGAGATCATGACCTAGCTGAAATCAAGAGTCGGACACTTAACCAACTGAGCCATCCAGGCGCCCCTGTCCTAAAGTAGTTTTGATCTTCTATCTTCATTTGCACATATTATAATTTATTTTATTTTTTCACTCCTAATCTGACAACTGGTAATAGATGAAAATCCTTAAAAATTCATTGTGAACAAAACTTTACAACAAAATGATAAGTAAGCCAATTAAGGAATAGGCAAAGGATTCGAACATTTCTCCAAGAAGATGTACAAATGGCAATAAGCACGTGACAAAGTGCTCAACATCATTAGCCACCAGGAAATGCAAATTAAAGCTCTAATGAGATAATACTTCATATCTACTAAGATGACTATAAAAAATAATGGAAAATAACAAGGGTTGGCAAAGATGTGAAAAATTGAAAATCTCATGTACTGCTTGTGGGAATGTAAAATGCTACAGCTGTTTTGGTAAACATTTGGCAGTTAATAAGTTAAATATAGTCACCATATCACCCAAAATCTCTGTTTCTAGGTATTTATCTAAGAAAACTGACACTTTTTGTACACACAAAAATTTGTATATGAATGTTCATAGCATTATTTATAAGAGCCTAAAGGTAGATACAACCTAAATTCCTATTAACCAATGAATGGATAAAAAAAAATGCATGTACAATTGACTATTATTAATACATATAAGAGAATGAAGTACCAATACATGCTATAGTATGGATGAGCCTTGGAAACAGTATGATAAGTGAAAGAAGCCACACAGTAGAGGTCAGATATTATATGATTCCATTTATGTGAAAATGTCCAGAATAGGCAAATTCATAGAGACAGAAAGTAGATTAGCGGTTGCCAAGGCCTGAGAAGGAGAGTGGGGAGGAGAATGGGCAATGACTGCTTAATTGGTATGGTGTTTCTCTGTGGGATGATGAAAATGTTCTGGAATTCAATAGTAGTTGTACAACATTGTGAATCTATTAACACCACTGAGTTATATACTTTAAAATGGTGAATTTTATGTTATGTGAATTTTATCTCAAGTTTAAAAATTAATTGTGATTTCTAACAATATATTTTGGGGAGGAATACCTGTAATAGGTAGAATACTGCTCTGGATATTCCATATCTTATCCTTGAATTAAAGTTGTGTGTGACATACTTGAACCCTGTTTAGCTGCTGAAAGACTCTTAAGTACTATGCCATTGGCCAGTCTGGGAGGAATGTTAAAGAAATCCTTGTTCAAAAATGATTAGTTATTGCTGGAATATTTTTGACAACTCAATAGAATGACTTTTCTTAGGTCTCAGTAACAAAAAGAGCTTTCTTCAAGAAAATGATTTAATTTTATGAGTACTGTGAATAATATAAATCAGTAAAAGCTGCCTATGACAGTCATTTCTTCTTTGCATTTGGCTATCAGGAAACTGAAACCCCTATCTCTTTGGTTGCCCCTTCCCCCTACCATAACTAAGAGTACAGGGCTTTGTGGCATGCATTTTTGAAACTAACTTTATTTTTGGCCTAATGTTATTTTTCTCTCAATTTCTTATTTTTATTTTGTTTATTATGTACGTAAGTGTATTATCTCATATCTTATGTTTTAACGGGACAGAATATAAAAATAAGAAGGAATAGGGGCTCCTGGGTGGCGCAGTCGGTTAAGCGTCCGACTTCAGCCAGGTCACGATCTCGCGGTCCGTGAGTTCGAGCCCCGCGTCAGGCTCTGGGCTGATGGCTCGGAGCCTGGAGCCTGTTTCCGATTCTGTGTCTCCCTCTCTCTCTGCCCCTCCCCCGTTCATGCTCTGTCTCTCTCTGTCCCAAAAATAAATTAAAAAAAAAAAAAAAAAAAAAAAAAAAAAAGAAGGAATAAAAAATCTTACAATTGGAGGGAAAAAAGCTTAAAATGCAAATGTGTTTGAATAACATATTAATTTACACTAATATGTCCTCAATGGTCTTTATAACTGTCGAATTCTTTTTATTTTAAGTTTTTATTTAAATTCCAGTTAACATGCAGTGTAACATTAGTTTCAGGTGTGCTAGATAGTGATTCAGCACTTCTGTACAACAGCCGGTGCTCATCACAGCCAGTGCACACTTTCATCCCCATCACCTGTTACAACTATCTAATTCTTAACTTTTTTAAGGAGGCAAGGGAACATTACAGAAAATAATGAGAAATGATGAAGATTTGTGTCAATGATTGATATGAGTATTGCTTTCTGTTTTGAGTAGAGTGGTGAGTTACAGAAGAGGGTGCTGGAAGTCCAAAAGTGGAAATGGGTCAATACAGAGAAGGAAAAAGGGAAAGTACAATGGAGATGTTTTTAAAAATTGCTGGCTTTACTCTTTATCTAATGTTGATCCTATTTAAGCCCCACTGTGCATAATCAAATAAAAGCTGTGTATGGCATTATTTTTAAATTGTGCAGCTGCATGTGTATAGCTTAGAAGGACATTGCTGTCACATCATAAAATGATCAACATTGCTTTGCATAATCTTTTTAGCATGACAGCCTCTATTATAAAATAATACTGTTTCTAAGGGATTTTTAATTTAATTATGTATATACTATATTCCCCTCTGATTTTCAATATAGTTTCCATATAATCCTTAGATTAGTTACATGTTGTATATTTATTATCTTTGCATTTCTAGCGGCAAAGGACAGATTTATGCATTTATTTGATGCTTAGTAATCATTGATTTTGCTTCTGTAATTTTCCCTATCATCATTCATTTTTTTTCTCATCTCATCAGCATATATACATGCTGTACTGTTCCCTCATTTTAATACAAAAGCATTTCAAGATCCCACATCCCTCTTTAGCTATAGTACTATTTCTGTAGAGTCCTTTATAGCAAAACTCCTTCAAAGAGTTGTCCGTATATGCCACTTGCATGGCCTCGTCACACTTTCTTTGCTTTACTTGTTTTATTTATGCTTTTGTCTTCATCACTCGACTGACAGCAGTCTTGTCATGGGCACCAATGAATTTCCCTCACTAAATCCCATGGTCATTTGTCAGCCCTCAGATTAAGTGTTGTCCAGCACCATTTGTCACAGTTCACTGTGTCGTCTCTCCTGAAACTTTTCACTTGTGTACTTAACGTTGCCAAAACCAAATTCTTGGTTTCTTAATACTGTCACCAACAACACCACCAAACCTATTCCTACCCTAGTGTCCTCCTCCTCAGTGTTTGGCAGCATTGTTCACCCAATTGATCTAACCAAAACCTTGGAGTCATCCTTGACTGTTATGATGCTTTTTTTCTCAGTCCATCAGCGACAAATATCCAACCACTTCTACCATTGACATGGCTACCATGATTGTCATCTCATTTCCACAAACAGTTGTTCTCTAAATTGATCTCTGTGTTTTGATTAATCTCTCCCTCTCCTATCTCCAAGATTATTCTGTATAGAGTAATTAGGGTGTCTTTGCTTGTTTTAATCAGATCACTCCCTTAGTGAAAGCATCCCATGTGGCTTTCAGCACACCTGGAATAATATTCAAACTATTGCTGTTGCTTTTCAGGCCCTCTGTGATCTGCGCCTAACTCTCTTACCACTGACTTATAACTTACTGTGCACCAGCACTGTGCCTTCTTGTCATTTTTTTTTTAATTTTTTTTTTTTTACATTTATTCATTTTTGAAAGACAGAGAGAGACAGAGTGCGAATGGGGAAGGGGCAGAGAGAGATGGAGACACAGAATTTGAAGCAGGCTCCAGGCTCCAAGCAGTCAGCAAGGAGCCCGACGCGGGGCTCGAACTCACAGACCGCAAGATCATGACCTGAGCCGAAGTCGGCCTCCCAACCGACTGAGCCACCCAGGCGCCCCTCATTTTTTTAAAACACCTAAGCCTTTCCGCTTTAGGACCCTTGCACTTGCTATTGTCTCTACCTGAAGTGTTTCTTCTTACTGCATTCTGGTGTCTGGGCAGTAATCTTCTCTGAGAGGCCTTCCTTGCCACCACTCCATCTCTTTACCCTCCATTGTAGTACTTGTCACTATGAGAAAGGATAAAATTTGTCTTTTTTGTTGTTTTGTAGGCCTTTGCTATTTCTGCATAAGTTCTGTGAAGACAGAGATTTTGTATTTTTCACTGCCATATTTCCAGCACAGAGAAAACACTCAATAGTTAATGAACAAGTGAATTGCTTGATTTGATTAATGTTTTAATGTGTGTATTAGTGAAAGAAAAATTTTAAGATTGGTTTATGATTTATATAAGATTTCCACTTGTTAATTTTTTATTATTGTGGCAAAATATACATAACATTAAATTTAATGTTTTAACTACTTTTAAATATACAGTTCAGTGGCCTTAAGTACATTTACATTGTTGTGCAGTCATCACCACCATACATCATTCATCTTCCAAAATTAAAACTGTGTACCCATTAAACAATAACTTCCCATTTGCCCCTCCCCTAGCCCCTGGCAAATCACCATTCTACTTTCTGTTTTATGAATTCGACTATTCAGTGTACCTCTCATATACTGTCTTGTTGTGATTGGCTGTCTTAGTCCTGTTTGGATTACTATAACAAAGTACTATAGACTGGGTGGCTTATAAACAATAGAAATTTGTTTCTCACAATTTTGGAGGCTGGGAAGTCCCAAGATCAAGGTGTGGACAGCTTCAGTATGTGGTTAGGGCCTGCTTCCTGGTTCATAGATGGCTGTCTTTTTCTATAATTTCACATGGTGGAAGGAACAAGGAAGTTCTATGGGTTCTCTTCTATAAGGGCACTAATTCCATTCAGGAGGGTTCTGCTCTCGTGACCCAATCACCACCCCCCCCCCCTCCCAAAATCCCCACCTTCAAATGCCATCACATTGGGGGTTAGATTTCAACAAATGAATTAGGGGACAGGGGATGGACACAACCCTTAAAATAAGTCAATAAGCATTGCCTTATTTCATTTAGCATAGTGTCTTTAAGATTCATTCAGACTGTGGCTGTTAAATGTTTGTAAGTTGCATTTTTTCATTAAGTACATGCAGTTAGATATATCAGTGCCTTATCCATGTCTTTCATCTGTGTATGTCTAAAAATTTTATAAGCATAATTAACTAAACTTCACAACCTTGGTGTAAAGTAGATAATTGTGCTATGGCAAACTAAAGTTGTGAGATTGCCCAAGGTATATAATAAATATATGCCAGAATTCTAAATGAAGATGAAGGTTATGTAATGTATTGTTGAAAGCAGTAGACCAGATTTCTTGTTAATGATGAAATCATTCAAGGTTTCTAAGAAAAAATAGCAGTAATAATTATTTAAACTCCCTTAACATTCATGGAAAAGTTTTAACAGAGGAAAATATATGCTATCTGAAACCTAGTTTTTGTTATTAGTGATAGCATGTTTAGTTATTGGATCTAATTTTTTTTAAGTTTATTTATTTTGAGAGAGAGAGTGTGGGGCGGTGGGGCGGGGGGTGTGCGGGCAGAGAGTGAGGGACAGAGAGAGAATCTCAAGCAGGCTTCGCATAGTCAGTGCAGAACCTGATGTGGGGCTCAAACTCACGAACCATGAAACCAGAACCTGAGCCGAAATCAAGTCAGATGCTTAACTGACTCAGCCACCTGGGCACCCCAAACTTATTTTTTTTAACTTGTTACATTGCTAACTGCCTCATCAGTCTTCATAGCCTGCATTGGATATTTGAAGGTTTGGATGGGAATAGTTTCATTTCAGTCTTTTAGCTATGGAACATGAAACCCTTAAAAAAAAAAAAGCTGTGAACTTAGGTGCTTGTCTTAATTATTGGCTTGTTCAAGTGAGATGTTTCTGTTTTGCTTTTTTTAAAGGCTATCTTGTAAGTGGCAAATTTTCGATTGGCATTTGTTGAGAGGACTAAGATGCACTCTGATTTTGATGAAAAGTAAAATCTCCCCAGGGCGCCTGGGTGGCTCAGTCGGTTGGGCGTCCGACTTCGGCTGAAGTCATGATCTCACAGTCTCTGAGTTTGAGCCCCGCGTTGGGCTCTGTACTGACAGCTCAGAGCCTGGAGCCTGCTTCAGATTCTGTGTCTCCCTCTCTCTCTGCCCCTCCCCTGCTCATGCTCTGTCACTCTCTGTCTCAAAAAATAAATAAAAAACATTAAAAAAAAGTAAAATTTCCCCATAATTATATTCAGATAACATGTTTTAATTTGGTTAATAGTAATTCCTAAAAGCTTTGTCTCTTTGTGTTGCTACAATTTGAGTTGAATTTCCTAAAGAATTTAGAGATATAAAAGTACAGCCAAAACAGCATATAATTTTTCTCAAATGAAGCTCTTCTTTATGTTACTTCCCCCAAGTGATTAGTTCATTTTTGGATATTGTGTATATATTAACCTCAAGAATGTTTCAATACCGACTAGCAGTCTACCACTTTCTTCCTCTGCTGGGTGACCATTTATGGCTCTAAAGCAGAAACCTATGAACCAGTGAGTAAAGATTTTGAGAAGTGCTAATTAGTGTTGAAAGAGTGGGGTGGTAAAGTTGGGGAAACCATGCAGCTTACATATACTTACATTTTTAAAATATTTCACCAAGTCTAACAGCCGGTTGTGCTTCATTTGCCTGGTTTTTATTATCAACAGAATTACGAGCTGTAGGGAAACTTCATGTAATCGGGCTTATGTTCGTTGTTTAAAAATTTTGTGAGTTGACTGGATTAAAACTTTTCTAGAGAAGTTTCAATCATACATAACAATAAGGACAAACATTTCAAATAAAGTAATTCGTTTTGAGGGGGTGATAGTTTTGTGTGTGTGTGTGTGTGTGTGTGTGTGTGTGTGTGTGTGTTTTGCAGTAAGGAAGGTGAAATTATTGATACATTTTAGTAAGTTATGGAAATGTAAATTTGTTTTATAAGAAATGTGAAATCATTGACCATACAAGAAGTGCTTTTTAAATGACCTTTGTTTTATTTGGTTTTATCTCAAGTAGTAGTACTGACAATGAGTTGTTTAATTGAAGAGAGTAGTGACTTGGAGAGGGTGCCGAAAAGTTAGAATCCTGGTAATTCATTTTTAAGGCTTTAAAAGATTATATATGCTTTTTTGTTTTTGCTTTTGGTTTTGTTTAGCATTTAAGGAAGCTCTCTTAAGGGAAATCTCACTTCGGCTCTACGTTGTATATGACAAAGTGAGAGGTTTTAAACTGAAAAACTGTAATTTGCTTTATTCCTAGCCTTCATCACTTTCTAACTTTCTGAGTTTCTCTGGTGTAGATAGGGGCCTTCTGATTCTAACAGCAGGGATTGAAATAATCAACAGCAGGTATTGAATTAGAGGTCTACTTAACCTACCAGAAAGCCTGATGAGATCTCCAAAGCCAAACAGTGCCAGCATATAGAACCTAGGCATTAATAATCTTGCTTTTATTGATCAAAAAATTATAAACATTCGGGGCATCTGGGTGGCTCAGTCGGTTAAGCATCCGACTTTGGATCAGGTCATGATAATGCGGTTCATGAGTTCGAGCCCTGCATCAGGCTCTGTGTTGACAGCTCAGAACCTGGAGACTGCTTGGATTTCTGTGTCTCCCTCTCTCTCTGCTCCTCCCCCACTCATGCTCTGTCTCTCTTCCAAACTAAATAAACATTAAAAAAATTACAACAGTCAAAATAAAAACTGATGACTTTGAATTGGTGAACCTGTAGGACTCTTTCAGTTCTGTAAGTTGTGTGAACACTTTATTTCAGGGAGCCTGTCAGTTGTCAGTTTTAAGGATAGGAAGTTCCATCATTTTTACTAATTCCAGTGTATTTTAGCATGGATTAATGTGCAGTTGCAGAATAATTACAGCTACTGCCTTCATATTCTCTGTGAACAGCAAGGAAAGAAGCACATCAGGTATTTTACTGCATGCCCAGCTTAGACGCAGTTGAAACCGAGGACAGGAGCCATTCAGTGAATGCGATGCACCAAAAATACTGCTTGGGATTGGAATCCATATTTATTTACGCTGCCTGTTTTCCTTTCTTTTTCTACCTTGGATGTAGAAATCAGGAAAACAACTTTTAGCCCGGATACCAGTGTTTGTACAGATCAGGAAATTATTTCTATCACTTTATTTGCATGTAAAGTAAAAGTAAATATCTAAATTCATCAGTGCCTATCCAACTTGAGAAAGCTGCTTAACGAAGTTTATATTAATGTTATATAATGTCTATTTTTTTTAACTTTATTTTTTAATTAATTATTTTGAGAAAGACAGAGACAGGGTGGGCAGAGAGAGGGGGAGAGAGAGAATTCCAAGTAGGGTCCAAACTGTCAGCACAGAGCCTGATGAGGGGCTTGAACTCATGAACTGTGAGATCATGACCTGAGCCTAAACAAAGAGTCAAATGCTTAGTTGACTGAGCCACCCAGGTACCCCTAATGTCTTCTATTTCTATACTCACTTTAGACTAGATAGCAGGCTTTTTTCATATACATTATATTACATGCTCAGTAAAAACTTTTTTTTTTAAAGTATGTTTATTTATTTTTGAGAGAGAGAGAGAGTAAGTATTTGAGTTGGGGAAGGGCAAGAGAGAGGAAGAGAGAGTATCCCAAGCAGGCTCTACATTGTCAGCTCAGAGCCTGATGCAGGGCTCGAACTCACAAACTGAGATTGTGACCTGAGCCAAGATCAAGAGTTGGACACTTAACTAACTGAGCCACTCAGGTGCCCCTACATGCTTAGTTAAAATTTTTGTCTTGCTATTAAGGCTTGCTCATTGTTTTTCTTAAAATAATAAACAAAAACAGTTGATAGCAAAAGAGGTTTGTAAGGATCAAGACTATCAAAGTTGTTAATAAAATAAATTTCTTTTTTTCCCTATCTTCTGTTGAGGTTTTAGTTATAATAGTACATGTTCTACCCAGCTGAACAAAGTAAAGTAAATTGAAACTTTTAAATAGCAGGCAATATCAGTGCAATCTGAAAATGTTTAGAATACAGTTCTCCAAAACCCAAGACTGTTTCCTTGTATAAGCCCTATGATACATTAAGGATGGTAAAATAAATCTTTCTTTTTTCCCCCCACCAAACATAAACTTGAAAGTTACTCAAAGATAAAATAGTTCCCCTCCAAATTTGGAGCAATTTTTCTGAAATGAACATACCCTATACAACACAGTTGAGGGTTTTTTTTTTTCCATTTCTTTTTATTTTTTTTAATTTTTTTTATGTGTATTTATTTTTGAGAGAGAGGGAGAGACAGAGCGTGAGCAGGGGAGGGGCAGAGAGAGAGGGAGACACAGAATCTGAAGCAGACTCCAGGCTCTGAGCTGTCAGCACAGAGCCCGAACTCACGAACCATGAGATCATGACCTGAGCCGAAGTCAGAAGCTCATCTGACTGAGCCACCCAGGCTCCCCTTTTTCCATTTCTAAAAACTAGAGAAGAACATTTTCGAATATTTAGAAGAATCACTTACAGTTCAGTCTTGATATGGTGCTCTAATATGGTAGCCGCTATCTACCAGTGGTTATTTAAATCTAAATTAAAAGTAATTAAAATTAATTAAAATTTAAAAGTCAGTTGCTTAGTCATAGTAACAATATTACAAGTGCTCAATAGTCACATTTGGCTGTGGGCTAGGTATTGGACAGCACAGATACTGAACATTCCCATCATTGCAGAAAGTTCTATTGCACAGCACTGGATAAAGTATTCCATTGGTGGTGATGACATTTTTACCAGTTTCCTCAGTAGTTTCCTCGTATTTACAAGTATTTTGTCATTACCTTCTAAAAAAAGGTATTATTATCAAAGCCTGTGGATTTTTTTTTTTTTTACTTATCAAATAATTTCCCTAATTAAAAAAATAATGGTCAGGATTTGAAATAGCTAGATGATGGTAGAAACATGTTTAGATTTTTAAAAAAGTTTTTGGTAAACCTTAAAAGTACATGCCAAAAGATGTGTAGTTGTGAATCTTTAGAAAGAGAATGATAGAAGCAGGCTTTCCATGTGTGCAGTCTAAGACTGCCAAAACTGAAACGGCCTACAAGTAGCCGTTTCTTCTCTAGTTTTTTCTTTTTCTTTCCTTTTCTTTTCTTTTTTTTTTCTTTTTTTCTTTTCTTTTTTTTTTTTGAGAGAGAGCGCATGTGTGCACACAGGGGAGGGTCAGAGGGAGAAGGGAAGATGTGGGGCTCAGTCTCACAACCCTGAGATCATCACCTGAGCTGAAATCGAGAGTCAGATGCTGAACCAACTGAGCCACTCAGGCTCCCCATGTGAAATTATTTTTCTTACGTAAATTTTAGAAATAATTTTTTAGGGGCACCTGGGGGGCTCAGTCGGTTAAGCGTCCGACTTCAGCTCAGGTCATGATCTCGCAGTCTGTGAGTTCGAGCCCCGCCGTTGGGTCCTGTGCTGGCAATTCGGAGCCTGGAGCCTGCTTTGGATTCTGTGTCTCCCTCTCTCTCTGCCCCTCCCCAACTCATGCTCTGTCTCTCTCACTCTCAAAAATGAATAAATGTTAAAAAAAAAAAAAAAGAAATATTTTTTATTGTATGAACCACACCTTGAAAACAGCATAGAACACAGCAAAAACATTAAATATTTAATGACTATTGTTTAAGTGAATTTTAGAGTTAAGCAGCATATATTTCTATCTTCAGTTTGAGTGAAGGGAGAAAAAGTAGGTATTGTATCCATTTATTCCTTTGAATCTTTTCAATACGCTGGGTAGGGATAGGAATCCTTACTTTGTGTATGTTGAGACTTTTGTGGTGCTGTCAGGTGAAGGTTAAGACTTGAGTGTGTTAAAATCAATTATATAAAGAAAGACTGTGTTTTGGGGCAGAAGAAGAGGAAAAATAAAGACAGTTATATGCTAATTACTTGAAAAATGTTTATATAATTGTATATCTTGACTTATCCCACAGTTTAACACTGGCAGGTGTTTTCTGGGGGTAAATTTGGTTGAGATTTTCTGTGCATATTTACTGGAATGGTGACTTGTGGAGAAAAAGCACATAACCAATATATTAGTTGACTTATGTTTTCATAAAATTTAATATTACTTTTTATATATGAATATGCATTGAATATATTTCCTAGTTTCAAGATGAGTTTAAAGAACTACCTTTCCTTGTAAAAGCCACTTAGGGTTTGTATGAGAAGCTTTAAGGTTTGTCTGATTTTATCTGGTGTTATTTTAATTTCATGTATTTTTTTTTTGCATTTGCAAGTACCCAGTAAAACGTATATATTTTTTAAGACACTTTTTTTTAATGTTTATTTATTTTTGAGAGAGAGAGAAATAGAGATAGAGTACAAGTTGGGGAGGGACAGAAAGAGAGGGGAGACACAGAATTCAAAGTAGGCTCTAGCTCTGAGCTGTTAGCTCAGAGCCTGATGTGGAGCTTGAACCCACAAACCATGAGATTATGACCTGAGCTGAGGTTGGATGGTCAACAGACTGAGCCACCCAGGCGCCCCTACTAGTTCTTTATAGATAGTCTTAATTACCTTGTCTTTTTTCCCCCAAGAAATAAAAAATAAAATGGAACATTTATCTTTTATTCAATCACAAATATTGTTTGAATGTAACTTTAAAAAAACTTTAATACCTTTTTGAATTACAGAGTTTTATAGAAAGTATAATTGCTTCTTTCATAAGACTTTTTGTGTTGACACATTATCATCACAAGACTGTCTTGGTTTTGGTTTTGTTTGTTTGTTTAAAGTGGGGCTTGGACTCAGGACCCTGAGATTAAGAGTCAGTTGCTCTACTGACTGAGCCAGCCAGGCTCCCCATAAGACTGCTTTTTATATTGATTTAAGTTGAGAGCATAATGCTAGGAAGTAGCTCCTTGAAGGCAGGTCTTTGGATACAGAGGGTAATGTGTTTGTTGGCAGAATGGAATGGATGAAAGGTGTGAGATAAAAAAGGAACCAAGGGAAACTCAGTTCTGTGTACTTGGACAAATCATGTATACTGTCTACCATCTATTTTCCATGAGTGTATAATAAAAAATATCTCTTTCCCACTACTTTGAAGGAATTGTTATGAGGATCTGATGAAATATTATATGAAGGCCCGTTATGAATATTAGAACACCATAACATTGTGTTATTTTTAACATGAAACATTTAAAAGCTTGCCTGGGGCACCTGGGTATCTCTGTCAATTAAGCGTCCAACTTTGGCTCAGGTCATGATGTCACATTTTGTGGGTTCAAGCCCCGTGTCAGGCTCTGTGCTGACAGCTCAGAGCCTGGAGCCTGGTTTGGATGCTGTGTCTCCTTCTCTCTCTGCCCCTCCCCTGCTCTTTCTCTCTCTCTGTCTCTCTCAAAAATAAATAAACATTAAAAAAAAAACAAAGCTTACCTGAAACCATGCCTTACTAGCTGAGAAATTTCTAAAAGCTTTGATTTTACAGAGATAAGAACTCTAAGCTATCTACAGTTCAGGAAATAGTTTCACTTGTAACTTCCTTGGGATTTATAGTGTATAGTTCTTTCCCAATGATATTTTCAGTCTTTACTAGTTTTGTCACTCTTCATAAGGATGAGCATAAAGCTCTTTCTCCTATTAATTGATAATAAATTGATCACATTCTAGCCATAAAATGAACTGCTAATCTGATCATAGAGAAAAAGTTATCTATAAACAGTACCACTCTTTTGTTTGTAGTATATTTAACATACTGTGATTCTCTTCTTAGTAAATATTTGAAAACAAATAAAACTAACCCAAATGTCCTATAGGGTATTACTAATATGTTACATTATGGTAACCCTGGGGTGTTGCTGATTATAAACAGAACATAATTTACCATGCTATAATAAATAATGACCTATAAAAAAACCGCAAGTGCTTCATGCTTTATTTGTGCCATGCCAATTGTACTTTCCCTGACAACTTTAGATTAATTTAAATATGACTTATGGCATCAAGGAAGACAAAAATACTAAACTAACATTTTAGTTTCTGAAATTACTTACTCAAATATGATTCAGCTGAATGCTATTTCTGTTTTCCTATTGCAGATTTCTCAACAGTGATGTCACAAGATTGACCACATTGATCACAGTAAGAATAAAACAATAATTAAGCTTTTAAGGATGTTTTGTTTTCTCCAGAATAACACTTGAGTTGGAAATTATTTATAATTTTAAATTATGATTCTTTCATTCAACAGCCAATTGAATGTTTACATTTTCAATGAACCACATCTCATGCTTGTAGTTATTTAAATACTTTTAAAATATTGCTTTAAATGATTTAAAAACATTTAAAATGAAAACTACTTTTAATTTATACCTGAAACTATGTGCCTAATTATATTAATGTATTTCAGTGTGAATCATAATCTGAACATCATCTTTTAACATTTTTTTTACTAAAAAATAGCAGAACATTTAAGGTGACTCCACATTAGGAAAAAAATTACAAAAATAAAGTTACTTGAGATTGTAATCACAAGACTGTGAAAACAGCCTTGAAAGGATTCTTAGGGTTGCTTAAATTTTTCATTGATATTTGAATGATTTATAGAGAGTCTTCCAAATATGGAGAGTTGTTGAAAACAGATCTCATAAGTAACTGACACTTTTCCTCTTTAATTTTAAACTGTTAATTTCTACTATATATAAGGAAATATGTTTCTTAATGAAAAAACTTTATCCAAGGCCATGATCCACATTATTGTAAAATTCTAAATAGTAAAATCTGAATTACAGTAATGAGATTTTATAGTATTTTTGAAAAATTCTTTTAAATGACAGAGAAATAAATTTAGAGTAAATCATTTATACAGTCTGCTTCTTTAATCCTGTTCTAATTGTTCACTAATTATAGAAGCAATAATTATCAGAAATGTAAATTCATGTGTAATCTTTGTGTTTATGTTTTAGCACTTATTTTGAAAACTGGTTTATTTTTTAAGGTTAACATTTTTCAGAGGCCAGGGAGAATTTTATCATATTTTTAAAGACTTTATCATCATCGAGTATACAGATGTTCAGATGTTTATGGAATGTTCATTTATTTTCCTAGGGGATCAAGTTAGCTATCTCTGATTTGTAGCTCTTTCCTTGTTTGTTTTTTCTTAATCAGAACTTTATTATCCTAACTGAATAGTTTACAACAAGATATTAACATATTTCTGTAGTAACCTTCTGTTTATATCTAGTACTTTACAATCAAGGAGATTAACATTAGAATCAGATGAAAAAGGTTTTCAATTTGAAAATGCTGACTTTTACTGTACATTTTTAGGGTAATATTAGGAGAGTATGTAATTGCAGCTGTTCTGAATTCAAGAATTTCAGGAAAAGAGGTACTATCCAATATTATCAAATATTAAATAAGTTAAAGACTAAGAAGTATTCATTTGAGATGTTCATAAGTGACTAATAAGAGGAACCCTTACTTTGTAATAATATCAGGACTTTGAGGCCTTCTCCAGCCCCTTGAGTCAAGAAAAGAGGGTAGATTTCAACACTGATTCAGGCTTAGGGAACTATGGACAGAGTAGTTCAAGTATTGACCATGGGGTAGAAATAAAGTGAGGCCGGGGAAGGGCTGATATGTTCAAAGAAAATGGAGAGGGTAAGGGACTAGTCAGAAGTAGATAAGCTGATGAAATCAGATGATAAAGTAATAGCTAAAAGAATAGAATATTGTGGTTAGGGAGGGGTATATTACAGATTGTTTCAGAGTTGAAGCTGTAATGAGTTTTTATATATTATATAGTATACATCTTTTATACTTTTTTCCCCAGAGAATTTCTGTTTTTCCCATGTTGTAATTCACAGAAATGTCCAAATCTAATCTCCCATCTTCCTGGCCATCATCAATTCCCTTGAAGCCTATACATCTCAATTTAATTTACTAAAACACTGCTCTCTTTCATTTCTCTGGTTGAAGATGTTCAGTGACTTCCCTTTTCCTACAAGATCAACTCTAGATATTCTAACTTGGTATTTAAGCTTCCTCCTCAATTTGGCTCTAGCATATTTCCCAGCCAAATATCCTATTATTCAAGAAGAAGAATCCTACACTCTACCCTGTGTGGACTCTACTCCATGTTGAATATTCATTTTGGTTCCATACTTCCTTTTCCCCAGAATATTCCTTTTGTTTTTTTTATTTTATTTTTAAGTAATCGCTACACCCAACGTGAGGCTTAAACTCACAACCCTGAGATCAGGAGTTGCATGCTCTACCAACTGAGCCAGCCAGGTGCCCCTCCCTAGAATATTCTTTTCCTTTCAGGCTTTTAATTTTTTCTGATGATTTCAAACTTCTCTTCTAATGCCCTGTCCACATGTAACCATGTGTTCGAGGCCTTCCCTAATCTTCCTAATTGAAAGTGATTCTCTCTCCTTAGT